>NC_136057.1:930274708-930854708 GCF_964261635.1 Lissotriton helveticus
TGTCCTACTGATTATGACTTCGTATTCCTGATTAGTGGGTTTCCCTCCCCTCCAGGGCTGACTCTCAGTGTATTACTCCTCCGCCTTGTTTTTATGTTTGTCGTTTTGGTGTGCTTTAAAATAAGAAAATTGTCTTATCCTGTTCCATACTGTGGGCGACATTTTGTGTCCAGTTTGTGCCTGACCGCCGGAGTGGCGACCACTGTTTTATACCACATTATGCTTCGATCTTAGCGGCCAGCCCGTGCGGTTGTGGGCCCATCTCTGTACACATGATTTTGTTGCTCAATAAAAGTTTTTAACCAAAAAAAAAAAAACCCTTCCACCCTTCTGAAGTGAGTAAACCTGAGCACCATTGAATTGGGCAGTGGTAATACACGGTATGTACAGAGCTTGAAAGGCCATGTTAGCCTGAGAGGGAGCTCTGTCAGTTTCTTTAAACACGCAACCATGGATACGACATTTAGTAGACACCGCATCATGCGCCTCACTTGGTCACTTGGCACATGGGTCAGCATGATAAACTTTTTGTCTGAGGGCATGCGTTGGAGAGGGAAAGTTATTTTTCTGAGTCTTTTGCTGATAAGATGATTCCCTGAGTCATGCACACTAACTTTTGTTGGTGAAGTGGTTTTCTACACTTTTATGGGAATATATGTGCTATGTCATTCAGCTGTCCCACATTCACTATTGCATAAACTAAAACTGGCTTTATTCTTGCCGGATGTTTAGGCATCCTGGATTTTGTTATGTAAAGTTGGCGGACTCTGAACTGGAATTCTGTCTACATTTAAGGAAGCTTATGGAAATTAAGATATGGATTTATGGCTTCTTAACTGACGAGTACACCTTCCTGACATTCCGTTTCTTCTTAATATGAAAAAGCATAAAAAAATGTATATTTTACTTTAAAACCACCGCAATAGCCGCCCCTTGATACCTCATTAGTTGTCATCTTGTCTTGTATTGTGGCCATGTTGTACACAGGCCTGCTCAGCTTTCTGGTTTCTGATATTTACAGCCTCCTTCTCATGTTTGGCTTCTCTGAGTGAGGTTTCACAAATGACTAGGTCAGCATCTGAGACTTTATAGTCTTTGTATCTTTTTCAAAGTTGTTTTTTTTCTTTTCAGGAGAAGGCTGTCCACTGCTAATCTGAGTTTTGATTCCTGTTATGTGTGCCTCCTTCGAAGCAATATATGTAGAAAACATTTAGGTCATGCACATTGGGGCGTGGTTTGCCTTATTTTCTCATTGCTAGGGGGCGTGTCGCTGCTTTCACAGTTTTGTACTCTGGTTACAGAGTCGGATAAACTTGTGCAGACTTCCAGAAAGAGTGTATGGGTGCAGGGGGGTAGAGCAGGCCCCTGAACCCACTGTAGGTACATAGCTGCACTCGTACACTCCAGCCCTGGCCCAAAGCCAATGAATATCTAAGATTTGGGAGACTCGATGCCCCTCATGGCACCCTGCAGGGGGTCCCCATTCTTTTGCATTACGCCACTGGATGAGTGGGTTCATGCTCTCCTCCAACAGGAAGTGTGCTGCTCTTGGGTCATTTATTTGCAACGTTTAGCTGGATCAGGACTCATCTGGTGTGCAAAGGGGCTGCACATTTCTTTCAAAGGGAGCATTGTCACACGCGCCCTTTATAGCTTTCAACTGTGTGGGGCCAGAGGATGCTATGCTCAGCTTGTAAGTGAGAGCAATGCTCACGCTGCTCCTGTTTTATTGGGCTGCTCAGATTATTGAAAAACGTTTCACCTGTACGCACACTGCAGTGAATGTGCTATGAATTGGCGGTGCTTTGGGTGTGAGTGAAAGAGACTGCTTATTAAAAGTTAATAGGTGGAAAGTTGTTAGAAAAACAGAACCGATGCCAAAGCAGTAAAATCAGGTCAGGTGCAATTGAGGCTATGTAATAACGAGCTGGCAAAGGTGCTGGTGCTGTGGGAATCCAGAAATGAATAGTTAAGAACCCTGCATGAAAATGGGCCCCGAAGAAACGGTATAATGTGAGTTATAAAATCTAGGTCGTAAAGTTTATGAAGGAGGAATTTGAGGCATTGGCTTTGTTTCTGTGTTGTAGTTCTTTATTTGTGCTACAGCGGTTTGGTAATCACAGAACAGGCATCCAAGACTCCATACAGAAACAATAAATAAAGAACAGCTTCATTTATAACAAATCCCTGCTGTCTTTACCATTGCTTATTAGAAGGTAATAGTTAAGGCGAAATTCAATTGGGACTTTTAGCACCATGTACAACAGTCCTAGTAGTTTTCTCCACGGCTGCCATACTTCACAGAGAAGCCCTGAAGCTGTTGCAGACACAGAGTGATCCAGAGTGATCCATATACATGGACACAGTCATTGCTTTGGCCAGAAGGGGCGGATGTACCAGATTTACATTACACTAAATTGACCTGCTGTCTCAGTTGTGGAATTTCATGAGAAAGAGGACATTGTGTTTCATATAGAGATGTGCAGAATGTGTGGTTCCTTCAAATTATATATGTCTTCTGTGCCAGACAGCCTATACATGACGGATACCTCCGTTCTGAAGCACACTCATGCATGTGTCATGATGTTTGCAATGCGTGATGTCAAAGTTTGCACAAGTCTAGCAGCATTATATATTGGGAATGTTCTGTTGCAACCCACAATGTGATTTCATTAAGCAGTGTGCTTCGGGCTAGATTTAGCCAATAAGGGACAGAGTATTGTGCATCAGGGTGGTGGAAGACATAGCGTCCATCCCTCTGATGCCCAGTGCTCTGTCCGTTTTAGAGATGACTGCCAGCTCAGGAGTCATCTCTGTAAGTTACAGAAGGTACAGAAAGTTTGGTGGAATACCACCATCTGTCCTGACAACTGTCCCCAAACTTTCACAAAGTTTTTGTTTTTCAGAAAGAAACTTCCAAAGTGGGGGGTTGTTATTGAAAAACTAACGACTCCCACGCCATAGGAGCTTTCACTCAAAGTGTGGGAGTCATTGTTTTTTTTTCTGACCCTCACCAACAGGTTTTTCCCGGGAGTGGCAGACAGAAAACCCCCCACTCCACATATAGAGCGTGGTGTCATGGCTCTACATGGAGTGGGCAGAGTGATCAGGCGCGCAACGCCCATTGGACTCACAGGGCTTCAGCCCCCCCCCGACCCCCCCTCCCCACCCGTCGTGTGTGGCAGCCCGGGATGAGACAGCCTCCCGGGCGCACACACAGCCGCACCCGAGTACTTTGCGGGTCTTTTAAAGACCTTTTGCTTGTTAATGAGGCTTTGATGGTTTTCACCCCGTCTTATGGCCCCTGCAGCTCCACTCTCTCTTTTGCTTGAAGAATCAGCCCCCCCAAGAATTTTTTTCTTAGCCCCCCCTGAAATTTGACTCTAGGTGCGCCTCTGAGTGTGATGGCTCCACTTTGACGGCCCCTTCGCCATCTGAGGTTATTATCCGTCGATGCAGCCAATGGGGGCTGTATTGAAAGAAAGCTGATGGTCCACTCTCTCAGTTTGACAATTTGGTCCTTTGTTGCATTTGTGACAGAGTACCTCTTCCACCAAACTCTAAATCAACCTTTTAGTCTCTCTTGTGAAATTATGTGTTTGGTTACCTTCCCAGCTGCTGAATTCTGTTGGCATTTCCTAAATCTTAAGTTTGAATTCTGATGAGGAGACATCAAAATCTCACCCTTCTAAAGCTATCAAGTGGAATAAATAGTATTTCTGAAGCAGGAGCTGTATAAGATATAGGGCTTCATTTAGAAGAAGGAAGTAAAGAGATATTTCCAAAAGGAAGACAGATGCCCCACTTGCCCCACTCTTCATTCCTCTGCCTCATTTCGAATGGGAAGAAAGGACGAGTTCCCCCTGGCAATTGGCAACCTCCTTATGGCAAGCACAGCAATGGTGGAAATGACGTGGGGTCTGAAGGCCTGTTGTTAAGTGGAAAACATTAGCTATATGTTGGCAAAGATGGCTGTCCCCTGTGGAGGACCGTGTTGTGGAATAACACATAACAGGTCTGCTATGCCGGCACTGCCACTGGAGAGGACCAATCCAAAAGCATCTCAAGCCATGCATGTGGGAGAAATATGTCCTTGCAAACAGTGGCGTTGGTTAGATTTGGCAGCCACGCCACCAGCATCGAAGTTCGGCATCCTCTAGCCGAATTAGACCTCTAGATTTATAAAAAATAAATACGGTGCCCCATAAAGTACCCTTTACATTTGTTGCCAACAATTGGAAATATAAAAAAAAAGTATATATTTTTAAAAACTGGTGCTTTACAGGGAAGACATTTCATTCTCCCCATTTTTCATTGGGTTTGTTTTTTTATATTAACTGGAGAAGAGCCAGGTGGCCTCCCTCGCCCCTCCCTATCCAAGGGTAACAAGACTCCAGGTTTCCAGAAATCGTTTTTCTCAACCCCAGCCAGCTGATATAATTCGGTATTTCTTGACCCACTGGTTTACACAAGGCAGCGAGGTCACATAAACACCCCAGCGTTTATTTGTACTGCTTTCTTGAAACTCGCTGGGTGGTTCAGGCTTGGGTATCCAGATGGCTTTGTTTGCTGTAACGGGTTTGCCCATTCATGTTTTTCCTTGAAGGCCATGTTCTATTTATTGGCTTTTGAATAAAAAAGAACACGGTCTTCAACAAATGCACGAGGCACGCACGTACGAAGGGCGCACAGCACGGCACGAAGATACAGAAACTGCTCTTTGCAAGGAGACTGTTGACTTGCAGAGCAAAGAGAACTTGTTTAATTTACAGTGCCTGTGTTTCTTTTATTTAGTTATGTAAAGTAAAGTTACGCTCACCAGGCATTTAATGGCTCAGTCGAATTATGTTATGTGATCTTAAGTTAACAGAGACTTATAAAGTGCTGAATAGTGTACGTACCTCTTCTACAGCTCTGCATTGCTGCCTTCAGTGCTTAATTTGAGCCGGTGGTTTCTGGTGCTGGCACCGGCACTGAATTGTCAGCGCCGCACCTATGACAGTCTGCCACATGGAGGCGTTGTTTTTCAGAGCTAAGCACAACTGTTCTTTATTAATTCAATATAAATTGAGAATGACAAGTACCTGCTGCCAAATCAATTCTTTTAACTTTGGGGTTCTGAAAATGGCAGAATGAACACACTTGTAGGAGTGTGACGTATTAGTTCTGCTGTTACTGTAACTGACAGCGGCAATGGGCAGTGTGGGCAGAAGTGGCCTGCTGACTAGAGCCCTGACATTTATGTTTTTTTGTTACAAATTAAGCACTGGCTCCCTTGGTCCCTTACTGGGTTTGCTAAAGTAAATCTGCACTCATGCAATTGAAAGTTTGGAATGGCCTAGTCAAAAAATATATAATCTGTGATGTACAGACGCAGAGGGTCCTCCAGAAACTGTAAAAAGCAAACTTACTACGCAAAAACAATGCAAAAAATATGCAGAGTTTTGAATACAGGCTTTTAATGAAAATCACATGGCACCATAAAAGAACGAAAACAATCTTTACATTTAACAAGAATGTAATTTTTTTTTTAGCTGGGCAAGCTAATTAACATTTTCTCAAGAGCCAAATTGTGAAAGAGAGGCTGATGCCTCAAAAAACAAGCACCTTTTTAGGGCTCGCCTGCTGATGCGCATGCGCATAGCTGGCGAAGCTCTAAAGTGGCTTATACAGAGTTTAAACAACTGGCGATTCCATGCCGTGCATGTGCGCTTTTTAGATCATTGCGCAAGAGCAAGCCCTAAAAAGCGCGTGCACAATGCCACCAGCCGCCTGACTGCCTGCCTCGCATTACCACATCAAAGGCAGCCCAGCCTCCCTCCCACAGCTTCTCAGCGTGCGCTAATTATTCACGGCCGGCCGGCCGTACTTTCAGTTCCTTGTCTCCTTTTATTTGCCCTCTCATGCTTGTTGGTTATGTACCGTACAGCTATTTTTTTATACTCAAGCATTGCTCTCAGTTCTACTAAAGGATTTTTCTGTCAGTACCATTGCTTTTCCGTCTGATTAAAGATAATCTCACCAAGTGGAAGTGTTTGGCTCACAACGAAATATATGGAAATACGTGTCTTTTTCTTGTTGCTTTATCATCAAAGAAGCAAGCTTTTTTACAAGTTAATGTTCTGTACGATTTCAACGTTGCATCTGTAAAATCTCGTCTGGGTACACTAACCTATTCAAAGTATATTTGTCCTTTTTCAGTGTGTTGCATAGACTATAAACCTCGTTCTCTCCTTTCATGCGGTCGGTCAGGCCTTTGTTTCCTTGGCTCAGGACCATTATCGTTCAGTTTCTCATGACCTTGCTTTGAGCGTTATTACCCTAGGGTTTCCGTTCTATTATTTAGAAGTAAAACCACATTCATGTCGGACAGCACTGAGCTTTTAGTAAAGGGCTTTTGCGACTGAGCACATCTGCAATAGAGTTCAGGATTTCGTTTGTTTTATGCAGTATGTTGTTTCCTGGCCAGCAGTGCAAAGGCTACAAACTTTTTAACAGTAAGTAATCTGATTTGTTGTATACCTTTACCTTTACCTTTGTGCGTCACAGGAGCTGAGGCACGCACTACTTCCAAATTCTCTCCAATGTCCTTTTCAGGACTGCACCATTTGGCCACTTTCATTAACATGAGCAATTATGAAAATTATGATTTACCGTATCATTTTGGTAGCTCGAGTTTGCATACGTAAAGCCAACCACATTAAGCAAATCTTGATTATCAGATGCGAAGTATGAACATCTGGCACCTGTTCAAGCAACCACCACACAGCTCCAACGATGCAGCCACCACACAGCTCCACCACACAGCTCCACCGAGGCACCCACCACACAGCTCCACCGATGCACCCACCACACAGCTCCACCGATGCACCCACCACACAGCTCCACCAATGCAGCCACCACACAGCTTCAGCGACACAGCTCCACCGATGCACCCACCACACAGCTCCACCGATGCACCCACCACACAGCTCCACCAAGGCACCCACCACACAGCTCCACCGATGCACCCATCACACAGCTCCACCGATGCACCCACCACACAGCTCCACCGATGCACCCACCACACAGCTCCACTGATGCAGCCACCACACAACTTCACCGACACAGCTCCACCGATGCACCCACCACACAGCTCCACCGATGCACCCACCACACAGCTCCACCGAGGCACCCACCTCACAGCTCCACCGATGCACCCACCACACAGCTCCACCGATGCACCCACCACACAGCTCCACCGATGCACCCACCACACAGCTCCACCGATGCAGCCACCACACAGCTCCACTGACACAGCTCCAGCGATGCACCCACCACCCAGCTCCACCGATGCACCCACCACACAGCTCCACCGATGCACCCACCACACAGCTCCACCGAGGCACCCACCTCACAGCTCCACCGATGCACCCACCACACAGCTCCACCGATGCACCCACCACACAGCTCCACCGATGCACCCACCACACAGCTCCACCGATGCAGCCACCACACAGCTCCACTGACACAGCTCCAGCGATGCACCCACCACCCAGCTCCACCGATGCACCCACTACACAGCTCCACCGATGCACCCACCACACAGCTCCACCGATGCACCCACCACACAACTCCACCGAGGCACCCACCACACAGCTCCACCGAGGCACCCACCACACAGCTCCACCGATGCACCCACCACACAGCTCCACCTAGGCACCCACCACACAGCTCCACAGATACACCCACCACACAGCTCCACAGATGCACCCACCACACAGCTCCACCGATGCACCCACCACACAGCTCCACCGATGCAGCCACCACACAGCTCCACCGATGCACCCACCACCCAGCTCCACCGATGCACCCACCACACAGCTCCACCGACACAGCTCCACCGATGCACCCACCACACAGCTCCACCGATGCACCCACCACACAGCTCCACCGATGCACCCACCATACAGCTCCACCAAGGCACCCACCACACAGCTCCACCGATGCACCCACCACACAGCTCCACCGAGGCACCCACCACACAGCTCCACAGATGCACCCACCACACAGCTCCACAGATGCACCCACCACACAGCTCCACAGATGCACCCACCACACAGCTCCACAGATGCACCCACCACACAGCTCCACCGATGCACCCACCACACAGCTCCACCGATGCACCCACCACCCAGCTCCACCGATGCACCCACCACACAGCTCCACCGACACAGCTCCACCGATGCACCCACCACACAGCTCCACCGATGCACCCACCACACAGCTCCACCGAGGCACCCACCACACAGCCCCACCGAGGCACCCACCACACAGCTCCACCGATGCACCCACCACACAGCTCCACCGATGCACCCACCACACAGCTCCACCGATGCACCCACCACACAGCTCCACAGATGCACCCACCACACAGCTCCACAGATGCACCCACCACACAGCTCCGCCGAGGCACCCACCACACAGCTCCGCCGAGGCACCCACCACACAGCTCCACCGATGCACCCACCACACAGCTCCACCGATGCTCCAACTAAGCTCCACCAATGCACCCACCACCAGGCTCCACCAATGCACCCACTAAGCTCCACCGATGCACACACCACTCAGCGCAACCACAGCATCACTCAGCGCAACCACAGCATCACTCAGCACCACCACAGCATCACTCAGCACAACCACAGCATCACTCAGCACAACCACAGCATCACTCAGCGCAACCACAGCATCACTCAGCGCAACCACAGCATCACTCTGCGCAACCACAGCATCGCTCTGCGCAACCACAGCATCACTGGTTCAAATATGTTCTTTCAATGTTTCAAGCTGTTTTTAAGCTTTCACGCTTTATTACAAATCACAAAAAGATGTTAATATTTCACTTCTGTTCTTGGATTTTCGTCACAATAAAAAACACTGAACATAATCTTCACAAAAGTTATTTACAAAAGTTTAAGCTATTGCCATTACAAATTAAATAAATTATTTAAGTATTAATTATTAAAAAAAATTAAAAGCCATTGTTATTTGTAATATCAATACATCTAAGTCACATAAATACAAAACATGTTGCATTACAAGTGCTATAGGTGTCACATTTGCGAAAGTTATAACTATTGGCATTGTAAATGACAAAGCTATTAATTTAGCCATTTCAAAAAATAACACATACATTAAAAAAAATTAATTTATAAGACCAATAGCTCAAACTTTCCTAATGCGAGCCCTATTGCATTTTCAATGCTTGTTTGGGCATAGTTAGCATGAGCAAGAAACGTGATCGCAACAGGTATGGTCAGGGCCGGACTGTGAACGCAAACTGTGCTGGCAATTGAGTCGTGCCGTCCACGAGGGGAGGGGGGGGGGGGAGTTCATGTGTAAAATACTGCAGCAGCTTTTGCTACAGGGGGCCGATATTAACGCCCCCCTGTAACAAAAACTACCCCCCTCCCCCAAAGGGTCCAAAACCCTGGCAGCCCACAAGGGAAATGCCCCAGCCCTGGTTATGGTTATGCTAAGGTGAATTTTTATTTTTCATCCACAATCTGCGCCAGGCGCGCAACGCCCATTGGACTCAAAGGGCTTCAGCCCCCCCCCCCCCCCCGTCGTGTGTGTCAGCCCGGGATGAGACAGCTTCCCGGGCACACACACAGCCGCACCCGAGTACTTCACAGGTCTTTTAAAGACCTTTTGCTGGTTAATGAGGCTTTGATGTTTCCTCCCCCCTGCTTAGAGCCCCTGCAGCTCCACTCTGCCTTTTGCTTGAGGAATCAGCACCCCCTGAAATTTTTTCCCAGTCCCACCCCCCGCCCCCGAAATTTGACTCTAGTTGCGCCTCTGATCTGCGCTATATAAATGGGTGCACGTCAGCTGCGGCTCCTCTGCTATGGCGGAGGAGCGTTGCCCCATTGCTTTTAAGCATTGCTAGAAGAGGAAACATAAAATGATTATCATTTTATGCTTCGTGCTACTTTGCTGCGGGCGGGTGGGCGGGGCTGCTCTGATCCTGAAGCAAGACAGGGGAGGAGTGGTATGGCCACTCCTTAGTGTGCAATGACTGTTTGGTCTGCCCTCTGGGGCCTCCCAAACCAGCCATGCGCACTTTACCCGTTCTCCATGCAGGCTTCTTTACAGCCTGCGTGGAGAACATGCCCAGGCCCCCATTCCCTTGTTGAGCATCAAACCAGGACGCTCAAAACCAATCACAGTACTGCATTGCAGTGTTGTGATTGGTCAGTGGGGCCTGGCTGTGATTCCTGTTTCTCTAGGGGAGCAGGAGCAGAGATGCGATACTCGGCGGGAAGGTTAGTTACATTAAAAAATATATATAATGGGCATCCTCGTGAGACCCCCCTCAGCGCTGTGACTCCAACCCGCGCCCACTCCCGCCCTGCCACCCGCAAGCCATGCCGGACGCCACTGGTGCCATACAAACAAACATTCATGCACCCTTTTCTCAGTTTCTACTACCCAAAAGCCTGCTTATTTCTTGATTCCAAATACATTTAGGTTTTGATGCAAGAACAATGGCATAAGTCCCTTTGCCTAGCCCGAGCTTATATAGCGTGGGCGTTTTCGAATTACTGCCAGGTACAGATGTTGAACTAAATATGTCATCAATATAGATCTTTTTTGTTGGTTAGGCTTTAAGCTTCTTAAACAGGGAGCGAGTTGGGAAACCTAAATGCAAGGATATGCATATGCAGGTAGAACAGGGCGTCCTTAACCCCCCACTTTAGCAGCTCCTCATTAACGCTGGAATACAGCGTCAATATAAAAGCAAGCAGGGGCAAGGAAAAACCACACTGAGTAAATAGAACATGGAAAGAAAGAAGAAAAAGTGGATGGAAGGGTGAAAAGAAGGCTGTATAGATGAATGGGTGGATGAATGAATGAGAACGTGAATGAGTGGGTTAAAGGATACGTGCATGCTAAGTGGATGGACAGGTGGAAGGAAGGCAAAGTAAAGGGATGGGTGGATGAATTAGTGAATGAATGGAAAGGTGGTTAGACAGGTTAAAGGATGGCAGAGTAAAAGGATGAATGGATAGATGAACTGATGGACTGGTGAAAGGATGGCAGAGTAAAGGGGTGGATGGATAGGTGGATGGATAAGAGAAAGGATGGCAGAGTAAAGAGATGGATGAATGAGTGGGTGAAAAGATGAGCAAATGGATGGCAGAGGTGTTGGATGGATGCTGGATGGATGGCAGAGTGAATGAATGGATGGCATAGTGGATGAATAGGTGGACAGATGGCATAGTGAACTGATGAAGGCTGATGGCTGGATGGACAAGTGGATGGCAGAGGGGATGGATAAATGGCAGAGTGAATGGAAGAATAGATGGAAGGATGGATGGCAGAGTGTATGGATGGATGGAAGGCAGAGAGGGTGGGTGGATGGATGGATGGATGGATGGATGATAGAAGGATGAAAGAGTGGATAAATGGATGGATGGGAGAGTGGATAAATGGATGGTAGAGTGGATAGATGGACGGATAGCAGAGTGTAAGGATGGATGGATTGCAGAATGGAAGAATGGATGGATGACAGAATGGATGGGTGGCAGAGTAGATGGATAGAGGGATGGCAGAGTGGATGGAGGGCAGCAGTGGTGTAACACTGGCCCCTGCAGCCCCCATAGTGCAGGGGGCACCCACGCTCCAGGGGGGCCTCATTCAGCACAGTACTCTGGCCTGAGAGCTCCGGATTGCGTAAGTTTCATAACACCAGTGGATGGCAGATAAGATGGATGGATGACAGATGGCAGATTGGACAGCTGGATGGATATGTGGATGGATAGATTGATGAATGGATGAAATGGTGAAATATTGAATGATGGAAGAAAGAATGAATAGATGAGAGAATGTAAAGGTGAAATAGTGAATATCAACAGGTGGATTCAACAGTGAGAGAAGGAATCAATAGATGCATGAATAGAAGAGACTAGGTAACTGTTCTAGATAGGGTTCGGCTCACTTGTTTTGCTTGCTTGATGGCATTAGTGCTCCAATTCAAAGAGGGGGCTATTTAAATTTTCTGGCTCTTCCCTCGATGTGGAAGCTTCTTCTGCGTGCAGTCAGACATGACTTACGCCGCGCACATGGACAATTAGGAAGCTTTAGACGTATGTTTTCTAATGTTGGAGTTGGGACAAAAGTCCATAGCAGTTTGCCACAGCTTTTCTATTCTTTGTGTTTTTTTAGCAGTCCCCCCCTCTGATCTTCCTCTGTTTGGTGTATGCAGTGAACTCTAATCCTGGGAGCAATGGACATACCAGATCCAGTGTTCCTCCATTAGAACACACAGCATCATTTCACATTGGTCTATTGGTCTATATTGGGGCATCAGCCAATTTTTGGCAGATGTCCCGTCATTGCACACTCCGTTCCCCCACCTCATTTTGAGTGCAAGGTAAGAGAGAATTCCTGATGGCAGCACAACCACCAATTTCACCTTCAGGAACTAACTTGTGGCAGACCTAACATCAGATCTATGGCGTCAGAAAGGCTACCCAGTTGAGTACAACCGTCTCAAAGCCATTCCTTCGGGTGTCTATTCTATCTGACTGCATAATGGGATTTAATAGAAAATGTGTGAAACACCCCTCATTGGAAGAAGAAAACTCCTGCGCGGTTTGGGCATTAGCAATGTGATGTCTAAAAATGGATCCCCATGCTGCTGGATCTATCCTCAGAAATAACATAAGTTATACCTGATCATCCATGGCACCCCGACTGACCTGCAGCCAAAGTTTTCTTTCCCCTGAATCGGCTCCTGCGATGGACATGCAGGAAAAGTGACCCACAAAAAAGCCAAGCTCCTTTTTATGAGGTGACCCGGCCTCAACTGGTATGCTGGAGGCACTGCCCTGATGCACCATTCATGCAGCTGCAGGCCTGTCTAAGTTTCAATGATCTATGTAGGCTACTCCTGGAAAAAGAGAACTCCAAAAGCTCACTCTACCATCCTCAATGGATTACCATCCTCAATGGATTACCATCTCTAACCTCCTTACAAGGTAGCTCTCCTCACCCACTGAAACTCCATGCAGCTTCTGTAGTATAGACGTTCTCTCTTTGGTTTCAAAGTGGCAGATGAACAAAAATATACAGACTGCTAAATGTTACCTTCTATGATGCGGCCAAAGAGGCCTCTATTGTGGACGTCACTGTTTACTATCTCCAACCCTGGCTTTTGATGCTCTCATGCCTGGTCTGGGTCAAGCAGTTCATGCAACTTCCCATCCATCTAACCTTGTCCAAAGAATGGAAAAAGCCTGTAAAAACACAGAGGACCAAACTCCCCAAAGAGTCGTTTTTGTATATAACTTGAACCTGGAATCTATATCTTACTGGAGTCCAAATCATTTTCTGGAGCACAGCCTGGAAGAAAAGTCCATACAACTCTGTACATTGCTCTGCTACTGATTGGATGGATACTCAAATGGAAGACAGAAGTTCTCCTGATGATTACACTGCTGCTCATGTTATCACACCATCAGACTCACAGAGGATATTTTTAGAACACTCAGAAATAGATTCCCAAAATGCTGGAGAACAAAGTCAACAATGATAATAATGCCTGTTAACATGCCTACCCATTACTAGTGTGGATTATCATGTTGGGGGGTATAGTTCCCTCTAGTCTCCTATCTTGTGATATTAATTGTGCCCCACATAGTTGACCATAGCCAAGGTACTGAGAGAGTGTCCTGTATTCCACTTGTAGTCTGATGTATTCCTATAGGTTCTGTATCGATCCCCCTATTCCTGACCCTATTCTGGTTAACAAGTTAACTAGCAGCCATCCCATGATGCAGAAACCGTTATCTGATTACGCCAGACCACGGCACAGGAGCGCGTTATCTGATTAGGTGATAACGCTTGCCATCTAATTAGGCAAAGCAATATTCCTCCAGCCCCTGATAAGGCATACGGAGTTCTCAAAACAAATCAAACCTATGACAACCTGGGAAAAACCCTGCGGCCATTGTTTTGATTTCACCGAGAACTTCAGTAAAAGAATGTGCTAACGACCAGCTCGTATGACATCCTTAATGACGTATCTATGTCCATCCTTACGTCAATCTCGGCACCTTACAGGTATAAATATTACCGATATTGCCTTAAGCAAACACACGCGGTGGTGACGAGATCGGAGCAGCCAGACTTGCCGAAGCCCAGAGTAGAGCAGACCCCGCTGGCGCAGCCCCGCCTTCCTGACGCGCTGAGAACGAGACACTGCTTTCTCCTGCTGAGAAATCCAGCTCCGGCGCTTCCGGGCAGCCCTTGCAGGCAGCCTGGAATATCGAGACGCAAGACGAGAGATACCATCCCTCAACCATCCTAGATTCCAGGTACAGAACTGAATAACCCCTTGCAGAGAATTCTTGAATCAGTCACTTGGCAAAACAAACTTGACTTAAACTGCTACTTTCTATTCCCGCCCACGTATTAGGCTTAGGTCAGGTACACTGGGGTAGGCGTAGTTAGAAACACCAGTTGAGTACGATTAGTCAAATGTATATGTGTATGTATCTATTTTATCAATTTTAAACCACCATATGGCTTAGAAACCATATAAATGTTTTTACAGTATTATTTTATACTTCTGCTTTTATTGTATGCACTTTACTTAACCATAAGTATTGCGATAATATCGATCCATTTCTCTTGTATGAGAAAAGAGACTGATCAATAAATACCATCTTTTATTGAACACGCCCGTCTCTTCCTTTTCTCTACAAACTGGTGAAACTAAGAATGCACGTACTGACTGAGTAAAATAAGTTGTCTTTTGTTTTCACACGACTCTAGAGATACACTCTTGATTAGGGGAGAGCAAAGTTGTCATGTTCTATGGTTGTCAGAAACTAAATCCCTTCTTGTCTATCCAGGGAGGTTCAACTCCTCCTTGCCTATTCGAGAAAGTTTCTAGTGAACTCTGAGCTAGCTGGCAAACCCAAAACTTTAAGTCTAATATCGACAGTAGAAGACCTAGTTAACGTCTGGTCTAGGTCTATACTATTGGAGGTATTATTCCAATGCGCAGAGCCTATTGGGATAATAGGAACTACACTACATGGCGCCCAACGTGTTTGGATAGGCGATAAAACTAACGCAAGACTTTAGAGTAACTCAGTCGTGCTCTTTCACTCAGACCCCTTTCTCCCCATAATACTCCAAAGACGTCTGGACTGGGTGAGAGGTAAAATCCGCCAAACCTCGCAGGAGGGAACTCCTATGTATGGTTCTTGGTTCAATCAACGTTGAAGGATACACTGTTCCAAAATATTGTGCATCTAATCTTTGTTTCCATAAGGAACCTGATCTGCAAACAAACAGAATAACCTTCCTGACAGTAAAATGCCAGAAAGTGATGATGAAAGAGAGACAGCTAGATTAGCAGCTGAACTCGTAGCAGCTGATAATACTATGCAAGAAGCAGACCCGGATATAATACTCATCCCGGTCAACATAAGAAAATCTATAACTTTAAAACTTATAGAAAATGGACTGACACCTAGAGGTGGCACAGTCATATTCGTAATTGAGGCACACTAATATCGGCAGACAGAGGTATTCTGTTCATGGATAAACTTTCCAGCAGCAAATGCTGTAACAAAGGAGTTCCACTATTATAAAATAGAGGAACCACCGGATACCTACACTCCTTTCGAGGAAGTGGAAGTACCACTCAAATTCCAAGAGCACCTGCTCTTGTTTAATGGCGCCCTAAAACATAATAATCACATCACCAGGCTCGGTCCACTAGGTAGACCAGGAGCAACATGGCCGGTCCTAGCCGGATACACACCACATCCAGACATCGAAAGGATGTCTGCAGCAGATGTTTTAGTACAACTAAAACAACTAATTAAAATATATAGACAACTAGTCCAATATGTAATGCGGACTTCAACCATCCAACCTGTAGTTAAAATTCCACAGCTGACCCCACATCAGGGGAACACAAATAAAATTACACCACAGAACATACAGTCCTGCCTAGGTAAAGTACCAGCTAAACGGGAACAAATACCATTCTGGTTAGCACAAAAAATCACCCAAATAGAGGCGGTGTTTCCAGACACCACCCCTGTGGATAAACACAGGATTCTGACTATCTGTCTTCCAATGGGAATCGCACCACACGTGGAGGACTGTGACACTTGGGGTACAGTCTTTGCTTCCATTTACACAAAAACACATGGTGTACCATCCATGTCGGTAATACCAGATGTGCTAAAACAAATTCAAGACGAATACGGTCCAGAACCCGCTTTAACTCTCGGTATGAAATTACTAAAAGACTTCAAGCAGGTCTCGGCAATATTACTAGCCAACATAAAAGGAGAAGCAGCGAATGTGGCGATCTGCCAGAGGTTAAAAGAGACAGATATAGCTGACCAACCAGCTGAAATTGCCAGAATTATAGAAAAATCCTATGAAGAACTAGGTAGAGATAGTTTGGGTGGAATACCAGTAAAGCCCCAACTAATTGAAAGTCCTGAAAAAATATTCATTAAAAATAATCTAAACAGTCAAAAGAAGAACTGGGATGGAAACAAACAATCCAATCCAAAAGAAAAGAGATTCCAATCCAGAGGAAGGTCTCCTCGGCGGAGAGAAAGATCTCCGGACCAAGGACCCAAGTCTCCCCAAAGGGAGCCCTCTGTGAAAAAATACAACCTTAGAAATAGGGATAACATAAAGAAACCGGATAGATATCAAGATTTTGATACACGTCCCTCTCAATCTTTTCAGACTTCCTCGCAGAAATCGGAAAGAAGAGGACGATCGGAACCCAGGGAAGGGCACGTCAAGTCCAAAGACAAGGAACCTGCTCATCCAAATAAAAAATTACAGTTTCCAAAGAAGAAGGTAGCCAGTATTAAAGTATTCTACAATGCCGAAAATACTGAGGACACAGCTGAAAAACGGAGAGTGGGCTCAGACAATGCTAGACAGCGCAGCAGAAGTGAGCATAGCACGCAAAGTCCTTATGAATCATCTGGAGACAGTGGACACGAATGAATACATTCAAGTGGAAACTGCAGACACCAGAGTTTGCAAACCTCACAAAATATATGAAATAACTTTACGTATAGAAGGGGATAAGACTAGAAAAATAAGGGGACTATTTTGGGATAATCTCTCCAAGGGCTATGACATCCTTCTAGCTGAAAAAGATTGGCCACCAGAGTTCGTCAGGGAGTGCCCACATGGCGAAGAAATAATTATGCCTGCCTTCTCAAATCATATTCCAATTCATAAAAAATATACACTTGCAAGAAAGTGGGCAGTAGCACAAGCTCCTGCTTTATATAAAAATCATGTAGGATGGGATGAGGACTCTCCTCCTCACAAAATCCAGTTAAAATCACAACCTACTGCACAAAGGCAGTATCCAATCAAGCAAGAAGCTAAAAAACAGGTAAAAGAGATCCTAGATCAACTTGAATACCAGGGGGTGATTGAAACTTGCACCTCACAAATGAACAACCCTTTGTTTCCTGTCTCCAAACCAGACAATTCATATCGTCTAGTTTTGGATTACAGACACCTTAACTCATGTTGCAAAACTTTTGCAGTGCAAAACTCGCATAGTGCTGCACTAATGAATAACATAGTGCGCAAAAAATATAAAACAACATTAGACATCTCTAATGGATTCTTTTGTCAAAATATAGCACCAGAGAGCAGATACTTGTCAGCGTTCTCAATAAATGGCGCTCAAAAAGAATTCTGTCGGTTACCCCAGGGGTACAAGAACAGCCCAGGATTATTCTCAGCGAGAGTAACAGAGTTACTACAAACATATGATGACGAAGCATTATCGTATGTCGACGACATATACCTAACAGACGATGACTTGGATACTCACTTGAAGAGAGTGAACACCATAATACTTGGGTTCGCGGCAGAGAGTTACAAATTCAACTTAAAAAAATCTAGAATTGCCCATCTAACAGTCCTGTTCTTAGGATATGAATTATCAAGTGAAGGCAAAAGCCTGGCTGACAATTTCCTAGAGAAATGTGCCGTACTTCAAGCACCTAGAACACTAAAAAACCTACAGTCAATTCTAGGCTTCCAAATTTCAGAAGAACATACATTGCAAATTATGCAGAAAGGGTCAAACCCCTTTATGATCTAATAAAACCAGATTTTAAAAAAAACAATTGGACTCAAATACACACAGAAATTCTGAGATCCTTACAAACAGACATGTTAATTAAAACAAAATTAGAAACACGTGATAACACACGCAATCTTGTGATTCGAGTCATCCCAGGAAGATGCGGATTCACATACCTGACCTCTAATGAGGGAGAAAAGGTACCAATTGCATTCAAATCACACTTATACACAGAAGCTGAAAAGAAGTTCAGCATTAAAGAAAACATTGTTCATGCAGTTCAAACCTCAATAGCTAGAGAAAAAGATAAAGCTGACGGTAGACGTATAACAGTCAGAACAGCAGAATCAGCCTTTGAGGCATTAACAACACCGTGTAATTTACCAACAACAGCATTGAATCCGGAATGGATACAATGGGTGAATTCAATTACAACGGACAGAGTAAAATACTACTTTGATCCAGAATTAAAAGAATTGAAAAATCTAGAATATGAAAGAACATTCCCTCTGCCAATCGACATTCTGTCATTACGACAGTATGCGTGTGTAATCTATACAGACGGACATGCTCAACCCTCCGTTTGGGGAGAACAAGCATACAACCCCACATGTGAGATTACAAAAGAGGTGTGGCGCGGAGGTAAACTAAGACCTCTATTAACAAAAACACACTCAGTAGAAACTAATTCAGAACAACAGACTGAAATAATAGCATTGAAAATGGCGCTAGATAATGCAGATCGCGAATTCCCGACACTTATAGTGTCCGATTCATATTACTGCGTCAAATCATATAACAACGATTTGCAAAAATGGATTCAAAACGGTTACAAAGATGACACAGGTGCAACAATAAAGCAAAAACTGCTTTGGGAACAAATAGTTCTGTTACAAAAAGAACTACCAAAGACTCACGTGACACACTCACTGAGTCATCAGCGTGATGGCGTTCACGTTGCAGGGAATTCATTGGCTGAGACAGCCACAACGGTAGCAACTAAATCGGCTTCCGTAGCTAGAAAAAAGCGTACAGTGAAGTACATTGACGGTGAAACAGTGCTGGCGGTGAAAACGTCATCAAAAGGCGACTGCTCAGCGCTACCGATCAACTATCCACTCAATTATACATACATAATCGATGCAAACTCCGTCCCTTTTGCTCGAATCCCTGGAGTGGGGGATAGAGTAATTCCAAACATGGAGAGGAGAACTTTGTTAATTGTAGACGCACATATAGGTGAGGGTCTTAGTCATCTCAAACTAAAAGATTCTCTGGAAGAACTACAATCAGTATACTGGTGGCCAGGCATGAGCCTGCAGCATCACATTTTTGTAAAAAAATGCCCGGGCTGCAACAGAGATCGCAGCGGCGAGAGGAACGGGGTAATACCATGGCGTTTCACTCAATAAGGGCTAAACAATAATCAGTAAAACCAGTGTAAATAATGCGTCCCATTAACAAACAAAGACTAGTTTCCACTTATAATGTAGACCCCAGCACTCGGCTGACGTCGGGACTGTTATACAAAGATTTGCGAGTCTAAATGGCATATACTCTAGGAGCATGCTACGTTTGACCAATGTTTTCACTTTAGCCCTCAAGCCTGTGGGGAAACATGGCCAAATGAGCATAGCACAGCGGGATTCTTCTCACTTCCTTCCTGAGGGATACGGGATGGTGTAAAGAAAAAACCAAGGCATAAAGCTATCTATAACGAAAAGGATATTAGGTTCGGGAGCTGGGTGGGTCAAACATCTAATAAGTGTCCAACGTAGTCTAAACAACCTGCCAAGAAATTCTCTGAAGGGATTCAGTCCGTACGAATTATTGTTTGGAACTAGGATGTTGGTCTTAGATCTTGACAGTCAGACTTCAGTGGTGAAAGAAAAAAGCTTTGATATCAAAGATCGTTTGGCTATTTTGCAGGACTTAAACGAAACAAGAAAAGACCTGAGCAACATAAAGTTGAAACAGCAGCCAACAACCACTGAAGAACCACCACCTGTCCCAGCAAGACCTGTCTGGATTCCAAAAGTCGGGGATCTAGTCAGAGAAAAGATCGCGGTAAAGAAGGAATTTGGGCCTTCTTACAGAAAAGCAGTTCCTGTCTTGTCTATCAACGGGACAAGATCAGTTGTACTACCGCCGCTTGCTGGTAAAAAGGAGAACCGAGTTGTATCCATCGACCTGGTAAAACCACAATCATGTGGCCGATAACAAACAGTAGGCCAAGTGGACTCCCGATAAGTAGTAGAACACCGAGGTTTGCTACAAGTACAGAGGTGCTAACTAAAAGGCTAATCACATTCGAAACGCCTACAGAACAACAACAAGGACTATGCAACAATGCAATGGAACTCACACCTCTGAAAACCCAAATAAAAACATTTAGTAGAGACACACCAACATACAATGAAGTAACAAACGAATATGCAAGAAACAGTAATCCTGAAGCAATTGGAACAATTGACAGAACGGCATCCGGCTACTTCATAAACTTCGATGATTCCTCTGAAGACCTCAGTGAATCAAAGACACAGCCATCAACAAAAACTTTTAAAGATAAAGCTAAGGAACTTTTGAAACAACTGAAAGAAACCTATCTGATTTCTCCATGGATTGAATTTTGGGTGTCCTTTGGTGCATTTATCCTCATACTTTGGCTCATCATGATACTATGCTTGGGACGCTTCATTGAGGGAAAATATGCTAAAATGGACACAGCAAGCCAGAAAATCAACTTGATCCTTAAACCACACACATCTTCACACGTCAAGAAAAGAGAACTTTCTTCAGTCAATTTCACAGCCAATCCTATACCGGGTGGGGTAGCATGGGACAATACTGACTATGAAATTTATGGTCCGGTCGAAATCCTCAAATATCCACACCAAATCAAGATCTCGTTGAGTGACTTTGTAAAACCAAACTCATTTGCTGATGATTGGGACTTTGAAAGTATCAATGACATGATGTCTGACCTAGTGATGTCTGCTAAATTTACCAAACATGATTATTTGCAGGGTTCATCTAATTATGATAGTATGTACTGCTACAACCACTATGGTAACCATTTTTTACATAAATCAGCACAACCTAGAAATGTTTTAAATTATAATCAATGGGAACATTGTGCAACCCCTCCAAAAGGAAGCTCAAGAACCTTTTATGACAAATATTCATATTTTTCAGGGTTCAACACAAGTAATGCTGAAACATTTTATTTCAAATTGTCAAATAAGACAGGAACAAAAACCATGCTTACAAACACGAAATTGATATATTCGGACTCATTTTTTGAACAAATGAATACATTTGGTTTTGATTATTGGGACAAAAATGTTGAAGTAAAAAGTGTTTGGGGTACAAAAGAATGGCAAGTACAAGGTATAGAATCATTGTTTAGAGCCTGCATGATCCCAGAACAAATTATATTCTTGAATGAAACTATTCAACAAACTACCTGTCTTGGATTAGCCAAAATCAAAGACTTAAATAAACCGTCTATTCCAAAACCAACAATGAACAGCAATAACTCTGCAGATGAAGAGATAGACGTAAACTATGTATTAAACCAAAACAGAACAAATCCTGATTGGAAACAATGGTTAATCTGGCCCACAGATACTAATAACTGTCAAGACAGATTCCTGAACAAAACACAGGGGTTCAAATTGACCAGGCCAGACCCTAGATATTCCCAAAGACAACACCCAGGGATAATCACCACCTACAGTGTGGGCAAACTCTGCCTTCAATGGCTACAAACTTCCACACTGACAGAAATTAAGCAACACCTAACTTTACTTACTGATGGTGCTGACTTGCGTGATTTCATTATGGGACCGCGCAAACAGCGTCAAAAACGCTTCATAGCGGCCTCTATATATGCAGCTTACAACGAGGCCTGGAAGATAACTCAAATTGAGACAGCAGAAAGTATACGGGAAATTGACCGTATTAATTTGGAAAAATCGCTTTCTGTAGTGGACAATGGGTTAATGACTCTGTCCTCCAGAATTTTTTCTTTGGACAGCATTGTGTCTTCAGCAATCGACATAATATCGCAAGACTTACTGTTGTTACAACACGGTCAGTCTCAATTGCGTTCTATTATACAGCTTGGCTGGACGTTACAAAACCTGCGTTCAGGCTATGTGCCTTGGCTTTTAATCAACACAACGTCACTATTCAATATCTTTAACCTTACTGATAAACAAATCAGTATGGCACAAAAGGGTGCTGATTATACAATCCTGAGCATTGAGAAACTCGAGAGATTACCATTGACAATGTCAGAACGACCTGTCATTGAATGGATAATACATGGGATAATTAATATTCCGATATCTACTTTCAGGTTTCAATACTGCCAAAAATATATACAGGCTGGCATGTACGAAAAATTGGGAAAAGGGTACATTAAGACAACATGGAACTTGCCCTATTCACATGCATGTGTCAGTAATAAAGGACAGAAAGTGTTTCTTAGTGGCAATAATTGTGCGATGTCACTAAGCGGTACACTTCTGTGTAATGGAATTAGTTTGCATGGAGCCTGTGAAGGGAACTCAAATAACCTTTCATGTCACCAGCTAGGCGCACCTGCAACAGAGATAGAACCATTCTTTAAAAGACTCTATAACGGGAGTTACATTCTAATTGTGGATCGCAGATGTTGTAGTCTACTGCCCGGGGTTCCTTATCTCGTTAGTACGACTGCGAAGGTCATGTGCTGTGGACGCTTATTGTTCCCCAGCTCCTTTCCAGACATGGAGGCAAGGGCATGGCCTAACTTGAAAATTACTTCTATTCGAATAGATACTTTAAGCAGAATGAAAACAGTGCTTCTTCAGACGCCGACCAGGCTCACGTCATCAAAAGAAACATATGATCTCCTAGTCGCAAGGACGACTGCAGAGATTCACTCATTGCTATCAACTAATTCCCCCATACATTTAGCAGAAATCCTGAATGAAATCTTAAATATTTCTGATACCAGTGGAGTCTCAAAAGTATTTAAGACAGTATTTTCATTGGCATTAACACCATTCAAAGCCATACTGGGTATTTTTCCAGACTTCGTCCATTCGATTTTTGGAGGAGTTCCGCTCATTTTGGGACTAATTGCAGGAATCCTATTCTTAGTCCTTATATTTCGTTATGGCAAACCATGTCACAGACAAAACACCCGCGACAAGGGAAGAAACAATCCGAGCCATTGGATACCGGGACCGGATATCAAAAATCCTGGGACTAACCCGGCTTAGAGACCTGAACATGACTTGGTTTCTTTCATTTCGGCCGATATGGCAAAGATGTGTTTTACCTGTACTAAGGTGCATGCTGTGCGGAGAAGAATGCGTGTTGGACACCTGTCTGACGCTACAATCGGATGCGCCAATGGATGCAGAAACATTGTTGGGTCCGGTAACGGCTCATGCATTGTGCTGCCCTCAACGGCTGCCAATCCTGATGACGGCATTCGTGGAAACTTCACCACTACGATTAAGGGGTAGTGAAGATCAAGATGAAAGCAGCATCGATCAGGTAGGACCTTCTGTCAGCAATACTAATCAAAACGTCAATGGAGACAATCATGCACACGAATGCATGGTTACACCTTTTTCCGAGTTAGTGGAACTTTCACAGGAAGCTGTTGACAGCTTTTTCAGCAGTCTCAATGATATGATGTTCTCACCAGAGCAGAAATAATAACTCTTGAGCAAGCTAGCACACGGCGTTCCCAACACCCTGAATTTGGCCTTCAACTTTAATAATAAAATAGCATGAACAATTTTCCCTCCAGTTCACGGACAGCAATTTTTTCAGCAGCCCCAAAATATTTTTACGATTTTTCGGGACACTTATCTTCTGCTTAAAGTAAGAACTATTCTTAGAGAACTAAATTTCTATTTTTAGAAACTTTATAGACATTAGCTGCCCGCTGGTATGTTCATAATTATTTTATTCTGTGATGAAGTGGTCTCGAACTTTTTTCTTCTGTATTAAGAGCCATTTCATGTGTAATTCTCATATTCGATTAATACTAATGTATACATATGCGTGATTAATTTAGCATTGTTCTACAGCTTGAGTGCATATAGTACATGTGATTAATTCTTTTTCGTATATTACATAATTTCGAAATGCATTATATGTATTTTGGGGTGGTAAGGTATACACGATACTCTACAGTATGTTTTACTATGCCTAGATTCGTAAATATGGCCATAGTTAGCGTGGAGTGGGTGTGATGTATTCCTATAGGTTCTGTATCGATCCCCCTATTCCTGACCCTATTCTGGTTAACAAGTTAACTAGCAGCCATCCCATGATGCAGAAACCGTTATCTGATTACGCCAGACCACGGCACAGGAGCGCGTTATCTGATTAGGTCATAACGCTTGCCATCTAATTAGGCAAAGCAATATTCCTCCAGCCCCTGATAAGGCATACGGAGTTCTCAAAACAAATCAAACCTATGACAACCTGGGAAAAACCCTGCGGCCATTGTTTTGATTTCACCGAGAACTTCAGTAAAAGAATGTGCTAACGACCAGCTCGTATGACATCCTTAATGACGTATCTATGTCCATCCTTACGTCAATCTCGGCACCTTACAGGTATAAATATTACCGATATTGCCTTAAGCAAACACACGCGGTGGTGACGAGATCGGAGCAGCCAGACTTGCCGAAGCCCAGAGCAGAGCAGACCCCGCTGGCGCAGCCCCGCCTTCCTGACGCGCTGAGCACTAGACGCTGCTTTCTCCTGCCGAGAAATCCAGCTCCGAAGCTTCCGGGCAGCCCTTGCAGGCAGCCTGGAATATCGAGACCAAAGACGAGAGATACCATCCCTCAACCATCCTAGATTCCAGGTACAGAACTGAATAACCCCTTGCAGAGAATTCTTGAATCAGTCACTTGGCAAAACAAACTTGACTTAAACTGCTACTTTCTATTCCCGCCCACGTATTAGGCTTAGGTCAGGTACACTGGGGTAGGCGTAGTTAGAAACACCAGTTGAGTACGATTAGTCAAATGTATATGTGTATGTATCTATTTTATCCGTTTTAAACCACCATATTGGCTTAGAAACCATATAAATGTTTTTACAGTATTATTTTATACTTCTGCTTTTATTGTATGCACTTTACTTAACCATAAGTATTGCGATAATATCAATCCATTTCTCTTGTATGAGAAAAGAGACTGATCAATAAATACCATCTTTTATTGAACACGCCCGTCTCTTCCTTTTCTCTACAAACTGGTGAAACTAAGAATGCACGCACTGACTGAGTAAAATAAGTTGTCTTTTGTTTTCACACGACTCTAGAGATACACTCTTGATTAGGGGAGAGCAAAGTTGTCATGTTCTATGGTTGTCAGAAACTAAATCCCTTCTTGTCTATCCAGGGAGGTTCAACTCCTCCTTGCCTATTCGAGAAAGTTTCTAGTGAACTCTGAGCTAGCTGGCAAACCCAAAACGTTAAGTCTAATATCGACAGTAGAAGACCTAGTTAACGTCTGGTCTAGGTCTATACTATTGGAGGTATTATTCCAATGCGCAGAGCCTATTGGGATAATAGGAACTACACTACAGTAGTTCACCTGATTGACCCCACCAGATTGCACAGAGGTCCAATGGCCACCAGAACATGACAATGCTGGCTTTGGCCCACCTTGGTCTAGATTATAACTTTTCTAAACGTTTTGGAGATCCTTCATACAATAGGGGAATCCATCAAATGTAGAGGGCAGGGGCCAGGGGGCTGCTTCCCATGGTCCCAGTAGAAATGGTCTTCAAATATTCAAGGATTTACTAAACCTTACCCAAAGATAGCCTAGCCCTCTTTTAGACCAGAAGGAGTGGGCTGTACCAGAATAACGTGGCCTACATACTGCTGGTCAAAAAAAGAGTGCCCTAAGTATTGCTTACAGAAATATCAGGCTGTTTGAGTCAATAATGGAAAATCTACACACAATGAAGAAATATATTGGTGAACTATATTGAGGCAGTAATACTTAAGTCAGACAGTATGGTTTTATTGATATTCTGACATGTAGCCTGTTCTAGAATACAAAAGCTATATATCACATGAAAAGTGAACCACTTATGGACCTGCATGAACTTCCACTACTCACGGACCACTTACACTAGTTCCAGCTTCTCATATATCCAATCATTATAAACAATTCTACCTAGTCCAGATGATGGCCAGCCTTCTTCATAAAATCTGTTTTCCGAAATAATCCTGGAGCTCACACATAATTATGTCGCTGGTCTCTCTTCCTACTTTATCTTCATGGCAGGAGGCCACACTCCACAGGCAAGGGCAACTTTTAGAGTACCAAGAAGTGGAGCCCAGGAAAAAACATTGTGTTTTTCAATGAATCATCTGTTGAATGCTCTCTCAGGTCTGCTGTTTCATTGTCTGAACCATCTCTCAGCTTTTATGAAGTAAGCATCCTGTAGTCTCTCATGGACTTTAACCTACTCCTGCCCAAGAACCAGCAGCCAGCATCCAAGTTCTCCAATCACCTGCCACCATTTTCAGGCACACATATTCAAGTTTGTGTTCTGACATGACAGTCAATTAGAACGCTCTCACTGCACCGGCTGCACATGTCCCAGTCATATGTGCCTTCTAGCTTATGCAGCACTGAAAATGTAGTCACTAAAATCTTTATATGGAGCAAAATATGGTGTCAGATTTGAAAGGTTCTTATCGTAATACTAATGTTATGTTCCGTATTAAGTTAGAATTCATGCCACCATTTTATTAGTGACCAACATTTTGTTTTGTGATCGCAACTCAGCTTCTGTCTTATATTGCTTGTCTCAGCAGAAAACTGCCTACTGCACCTTCTTCTTGTACTGCCCAAGGCAGAGTTTTGTTGCACTAATGAATGAACTCTCTATTGTTGCATACCTCTGCTGTTCGATAAACCCGTTCTGACATCTTAGAATGGTAGAGACAGGCTTTTGGACTTGGCCCTTTTTGCAGGGTAATCCCTGAACTTTTTGACTTCCTCCTGTATTTTGTCTGACCTGTTTTTGTTAGTTTTATGACTCTAGGCACTTTACCACTGCTGATCAGAGCTAAAGTGCTTATGCTCTCCCTATTGTAAATTGATGTATGGATTAGTGACTCCATAATTGGCCTATTTGATTTACTGTCAGACCCTAGTACAGTGCACTGAGTGTGCCCAG
Source organism: Lissotriton helveticus (assembly GCF_964261635.1). Taxonomy (NCBI): domain Eukaryota; kingdom Metazoa; phylum Chordata; class Amphibia; order Caudata; family Salamandridae; genus Lissotriton; species Lissotriton helveticus. Next base: position 930,302,076 of record NC_136057.1, read on the forward strand.
GGCATGTAAACCAAATGCTGCTGGTGGGCTTGCAGCACTGGTTGTGCCACCCACAGAAGCAGCCTGTAAAGTGTGTCTCAGGTCTGCCATTGCAGAGCCTATGTGCAGTCTGATACTGCCATGTTAACTGGGCAAGTGCACCCACTTGCCAGTTCCTAAACCTTTCCTTTGCTGCATATTAGTGACCCCTATGGTAGGCCCAAGGGCAGGGTGCATTGTAGGTAAAAGGTGGGACATGCCCTGATGTGTGTGGCATGTCCTAATAGTGAATTGCAGCCATTTTCGTGTTTCACTATTGCAAGGCTACCTGTTCCCCATAGGCCAGAATGGGCAGTTTGATTATTACATCTTATAATCCTAACTGACTCAGGGAACTAGGTAAAAATTCTGTTTTAGTATGCCTGAACTCAAAATGATAAATATGGCTTTGGGGGGGCGGCCGACCAGCGGGAGGCCTGCTACCCCCGGTGGGTTTTGGGGCCGGGTGAAGGGGGGGAGAATGACCAGCACCGTACGTGGGCTGGTTTTTGGGCTGGTGGTAGTTTTGGGCTGGGGTTGGGCTGTTTTTGGGCGGGTGGTTGGGCTGGCTGAGTTAAAGCCGACCATTTTAGGTCATACGCCACCATTTCGGTGGCAGTGACACAGCAGCCGGTCGGGGGATTGTTGTGGTGCTGAAATTGATTTTCCCTCCCTCCCTTTTGTTGTGGGGTTGCTTGGTAGCTTTTCAGGGGGAGGGGAGTTTCTTAGCGTTCTGGTAGGTAAGAGGGTTTTTTGGTGTGAGGGGGTTTTTGGAAGGGTTTTCTTGAGAGTTGGTGCATCGGGAGTGTTTTTTGTATGTGGGGTTTTTTCGTGTCGCTGGAACAGGTAAGCCGTTTGGGGCGGTTCTTACTAAGTTATGGGGGAATTGTAGGAGATCTGGTTTGATTATCGAGGGGCGGTTAAGTTCAACAAGTTATTTAGCTAGGTAGAGAGGCATGTTGAAGTTTGCAAAGTGTTTTCATGTTTGTTATTTGGGGGAACCATTTTAGGGGAGGGGGTGGGGGGTTGTTAGGAAAATTATATACTTAGTGAGGTTTAGTTTTGTCCGGAACAGGCCAAGAGTTTTTGTTTGTGTAAGGTGCACCTGCTTCCAATAAAGCGGCCTTTGTCACACCTTAATTTGAGTCTGTGGTCGGTGCTGTCCCCCCCCTCCCCGTTGGGCCCCAAATACATCTTTTAGTGAAGTTGGTTTTAACATTCTGTGTTTGAAAACACCACTTTTAGAAAGTAGGCATTTTCTTGCTTAACTATCCAAGCCTGCCTCTGCTAGGTTGTGCATACCTTGACAGGGGCTGAGGGATTCCAGGAGACAGGGTGAGTCAGCACAGGGCCGAATAGAGAGATCTGCATGTAGATGGGTATGAGGAGTTGCACCTGGGTCCTGAATAGGGCTGTGCCCTTCCTACACAATGCTGGCTCCCCCACCTGTGGTGCGTCTGATGTCCCTGCCCTACACTGTGAATGGAAAGAAGGAGTCTTGTCAACGAAGTGCTCCAGGACTGACCCGAACTGGTTTGGACTAGGCAAAGGCCTCTCTGCCTTCAGAGAACAAAGGGAACATTAGTATAAAAGAGGGGACCCAAAACCCAGAACTTTAGATCACTTTTGGGAAACAAGAAGAAACCTTTGCTGAGGAGAGGAACCAGAGGAACTGAGGAAGAGACTATCCCTAAGCTGAGTGCTGTTTGGGGGATTGGCCTGCAGTGGTTGTCTGACTGCCAAAGAAAGGAGAAAATACTTTGTGCTACTTTTATTTAACTTGTGAAGGATCTCCAAGGGCTTGAGATAGAGCTTGCCTCCTGCTGAAATCTCAGGGACAACAGACTTCACCAACCAGCTCCCCAAGAGTTCTTTTGAAGTGCCTGCTGTTGTGTTGTGCCTTCTGAGGGACTGCGTGTCGCAAGGAGCTGGAAGCGCAACTCACAAAGAAGAAGCGTGTCACCGCCGCAGCTGCTGTCATCGCATTACTGAAGAAGGGTGTCGCTGCTGCTGCTTCGCAACGCAGAATCACCTCTCATCGCTGGAGAAGAGGATCCACTTCGCATCAGACGCTGCTGCATCATCGGAGAAGCGTGTCACCGCTGCAGCCGCTGTCGTCGCATCACTGAAAAAGGGTTTCGCCACTGCAGCTGTCGCATCACTTCGCCGAAGCACCTCGCATCGCCGGAGAAGAGGATCAACGTCGCATCACCGGAAAGCGTGTCGCAGGGCCTGTCGTGGCTCAGAAGAATCGCTGAGTCGCCGCACGGCCGTCGAGCGTGCATGCATCATGTGGCATCAAGGAGAAGGCGCCATTTTTGTTTAAATGCATCGGATCTTCATTGCATCATGGCGCTGCTGGTCGCATCACCACGGAAGCGCAGTAAGAAACCGACCCATCACCTCCCCACGCCTAGAAGAACCTTCGTATCCCCTACGCATCAGTAGGCACCCGACACATCACCGTTCTTACGTGTAAGGAAACCGACGCATCACCTTCCCTGCAACACTTTCGTTGTATAACGTTACGCATCCAAAGGTAGATTGAGCTTAGAGTGTTGCATTTACCATTTAAAGAGAACTAAGCTGATTCTACCATTTTTACAGTACAGTATTGTGGATTTTTGTCGTTTGTGGGCTTGTGTTAAGTTTATATAAAAATACTTATTTTTATACTACAACTTGTGTGGTGTCCATCTGTAGCGTTGTCACTAGGTTACTGTATGTGTTCACAAATGCTTTACACACTGCCTCTGAGATAAGCCTGTCTGCTCGTGCCAAGCTACCAAGGGGGTGAGCAGGGGTTATTTTAGGATTGTACCCCCTTTGCCTGACTAGACGTAAGGGTCCCTATTTGGTCAAAGGTACCTACCTCTGCCAATTAGAGTCCACCAAATCTAAAACAGGCCAAACCGCCTTGGGGCCAAGATAGTGTGTACCCAGCCCCAGGACCGTGGCGCATCCTTTGGCTACCTTTGTTCATCGTTGCCTGGACCGGAATTTTCCAGTCTGGGCGTGTTCTTGGGAAATTGGGAATGTATAATATCGGACTTTATGTTGGGGGAGTCAGTCCCTCGACCGTCATCTCAGGAAACTGGTCAGACTGGGCTCCGCTGCAGCTCAATACTAATAAATAGCTTAGTTTGTATTCTCTACTGCCTGATTGACTCTTCATTGTGTGGAAGGCTGAGAGGTGGTCGTGAGTGGCCCGAGTGGCCCTAATTGGGTCACATCCTTCAGTTGGCACCCGAACAGGGACTCCATCGGGCTGACCTATCACGCACACTACCGGGTGTGGAAGATGGGCCGCGACAGGTCTGATGTGCGGATCGGGGAGCCCTACAGGATAGAGCTTAGTTCCCGAAGCTGCCCCGCCTGTCTGAACGGGTGGTGCCTCACCCAGTGGTTATCCCGGCTGGAGTCCTAAAAGGCGAAACCCTTGGATTTGACCATTTGGTCTGAAGAGTCAGCAGTGGAGAATAACTTTGCTTGACCTGTGTGCACCAGGTGAGTTTGTCTTGATTGCTGGTGAATATGGCCCCATTTTTGGATAATTTTGGGTATGGTCTGAAGACCATTTCTTGGCTTACTTGAACTTGGTAGGTCTGTGAACCGCTTGGATACAGAATCTCTACGGATACTCTGCCAGGCAACATATGAATTTGGCTTACGCTTGAAAATGCCTGGAGTTTCAGCCTGTCTCTTTGGTGCAGTCTGAGGGCTGACTCTTGGTTTTGGTGCAGTCAGAGGACGATTTGTCTGGTATTTGATAATTATTTGTCTGGTACGAATAGTGAACGTGTCATATTCAAATGCCTTGTTTCAGCAAGATGTGGTGTTTGGGGTGCCGTTGTTGTTCTGCTGATGCCCGACTGCAGAAAAGACAACCGGCACCTCAAACTTTGACATGTACGTCAAGCATGGCATTGGCCCTGTTATGTTTAGTACATTGTGGCACAAATATACGAGGGACAATGCTGAGCTCCAGTGGCCACTAACAGGTACCTTTGATGAACAAAAATTGAATTTACTGCAGGATAAATTGTTTGCAAGACGAAGCAGACAGTCGATGTTTGATTATCTTTAAATGTGGCAGAAGGAAGGTAGGCAACGGTGCATGTGGGTAGAAAAAGAGGCCAGGAGAGGCAAGATGCAGACAGTGACTCAGAAAGTAGTAGCATATGATAGAGAGAAAATAGAAAAAGGTATAGAGTGTGCCAATTGGAAGTTTTGATTGCAGTGTGACAAATCTTATGTCGCCCAAGAGGAGAGCGATACATTCGTGGAGGATCTATAAGACTCTCGGCCTCCGCCTCCCTATGCTCCACAGAGACCATCTCCTGTTATCCCGATGCCTCAGTCTTCTGTCCCTTCTGTTTCCGCCTCCGGTTCTTCTGCTCCTGACCCGGCTGCTTTGGCTATGGCACTTCCTGTGTCTTCTTTAGCTTCATCTGCTACGGATGCCATAACAGCAAGCCTTCCTGCTACACCTATTGTCTCCGCTTATGCTCTCTCCCCATCCCTCACGCCCTCAGCACAGCCACAGTTAACACTCGTGCCAGTCCCTTTTTCTATTGTGTCTTCCTCAAATGTCTCTTCCCCGACATTGTTGAATATTGGTACACCCGTGTGCGAACAAGATGAGGGGAATTGGGCAGCATCTCTAGAATGAATGGGGCGGGTTTTGATTCGATCTGATGTGGGGAATGAGGAGAAAAAAATGGTGGATGATCAGCCCGCATAGTGGGCCCGACATCCGGTCTACAGTGTGGAGGATGTGTGGAGTGTGGTGAAAGATAATAAGCCATTTGTACAGCAGCATGCTCTCAAGCATATGCCGGCCACACTAATAGGGTTGTGGAAACAGTGTTTCAATTGTGTAGCGCCTCAGATAATTTGACATCCGGAACCATATGTATGCTGCTGATATGGCCCCTAATTACGTTTTTAGTAATGTTGCCACACTGATTGGTTATCGAGGTAGGTTACACCAGAAGACACCAACGATGGGATCCCAGTTTTCAATGAGGGAGGTAAACCCCATTTTTCATCCTGAGATACTGGAGCTACATAATCAACAGAATGCTGTTGTCAGGCAGCGAGTGGAGGATCTATCTCTTAAGAGTCAGTTGCTAGATCCTAGGAAAAATCTGACTGCATATTACAAAGAATTAACAGAGGTCGGCTTGTAGACAGTGATGACGTTGGCTGATATTGAATTTATTTTCGGCGTGTTGGTACCGGTAGACATTTGGAGACATGTGCATACACAGGACCATGTTGTGGAGTTGGGTGGCACTTGGGACGAGATCAGGGCATGGAATAAAGAAAGGAAGCCTGCTCAAGCCTAGGGCTGAGGTACTAGCTTTGCCAGGCCGAATTATTACTTATATGCACTCCTTAATTTTACCAAGAAGAGTGGATTGGGACAGGCTAACAGTATGTCGCCAGAAGAAAGATGAAAGTGTATCTATTTCGTCACTAGGTTTGAAGCTGTATTTTTGGATTTCAGTTGACAGGACTTGTCGATGAAAGGAGGCATCCAATTGTTTGTTAACAGATTTGTTACGAACCTGCTTCCTGAGATCGCGACTCGGTTGCAGGCTTCGGAGAGCCCTTGGACTACATTCTCCCCATCAGTAATATTAAGTATAGCCCAGTATTACGAGCATAAAGAGAACAAAGATAAGGGGAAGGTAGAGAGGAAAAATAAGGAGCTGAAAACGAAGGTGTTGATGCAGCAGGTGTCCCGGGGGCACAGTAGAGGGCAAGGCATTGGTCTCGCCTGACAGCTGCCTCGCACTTGCAGGAATACAATGCTTTTGGGGCCAAACCTGTAGGCATATTGTAAGGAGGAGGGGCACTGGCGCAGTGAGTGTCCGACCTTGTGGCAAAGGGTTGGGGTCCCCAGAGGACGAGGTTCTACGTGAGGACAGGGTCATGGGGCGAGTGACCATGATGGAGGCCAGCTAAGGGAGGGACAGCTTGGTCCGTCGGGCCAGAATTATTTTGATGATCCGCAGGGGTGACAGTACTACCATAATGACTACAATTTGGATGAAGTGAAAGGACTTATTCATGGCTAGGACAGCCAGGGGCAGGGCGAGGGACCAGTTCGGATCCCTGTGGATCAGCACGGACCTTATGTTACTGCTGATCTGCAGGGCTCAGCAAAAGATTCTTGGTGGACACGGGGACAATGAATAGCTCTGTTTCTCGTTCACTGGTCCCGGGGTCAGCCCTGTCTGGCCAAAATAATGTTTCAGTAGGCTTTTCAGGTATACCGGAACCACTCGCTCTGACTATTGGTCCTTTGACTGTAGATTTGCCTTTTCTGGGGGAGGAGCCAAGCTCGCGAGCGTAATGGTCGCCTTTTAGCTCGGCTCCGTCAGCCCTCCGGCCTGACTCGTATATCCTGCTTTATATCCTGTCCGGAGACGACACATTATCGAAGAACTGGGAACATAACGCTTTAACCGTCTTTCCCGGAAGCTCCGACGTGCCGCGGTTCCGAAGTTGTGCCCCCCGAATGGACCGGGACCTCCGTGGAGCCTGACCCGGGACCTCGCCTATGGGATCTGGCCTGGTATTGCTGTGACTGTCGGCCTCGGCCGAGAGAGTGAGCCACTGGTGAGAGCCGTTGTGCGAACATCCCGGTGATCCTGAGCCGGGCCAGTCCTGGTGGCCTGAGGCTGATGCGGGGCGCGATGCTCCGGGACTGATCATGTGAAGGGGTCCCCCCCGCCACTGCTGCGTCCGGCGATACTGGACCCTTGCGCCTGGACTCTGCTGGTGAGGAGCGCCGGCGTTTAACATAGGCGGACCCCCGCACTGGGCGAGTACCCTTTTTGCACCGAGGCCGCCATCGCTGGGACCCCCTGGAGCTCTGTAAAGTCCTACATTTTTGAACCGTCTTGAGAGTAACGGAGGGTGGTGAAGGGGCTGACTTCACAAAATGGCTGCCGCCTATCTGGAATATAGATCACCTCGTGGTGGCGGACTTGGGTTGCCGGACTGCACGGGGGCCTGGACATGTGTGCGTGAACCTACAATTGGAGATGTGCTTGATGCCCTGAGATCCTTGCGCGCGTCCCTGGCCCCCAATGCCCCTATACGCTCGTCGCGGTCCGCCGCCATCTTGCATGGACGCTTCTTCATGCATCCCCCTTGTCCCAGTGCTTCCATTGCCTCGCCCCCTTCGGCTGTTGCGAGGGTTACTACCGCTGTTCATCGACCACTTAGTGGGCCAGTGGCTTTGGAACTCCTTGCTCTTCGAAGTATTGAGATCGGGGACTCGGATGTTGTGCCGGAGCCCGGTCCCACTTGGGTGCCTGGGAGGAATGCTGGACTGCTGCCTGTCTCTGCATCTACGAGTTCGTATTTCTACATTGCGGGGAAACTCCCGCGTTTCCGAACGGCGAAACTGAACTACTGTTTTTCACCGCCCGTGCTGCTGTTGCTGATACATTTGGACTACCTATTTGAACTTTTGCTCACTTGCGGGTTGATTGACCCCCCTTGTCTACGTCTTTATCGTACTTTCTCTCAATTGTGTGCTGGCCTCGCATCGAGTAGCTCACTTCACATTGTCATGTGGTGGGTGGGGTTTGTGGTTAAGAAAGGATTGGGGTGATGTGCACAACTTCCGGTGGATTTTTGGTGTACGAACTTGTGGTGTAGTTGCTTATATTCATAGCGCGGTGGGAGGTCCCCCCCTGTAAGTATTATGGCGCTCGAGATCGTGTCGTTGTGGTTCATTCGTAAAACGAGTATAAGGTTGGGCGGAGGGCTGTGGCCGACTGTATTTGTTTCCTCCCTCTTGCTCCTCCCTCCCATTTCTTTTTTTTGTGTTCATGTCTTCTTTTTGTCTCATTTATTCTTCCTTTCTCTTCTCTCCACTGCATTTCGGGTTCTGGTTTAGGGCGACAGGCACGCTGTCTGAAGGGTAGGCCGTAGCCTACTACAGGGGTGCAGGGTGGGATGGGTGGGTTGGGTCCTATTTGATGTTCATTTTCCTCAGTTCTATGGCCCTTTTGTATCTCTTTATAGGAGTGCCGCGTCTGTCCTTGCCTCCCGTGGTATGGCTGGGGGTGGGTCTGTAGCGTTGTTGATCTTCTTCTTATAGTTCTGCTGTTTTCCATAGCGACTGCCATACCCTCCTCGTTGCTAATGCTCCTGCTCTCTCCTGTGTTTCCCGCCGCGGGACGCCTGTGTTGGCGTGGCGCTCTTCTCTTTCGTTTTTTGTTTTCAATTCCCTCTCTTCCCTTTTTTTCCCGTCTGGTCCTCTTCTCTCCCCCCCCCCTCTTTCCTCCCCTTCCTTTTTTACCCAAGGTTAGTATGAGGGGTTAGTTTTGGTAAGATATCCATCCGATCCCTTCGTTCTGGTTCCGATGTGCTATTGGGTGGTGGGCATGCAAAGTCGATAGTGATCGCATGTTGATTGTGTTTAACGCAACTGTTTTTATACCTATGTATACGGTGTTGCCTCTCCTGTATTGCGGCCCCATACCCCCTTACTGTTGTTGAGGGTTTGTTTTGGGAATTCGGATTCTTCTATGTTGACACTGAACCTGTCGTACTCCTTCTCCCCATATTATAAAATTAACCTTCTCTGCTCCTGTCTGCTGGTCGCCTAGATCTTCTGTGTTTCCCCCTTTCCGGGATTGTATTGCTCATGCTCCTTAATGATTGGTACTGTAATGCTCGCTCTGGATCTTTTGCCTGATTTCCGTATTGTGGCCGGCCAATTTGGTTGTAGGCCCAGATTTGTATATCCTTTTGATACGAATAAAGGTTTAAAAAAAAAAAAAAAAAGATTTGCCTTTTCTTCTGTCATCCAACTGTGGAGAAAACTTGATGGGTTTGGATTTGTTGAAGAAGTTGCATGCGACTATTTTGTGCTCCCCGGATGGTGTCTACATGATTATAGGACCAAATGTAGTGAATTCCAAGCAATGTTTGTCAAAGGATGAGCCCCTTCCCGCTGAGTTCAAAGATGTGCCACAGTCGTTATGGGCTGCGGGAGATATGGATGTGGGGCTATTGCAAATACCACCGGTCTCCATCAGAGTTAAGGACGGTGCTGTTTTACCAGTATCCCTCAGTACAAAATACCGCAAGCAGGGAAGCAGGCGCTATTGCAGATTATACAGGATCTGATTGAGTCTGAGGTTGTTGAGGAGACGACTGCAAATGTGTGTAATAGCCCTATTCTTCCTATTCTCAAGAGGGCTCCATCGTGTTTCTCACATGATTACCCAGATGTTTATCGGTTTGTGATTGACCTGCAGGAGGTAAATAAGATTGTGGTCCCTCAGTTCACAGTGTCCCCGAGATCACTGCTCATCTAACCATGATTCCTCCCTCTGCCAAATACTTTTCTGTCATTGATTTGAAGAATGCATTCTTTAGCATTCCAATACATCCAGACAGTAGGTATCTGTTTCGATTCGACCTCGCCGGCAGCAGTTTTAGATTCTGACGGGCTCTTCAGGGCTATGCTGAAAGTCCTAGCATCAACAGTCAAGCTCTGAAAAGTCAATTGAACTCCCTTGTCCTTCCCACAGGTAATGTATTATTGCAGTATGTGGACGATCTTTTGATCACTTCGAGCACTGAGGATGGTAGCAAAGATGCGACGGGTAAACTGCTGTTGCATTTAGCCCATCATAGACATTAAGTGTCCCTTTCAAAATTTCAATATTGTCGACAGGAGGTCACCTACCTAGGTCACCTACAGTCGAAGGAGAGAAGGAGGCTAACACCTGAGCGTATTAATGCTATTGTTAAAATGCCCATCCCTAGGCCGTATCGGGATGTGTGAGCTTTTATAGGTGTTATCTAGTATTGTCATCACTGGATACCTAACTATTCCCTACTAATGAAACCCCTACTGCAACTAACCGCTAAGGATGTGCATAAACCCTTGCCTTGGATGAATGAATGCCAACAAGCTTTCGATCAACTAAAAATCACGCTTTGTTCGGCCTATGCGTGGCATGCCAGACTACCAGAAGCCGTTCGTGTTGTATGTACATGAAACGGCTGGCTGCGCGCACTCTGTCTTAACACAAGCCTTTGGAGATAAGCAAAGGCCATGTGTCTATTTCTCTTCGCTTCTGGATAACATCGCCAGAGCTCTCCCGAGCTGTCTAAGAGCAGTCGCTGCCATGGCTTTCTCAATCTGACAATCGGCAGGGCTCGTCCTTGATACTGATCTCACAGTCATAGTAACGCATGCTGTGGACACACTTTTGAATAGAACAAAGACACAGCCCTTTACCAGTGCGGGTCTGACTGGCTAAGAATTGACCCTGTTTGCACCATCAAAGGATGTGGCACTCTGAACCCAGTCACGTTACTACCCCTCCCTTCTGGGAGTGAGGACGCGGATGTGCATGATTGCATTTTCTGCACTGAGGAGGAGACGGAGGGATGGGTAAACCTGACTGATGTTCCTCTGTGCGAGCCCCAAGGGGAACTATATGTCGATGGCTCTTATTTCAAATTACCAGATGGCACAACAACTGCGACGTACGCCATTACTACCATACACACAGTAGTCGAAACATCATGAGTTCCTTATAATTCAGCCCAAGCTGCAGAGTTAATTCCCCTCCTTCACACCTGTGAGTTGAGTGAGGGACTGGCTGTCAATATTTACACAGACAGTCAGTACGCATTCGGAGTCGCTCATAATTTTGTGCGGCTTTGGGCAGAGAGTGGCTTCCTGACTTCACAAAGGTTAAAAATAAAAAATGGCCCTCTGATTCATAGGCTTTTGTCAGCCATGACATTTCCCAAAAGGCTAGCAATAGTGAAGTGCAGTGCCCATAAGACAGTTACTGATGATGTGGGAAAGGGAAATGCGTTTGCAGATCAGATAACTAAGGAGACAGCCCGATCTAAAATTAAAAAAATGTTTCAGGCACGTACTGCTAGATGGGTACCTTATAATGCAATGTTTGAGGACACATTAGAGAATGTTAAAGAAATTCAGAGTGAGGCAACGATGGAGGAGTTAGCAATATGGCAGGAGAGAACAGGACGTCTAGATGACGATAGGTGTTGGACTGACAAATCTGAGAAGCAGAGATGGATGTTACCAGATGCATATGTACTCCCTGTAGTCACCATGGCGCACAGGCCAGAGCACATTAGTGTGAAGGGAATATGTAAATTGCTAGATCCTGTATGGCAGAATGATAACATCCATAAGGTAGCTGCCCATCTGGTGAAGTACTGTATAGTGTGCATGATGCACAACCCCGGAAAAGGTACTCCTACCCTTTCTGGCAGCTTTGCACCACCTTCCTTCCCTTGGAAGGTTCTCCAGATGGATTTAATCTAAATGGAACGAGTCAACAACTTGAAGTATGTATTAGTGGTTGTCTGTGCGTTCAGTAAGTAGATTGAGGCTTACCCCACTAAAGAGAATACAGCGACGGCGAAGGCACTCTTGAAAGAGTTCTTCCCGTGTTTTGGTTTGCCCCGTTTGATTTGGAGTGACAATAAAAGCCATTTTACCTCGAAAGTAATACAGCTGGTGTGCAATGGGCTGCACATTAAGCAAAGCTTTCATGCCACAAACTACCCCCAATCAGCAGGTTTAGTTGAGAAGTACAATGGTACTCTCAAACTGAAAATGGCAAAGATCAAAGGGAGCGCAGAATTGCAGTGGCCAGATGCTTTACCCCTAGCGCTGTTGTGCACAAGAGCTACCGCCCACTCTAGAACAGGACTGTCACCGTACGAGGTCATGTTTGGGCGCCCAGCAAATGTGTGGGGCGTCCCGCAACTTTGTCAGTTTTCCGACATAGAATACCCCTTGCTTGTGGTCTATCTCTATGAATTGACTAAAAATTTGCGTTCTATTCACCAACAGATTTCCGAGACCCTACCGCAAAATCCAGAGGGGCCAGGCCTTGAGATATACAACTTGGAGATTGGGTCCTGGTTTGCAATTTCCAGAGGAAGTGCTGCATGTAGCCTCGCTGGAAGGGGCCTCTTCAAGGCCTTCTTGCCACCAGAACAGCAGTGAAGGTCGATGGCAGGAAGAATTCACAGTACCCATTGCAAGAGGGTACCCCTGCCATTGCCTTACGATCAGAGGGCCTAGGATGGGATTGGCAACTGTGAGACAGAACAGGTGCTGCGTTTCATTCCCTTTTCAGACACCCGCCTCACATGGGCACCAACTGAGGAAGAGAGCCACGCAGTGCTGAATGAGGCGGTGCCACCTGAAATTAAAGCCATCCAGGAGCCCCAGCTGTTGGTCCAGCGGTGATTGAGCCCCAACCCATTGAGCCCCACTCTGCTGTGTTTGATCCTCTGCCCCATGGTACCCTTCAGCCAGACCCCCTTTTTCCTGACCCCTCCTTGCCTGGAGTATTGAGGTACAATTTGTGCCCCCGCTGGAGGAGCAGTGCACCAAAGGAAAAGTCAGATTAGTAGGGACGGATTGCATTGATGAAGAATATGGCGAACGTACCCTGTCCGTGGTACCTACGATAGCTTAGGGAAAGGGAGATTGGTGCATTTTTCGGACAGTGAATGATCAGGGCAAAAAGACTGCATTTCTAAGGAAGGAAAATACCTTGCCCTGCCATGTGGGAGTTGGATATGAGCTAGACGAGCAGCTCCATCGCCGGTGCTCAACAGCACCTACGCTTGATGTGAACAATAGGGGTCCACCAGTGGGACCCAATCGGACGCTGGGAACACTATCCATTTTCTTGCTTTATCCCCCATTTGCCTCCAAGTGTAAGTCTTTTCCTCTGGTTAAGAAAATGTATCCCTTTGGTCGCCCCATTCAGGAGGAAGAACAGCCCCTTGCGGCTCTGCGTTCTGAACGGAATGGACCTTTTTGGTCCTCCTGGTCTCTTAAAAGTAGAATTGTCTTTGTAGCGGTTATGCTGATCCCTCTGATAATAGTCCTTGAGATAACATATTTCCTTGAGGAGAAATATCCTGTGCACTCTGATTGGTACTACACCTTTCCCCCCTGAACATGTCTTCGTTACTTTGGCCCCTCACAAAGAGGAGCACCGAAAGTGTTATAAGGATAAGTGTTTATTCAAACCCTGCATCAGACGCACACTGCCTATAACCTGACAAAATGTTGGGTATGTGGGTTGTTACCTTCGGTGACGCATAGAAGTGAGAACTTGTTGTCCATGCCTTTGTCATATGTCAGTAGCTGTGAAGGGTGGTTTGCATTGCTTAGTATGGTACGTTCATTCCCCCGGACTGATACATTAGAGTGAAAGAGTACGAGTTCTCTCACCCTAACACAAAATGTACATTTCCTTAATAGAGCCCCTCCCTGGTGCTCCCACAGCCTGAGAGCCGTTTGGCTGATCGTTTCTGAGCTCTTGCATGCGTGCCTACAAGAAAGTAAGACAGGGAAATTGGTCCCACATGGAAATGGATAACTTTCTACACTTCAACACATCAGAATACTACCAGCCCTTCCCGGCCCGTAATGTTACTTAATATAAGCCGATACCCCTGTCAGTGGTTAATGTTACAGCTGCCTTCTGTGTCCAGGGGGCAGGGAAAATAGAGATGGGAGAGAGGAGGTGCAACACCACTTATAACTTGAGAACAACAGATAGTCCGCCCCTGATTCTGCCAACTAATGTCTACTTTGTGTGCAGATCCCAGGGTTTTATATGGTTTCCTGAGCGGTGGTCAGGAAGGTGATATCTTTCTTACCTCTTAGCCCCAGTCTATATATCCCCTCCCAATTACCATAAGGACCACAGCTTGGAGCGCAGAAATGCCCATGCATGATCAGATGGACACCACTTTGCAGCAGTTCACAGATGCTCTGAAAGGTATAATACCTTTCTGGACCCCTATTGCTAATAGCCTTAACATTCGGTGGCTCACCAGGGTGGTGGAAGGACTTATTAACACTACAGCAGGGAGTTTGACTAATATCACAGTAAAGGTCTAGGTTACGAGACGTGTTGCCCTTCTGAACAGGATGGTGTTAGACGTCATCCTTGCTGACCGGGGCAGGGCTTGATGCGTCATCGGCAGGAGCTGCTGTGTATACATCCCGGACCACGCTCTGACTGTGTATGCTGCTATACAGAAGCTTCATACGATTGCCTCTGACATACATCAGGAGAATGGCACATGGTCTTTCACAGGGTAGTTTTGGGGTCTGTTTACCACTTAGGGTTGGAAAATTATTATTTTCCTGGTTGCCCTATCCGGTATCATTTTGGCCTGTTTGTGCATACACTGCCTCCCTGCCTGTTGTGCTTGCTGTGTATCAATGTTGGCACCACGTCCCAGGTCCCCGGGAGATGATTCTAAGAACAAAATCATGATGATGCAGGATATCCAAAACTTAATGTGCATAGATGAAGGCATTTTTTAGTATTGATATTGTGTATCTGGTCGTATAGTGTACTTAGTTCTGATTGGTAGTTTATAAGATAGCAACAGCTGCCTCCGATTGCAATTCCTTCTTACCTTTAGAATTGTAAAGACCCTTACCTGATGGCACCAATATAATTTAGCATGAATGCTAAAAGGAGGGTCTGTTAGATTTGAAATGTTCTTATCGTAATGCTCATGTTATGTTCCGTATTAAGTTAGCATTCATGCCGCCATTTTATTAGTAACCACCATTTTGGTTTGTGATCGCAACTCAGCTTCTGTTTTATATTGGTTGTCTCAGCAGAAAACTGCCTCCTGTACCTTCTTCTTGTATTGCCCAATGCCAAGTTTTTTTGCACTAATGAATGTACTGTCCATTGTTGCATACTTCCGGTGTTCGATAAACCCATCTTAGAATGGTAGAGACAGGCAGAATGGCCTTGGAGCCGAGTAAGTGTGTACCCAGGCCCGCGGCTCATCATTTGGCTACCTTTGTTCACCGTTGGCTGGACCGGAATTTTCGAGTCTAGGCGTTTTCTTGGGAAATTGGGAATGTATAATATCGGACTTTATGTTGGGGGGAATCAGTCTCTCGACCGTCATCTCAGGAGACTGGTCAGACTGGGCTCCGCTGAAGCGCAATACTAATAAATAGCTTGGTTTGTATCATCTACTGCCTGATCGACTCTTTATTGTTTGGAAGGCTGAGATGTGGTCGTGAGTGACCCGGGTGGTCCTAATCGGGTCACTTCCTTCAATGGTTGCCAGGAACAATAACTAAGATTCTGTGCAGTGATCAGACTCTTAGGTAAACAAGCATTTTAAAATCTGGTCATTTGATTACTAGCCTTTAAGAAGTCATATGTGCCTGGATTTAAAAACTTGAGAAATAAAGTTGCCAACTTGCCTCTCTTATCAGCCCTTTTCATTTAACAAATGTGATGAGATCTTATGTGACACGGAACACCCTGCAAGCCACCACTTTGTGAACGAATTATAGCTGAGGAAAAGGAGTTGGCTGGAATATTACAATGCAAGCATTTTTGTTATCGTGGCTCAAATAATCTTTCCAGCTTCTTTCCTGACTCCACTGTGGTATAAGTACACTTCACATATATATGGGGTAAAGTACCCCTTGCCGTATATTATAAGGATATTGCAAATCACTGAGGAGTTCTGTGACCATACAGATGAACCATATAGAAGAGCAAGGGGGAAGGCAATCATGGAACTCCAAGGTGATGGAACTCCAAGGTAACTTGAAATATCCTTATAATGTATGGAAGATCCTACTTTATTCATTATAATACTTGGTCACATCATCACCCTTCCCACAAACCACTTACATTTGTGAAGTGGTTTCATATGAAAGGGATAGGATGTTTGTAAACATAAAGAATAAAGTTACAATCTCTAGTGAAAAATTACATACGCCAAAAAGCAGTTAGGTATTTGTTGCATAAAGATATTAGAATCAGTTTGATATGTCAGGTGACTAGAAATGTCAGAAGTCGGGGTGTCACTCAAGGAGCTTGCTCCACAGCTTTAGAAGCAGTTTAACAGAAAGACTGGAGCTGCCCTAGAGATAGTTATGTTTATTGTTTTGGCTAGTTTCTGAGCAAGATATTGTTACAGTATGTACAGTATCTTAATAACTATCTGACAGAAATGCCATCATGCCACATTCTAGGCTCTGGGTTTGGCACAACATTTTATGAGAGGATGACAGTTGAAGTGCATTTTTACTATGACGTAATTATTGATTGATTTGAAGCACACACTCCAGCATGAAGGCTCATAGACTTTCAGAAATGTAATTGGAGAAGTACGTAGAATTGTATGTCAGAATATCATATTCAGAAACATTGTCTGATATAAATTGCATGTCTTAAATATTGTTTATAAACATATTGTTTCATGTATGTAGATTTTCAATTGTCAAAGCCAAGGGGGGGGGGGGGGATATTTTAGCAAGTAATCGTTAAGACACAATATTTATGGTAGACAATAATCTGAGTACGATGTTGCATTGTGGTACCAGATCATTTCATTATCATTATTATTATTATTATTAATTAGCATTTATAAAGCGCATGGCTACCCGGAGGCATCCCAGCGCTGGCGGCAGAGTGGCTGTAAAGGGAAGTTACTTTTCTGGAAAAGCCATGTTTTGAGACCCTTCTGGAAAGAGAGGTGTGCAGTTTCAAGTCGGAGGCTGAGAGGGAGGGAGTTCCACAGTCCAGCTACATTATAAGAGAAGGAGCGGCCTCCCCTCCACTGCCTACTAATTTTAGGAATGCGGCTAGATTTAAGCTCTCTGAGCGAAGAGATTTCCTGGGGAGGTAGGCGGTGATCAGAGACTGATTGATTCGGAGGCCTATGCCCCTAAGGGTCTTATGAGCAGTACATAAGGCTTTAAAGGATATCCTTGACTGCGTGCTGCTGCATCCTGTTAGAAGTCGTGCGGCTCAGTTCTGGGCCACCTTGAGTTTCCTTAGGGTAGATATTGGTGCTCTCAGGTACTGTGGGTTACAGTAGTCCAGCCGCGAAAGGATAAGGACCTGGACTACTATTTTCTTAGCTTCAGTGGGCAACAGGGGAAGGACTTTCCGTAGCTTTCTAAGGATGCCATGACATGCCCTGTTACAGCCACTGCCTGCTGGTCGAGTTTGAGTGAATCATCCAGCCACACACCGAGGTTTTTGATCTTGGACTTCGGAACTGGAGGGGCGCCCAAGCACGGAGGCCATGACAGTGTGTGAGTAAGCTTGGCAGTATTGCCCACATACATAATCACCAGACTGCTCCAAGTCTCATGCAGTTCCTTGTAGAGTGTGTCTCTGTGTCTTTATTTCACCCATTCATTTTAACATGGATATGAAATCTCCAGCCAATATTATTCAAGCTTGTGTGCTGGATTTGTGTCATTTGCAGATGACATCTCAGTGATCCTGGGATTCGACAAACCACTGTCCCTGCTCAATGACATCCTCAATGCATGTGTATCAGCCATTTAAATTTGAATGAGTAAGAACAGCTTGCACATGAAGACCTCTAAAAATGAACGTGTTGATCGGATGTCATCATAACATTTGAGACTTCTCTTTCTAGCCGTCAGGTATGGGGGCCTACCCTTCTTCAGTCTCCAAAGCTAAAAGTCCTGGGCTCAGATTTGCTAACCCCATTGGACTTATCTTAACCCCATTGACATGCATCGTATGGCCCTGACACGACCCGACAGTTGGCTGTACTGGGGCACCAGTGGGGCAGGCTTTAGGCATTTAGCTTGGCAGTGCTGATTAGTACAGGACTTCTGGAGACAGGTGGTAGACAACATAACCAGAATCACACACTTGAACATGATGTTTTCCCCTCAATGTTGCATTTTAGTTAACATAGAGTGACCGAAGGGCAGGAAGATGCTACAAAAAATTCCTACAGTTGGTCTTAGTTTTAGCACGATGGAGGGTCGCAATCACCTGGATAGGGCAGAAGGCACCTGAGATTACACTGTGGCATGAAGATGTTTTGGAAGGGTCCTTAGCAGAGAAGACCCACGTGAAGCTCAATAGACCGGACGAGAAAGTGAATTAGTGACCTAGCTGACTGGATGGACCTGGTCGACAATCTCCTAGACTCTGACTTGGATATGACCTCAACTGACAGTGACAGCACGGGTGACGATGGGGGGTGATAGCCTGACAGTGGTCCAAACAGCCTGAGCAAAATCAGAGCTCCACACACATGTAGGAAGTACCCAGTCGTTACCTTTGGAATATCGATTGCTCTGTATCCCTGGAATGATCTGTGTTACAATTGCATTGTGTACAGTGCCTCTCATCATGCAAACTTCTGTCTGCTGACCTGTTCATATTGTGTTGCATTGTAAAACCGAAAAATAAAGGTTTTAAAAAAAATCTGATAGCACCAAGCAACTGAATCAAGTGTGTTCAACGCTCCTTAGAAAAGCACAATTGTTTTAATAAAACGATTTGAAACAGAACAGCACCATTGTTTCTTCTGCCGAAGATTCTACCTATTCATCCTTTCACCCTTCCATCTACTATTTCACCTTTACTGTCTGTCATCCATTCATTCTTTCAGCCATCATTCAAACTTTCCCCAGTCCATCCATCCACTTTGCCACCCATCGATCCATCTATCCAGTTTGCCATCCATCCACCCTTCAACTCTGCCATCCATCTATCCATCCTGACATTGATTCACTGACTGATACATCCATTCAATCTTTTACCAACTCATCCATCCCTCAACTATGCCATCTTTTCATTTGTCCATTCACCTATTCATCCCTTTACTCTGCCCCCCTTTCACCTGTCCATCCACCTACCCACCCATCCCTTTACATTGCCATTCTATCACCCGTCCATCCATCTATCCATTTAGTCACTCATCAGGGTCGGATTGGGACTGAAAATCGGCCCGGGCACACAAAAAAAAATCGGCCCCTATTTGCATAATGCCTTTCCTCAAATCACTGCTTCGGTGTAATTGCATTAAAAAGAAGGAGGGGGGCTTAAAAAAATACACGCATTAGTTTACACTAGTGAAACACACCTGAAAACAAGTGAGGCCACTTCTACTGAGGCCCCCTGCCCTGCTCAGTATGTGCATACGTTAATGGGCTGGCCAGGAGACAAAGGGAGTGACACCTCTGTCTGTTGCTAAACCGGGGGTGGGGGACCGGCGGTGTTGGTGGCGGCGGGGAGTGGTAATGAGCGCCCATCTGCCTGCAGAAAGGCCACTCAGCCATCCACTGGGCCGCTGGCTGTATTCCGAAAATAGAGACACCGCCCAAATCGGCCCCAGACTGCTCAAAAAAGCAGCCCAAAGCAGGAACTTGAACACTGGCCCCGCGGGCATTGCCCGAATGCCCACGTTACCAATCCGAGGCTGTCACTCCTCCATCCATCCCTTTACACTGACATTCTTTCACCCATCCATGCGCCAGTCCATTTATGCATCCTTTCAACCATTCATCCAGCTGCCCACTCATTCATCCTCCTGCTTGCTCTTCTATTGCCGCTGTAGTCCTTCATAGCGTTAATTATGAGCTTTTGTCTGCAGGGTTGCATACAGAAGAGGCCTATGAAGAACACCATATCCCGCTGTACTGCAAAAGGAGAGTGGGGGGGGGGGGATTCTCCTGCTTCAGCAGGAGCATTAGCCTGCTGGGCGGCTACGTTACTGGGATTCTAACATGCCAAAGTTGGATCCTGCAGAGATCTACATCCATCAACTTAATGACCCTCATTAGGAGGAAGTTTTCTCTGCAGCGGGCTATTTTAATAATAAATCTTTCTATTTGGTCCTCTGAGCAGTTTGTTTCCAAAGCTGCAAGATAGCGAGCTCATGTCAAGCGGGCAAAAGCCTCCTCATGACAAATAGTAAGTTTCAAACGAGGCTTAAAGTGGGGGGGTTGGGGGGGTGGGGAGCACCAATCAGTAGCGGCTCCTGGAGGGAGTGCTGCGGGGCGATGGGGAGGGGGAGGGGCAGAGTGGGGGGTAGTAAACTCCGGCATACGGTAAAACGGAGAAAAGTAAATAAATAAATAATTAGAATTACATTGAGCGCGCTCCATCGCAATCGGCGAAGCAGCGCACACAATGTAATTCATTTTATTTATTTATTTATTTTCTTACCTCCGTTTGGCCGTATGGCGGAGTTTACTACCTCTCCCGCCCTCCCCCGCCTCACCGTGCCGCAGCACTCACTCCAGGAACCGCTACTGCCAGCAATGTGTCGGATCTGGAACTCTCCAAACCAACTTTGTCTCTACTACATGAAGCAGAGATAGAACCTGTTTGGAGGAGGAGGTCTTTCGCTACTGTCCTCTCCCTCTTTATCACTGCAGGTGAAACATTACTGCAAGTTAAGTATCTTACCTGACCTGAATAATGTACTGTGTGCCTAGAAGCTTAAGAGTAGAGCTACAGTCTTCTGGAAGGGCCTGGTCACTGGGCAGCAAAGCCATGGCACGGACTAAGTCGATCGGGGCTCACTCAAACTGGGGCACATGGGCGTCCGCAGGGGGGCAAGGAGGGGCGCTTGCCCCCCCTGGAGCACCCCTCTTTACCTCCCCTTGCGGACGCCCATGGTGCCGAAGCCTGGAAGCCTGCGCCTGGGAGCTGGCACCATGATCCTGGAACCCACTGGAGCCCGGTGACAGGGGCGGCACTGCAGGATTACAATGGAGGTGAGAACCAGTAGGGGGACTCACCAACGGTGTGGTGAGCTCGTGGACTGGAACATATGGCCCTCCTGCGCCAGAGTACTAGGGCTGGAGGCAGGCGCGCAATGCCCATTGGACTCAAAGGTCTTCAGCCCCTTCCCCCCATCGTGGGTGGCAGCCCGGGATGAGACGGCACACACACAGCCACACCTGAGCACTTCACAGGTCTTTAAAAGACGTTTTGCTTGTTAATGAGGCTTTGATGTCCCCCCTGCTTAGAGTCCCTGCAGCTCCACTCTGCCTTTTGCTTGAAGAATCACCCCCCCCCCGAATTTTTTCTTAGCCCCCCCCCCAAACATTTTTTGGCTCTAGTTGCGCCTCTGGCTGGAGCTGAACCTGGAGGTGTGCAGCCTATTCTGTGCCTATCGTGGCCTGGGGAGCACAGAGAGCAGGCTGTTGGAGATAAAGGCTGAAAGCTAAAGCTTAATATAAATTGCCCACACCAATGACTCCGTTGGTAACTAGCACACAGGGCTGCACCCATTTTTGAATCTGTGCTCTCCCTTTCCACTGTGGGTGTTTTGGTGGATGCCTCCCGGCTTATACTGGTCCCTTATTGAAACAGACTTGCACATGTGAGAGACCTGATGCAAGGGGCAGAGGCATAAGCTGTGCAGCGTTTTAACCCCCTCAATACGATTGCCCATTGCCTTATATCCCTCTGTACCCCACACCTCTCACTCACTGCCTTATATCCCTCTGTACCCCACACCTCTCAGTCACTGCCTTATATCCCTCTGTACCCCACACTTTGAGGTCACTGCCTTATATCCCTCTGTACCCCACATCTTGCGCTCACTGCCTTATATCCCTCTGTACCCCACACCTTGCGCTCACTGCCTTATATCCCTCTGTACCCCACACCTCGTGCTCACTGCTACAACATATCCCTCTGTAACCCACTCCCCACGCTCACTGCCTAAAATCCCTCTGTACCCCACACCTCGCGCTCACTGCCACAACATATCGCTCTGTACCCCACACCTCGTGTTCACTGCCACAATATATCCCTCTGTTCCCCACAACTTGCGCTCTCTGCCACATATCCCTCTGTATCACACACCTTACACTCACTGCCTAATCGCTCACTTTACCCTGCCATTCATCTTTTATGTGTTCTCTCCCCTTCCACTCGTTCTACCTCTGTTCACCCCTTACTTCTTTGAGTACCTTACTCCTTTCTCAATCCCTCTACTTCTTTTCCTCTTCAGTAACATCTCTCTGACACATATCTGCACTTCCTTTATATCAACTCACCCCTCTACCTCACCTGTCTACCTCAGTCTTTATTATTCCCTCTTCCTCAGCTGCCTCTGCTTGTCTCTGACACACCTCACCCTCTCTCTACCTGGCACTCTCATGTTCTACGACTGCGTTTTTCTCCCCTCTCTATCTTTGATTTACCTATCTCTGCTCCTGAATCTTTTTCTTCTACACCTCACTTCTTTGTCTACCCTTCACCCCTCGCAACCCTTCTGTTTGCCTCACTACGGTCTTTACCCGACCCACTTTTCAGTGCCTCTTCCCATTTCGTCTCCCTCCCTCACAGGGCTCGCCTAACATGCATCTGTTTCTCCCCTCACCACCATGCCTGTCTCTACCCCTCCTTACCTTTCTATCCAGCCTAACTTTCTACCTTCCTGTTATTTCTGGTAGTGAACCTTTAATTTCACGCCTCCGGTTGTTTTACCTACGCATTCAAATTGAGTAGGTCATTGCTGTGCTCCCAACCCGACATCGAGACCCAGTCCCCTAACCTCTCAACATGCCCAGATATAACAACAAGCATTGGTATAGCCAATAGGTCTCGCCTTTGTGACCTGCTGCATAACTAAACACTTATAGTGGAGAAGTGTGGGTCACTGGTTAGAGGAGGCAGACCTGGAAGCAGAGGTCAGCCCGGGACCAGGGTTCAATTCCTGGCTCGGCGGGGTCTTGAGTCCTAAAATGTCCATGGACTCGACAATTCTTGCTCCGGTGCCTGCTCGATTCACGGGTTCACACTCTGCGACTCTGGGCAATAGCTTGCTTAATCTCCACAACGGCCCCTCGCGGCGGGATGCCTGGCTTTCACCTTGCGGATACCCTGCCGGGGTTATCTCACAGGGGAATACCAGGACGGGTTCCCTAAGCAAGCGCTTAGAAACCGCTTGGTGATTTGCGCTATATAAATTCCTGTACATTTACATTTACATTTACATTTATAAGGCCACAAAGGTGAGACCTATTGGCTATGCCAATGCTTGTTTTTCTCAGCTTGGCCTGAGCATTACCCGATCCTGATTGTCTGCCATTTTAGCCCCGCCATTTTGATTAACATTAGCCACGCCCCTTCATTTGCCAGGTTAGCCCCCCTGGAAAAATTTCTGAGGGCGCCCATGCTGGGGCAGTGAAGGGAATTTGCAAAATGAAAGCAGGTAGCAAAACAGTGTGGGCCTGGGCAGCAGAGATATTAACATGAGGAACAGGGAGGCCCTGTCGCAACACCACGTCTGATCCTGTAGCAAGCGGGTTGTTCCAATTAGCAAGGCTGAAGCTTTTAAAGTTCGGCCAAAGCAGAAACTCTATTTAATTTATTTACCAGCTCAGGGTAAGATGAAGGAGCAGGCAACAGGGCAGTAGCAGCACGTGTCAGGGGAAAGAGGCAGGGCGGGTGGTAGGAGAGGTGGATGGGGACAATGGAGATTTTTTTTTTTTAAGAACTTACTTGCCGCCCTCCGACATCATGCTCTTCTGCTCCTCTCCACTGCAGGCACAGGCTCCTAGACTGCCCGGCAGCCAATACTGAAGCTGCTGTCATCTATGAGAACAGCTTCAGGATTGGCCTAAGTGCCATGAATTTGTGCTCCCAGGCAGACTGGGAGCCTGTGCCTTCTGTCTCCAACCCGGCAACACAGCTCAGGTGACAGCTTCAGTGTGCATGAAGGTTTGTCCGTTCTGAAAGAGCTGGCCAAAAAGTCATGTGCAATGATAACAGTTCACACGACTCCCTCTCCAGTATGGTCACTCCCCTAGCCCTTTCCGCTATAAATACCAGCCTTCCCTGCCCTTGACAGTAAGGCCCTCAATACAAGTTTGTCGGAATATGAGGTAAATACCATTACCTTAGGGCGAGGTATTTACCACGTATGTTAAATATCTCCTTTTCCAAGTTTCAACTATAAAATAGGGAATAACATGCGAGTCGGTTTTTAATACACCAAGGGCCATATGTATCATACTACCGTTTTGCGAATTCCAAATAGCGAATTTTAAGGAATCGCTATTTGGAATTCGCAAAACGGTATGTATGTACAAAATCGCTATTAAATAGCGATTCTTTACCATTCCTAATTTGCGATTAGCAAATTGCTAATCGCAAATTACCCATTAATTTCTATGGGCCAGGAGGCCCATAGGAATGAAGGTGCAATTTGCGATTAGCAATTAGCTAATCGCAAATTAGGAATTTCTTCAAGGGTGCAGGGGTGTCTCAAGAACACCCTGCTGCACCCCTGAAAAAGACATTTGGGGGCATATGGCGCACATACATGCCCTAAGGGCATGTATGGGCGTCTTATGGCACCTTTTGTTTTTTGGAAAAAAGCTTTTTGACAAGAATTCGCAAATTACCACCAACTAGAAGTTGGTGGTAATTTGCGAATCCTTAATGGCATTTTTTGAATATTTTTTGTTTGATACATTGCATTTAAGGAATCGCAAAATTTGCGATTCCTTAAGTGCAATCGCAAAATAAGGAATAGCAAATTTTTCTATTCCTTATTTTGCATCAAACAAGTTTGATACATGCCATTTGTCAAATTAGCATTCGCAAAGGCCGAAATTCGCAGAATTTCGGCCTTTGCGAATGCTAATTAGCTTGATACATATGGCCCCAAATTCTTTTTTCTGGGCCTTCCCCTCCAATACTTTTTGGCAGGTCTGACTTGCCGAAATTTAATCAAGTGAAAACTGTGAGGCTGAGATGATTATCATACAACTGGTACTTCCAATCCCTGTGCAAACAGGCTTACACAGGGATCAGAGCATAGCCCTTAACTCGTCATGAAGGCCTAATTGTTCAAGTTACCGCCTCTGGAATCCTGCTTGACAACTTCAAGAACCTGCCAGGTGATATCTTCGGCTGTGTGCTGGTGGCTTTACATTGTTCACTTAATATGTGCTGTTATTACTCCACAATGGACCCACTAAAGCCTTGTTTTATCATTTCATGGTCTGTCCTACATACAGTAAGGGCAATGGCAGACAATCAATTAAGTTACAATATGAATCTTACAATTCAAGAAGGAAGTGAAATCATGATTCTAGTCTGCAAACTCAAAAGCTTTAATATTCTTGATGGATTTAAATAATTGGCATTGTCCACTTTGAAAATGACCCGCAGTCAGTGTTAAACCCCATGCAGAGGTGATTATGTTCATGCTGAGCTTATTTCTGTGTTTCTAAGCAAATAATGGAGAAGGACGGTTCCTATTATTTACCAAATGTGAATTATTTGTTATGATTTTCTGCCTTTGATTACTCGGAATAGTGAAGATGCTCACACTGATAATTATGTCTGAAATTGAATTCTTATTTTTAGGTTGGAGTAATATGTCCTTTGAGCAATACTAAGCTCTTTTCATGACATGGCACACCAGGGTCCAGATTTACTAAAAAGTAAAGTTGCTGTGTTGTGTTGTGACATATGGAGCGAGCAGAACAGCACCTTATCTACTAAGGTGTTGCACTGTTTCCTCTCCCCCTGCGCTGGGGGCAAAGCACACACCCTTACGCCATAGTGCAAAGGTGTGTGCCTTATGTAAGGAATAGTCTTTTATCTGTACAACAACTATTCTTTTTCTACTTTGTATGTATGCTGTGCAATGCAGAACCCACGCACAGTAGAAAAAATTAGGATAAATGAAAACATTTCTCCTTTTTTGCACCTGCCTCGAGGAGGCATAGGTCTTTTGCACAAATCCCTGTCTGTGATTGTTGGTAGAAAAAGATTTGTGTTTGCACTGGAATGCCCATGCACCACCCATGGAATGGACCCGTCACACACTGTAATGAAAATCATTGTATTACACAGCTTTGGGAAGCTTTCCAACTTAAATCCTGATTTGCATGGACAGTAAATCCCAAAGTAGCTCTTTGGGCCTGATTCTGATGCGGTTAGGAAAGCATTCCCACCTACGGCCTGATTCTGATGCAGTTAGAAAGGCCTCCTAATGGCATTTGCTCCTTCTAAATCGGATCGGGAATGTGTCTTCCCGACCCAGGGCCCAATTATGATGAGGTTAGGACCATATGCTCTCATTGAAGTCAATGGGAGTCCAACCAAATCATATCTGGGAGCATCCGGATGCATCGTACTCCGTCGGTCGGACTCTCCCGATCTGAGTGGGTCGGAAACCATTTCCAAATCGATTCGGTCATTAAACTTTCCAACCTGCATCAGAATCAGGCCCTTTATGTTGGGTTTGTGTTAGAAAAGTAACTTAAACCTGACACAAAGCACTAGAAAATGTGGGACAAGATGTCTTGAATAGCCCTTCCCTACTAGTCCTCTATGTTGGCCTCATCGAATTTTCTTACGGTTCTTCGGAATGGCCCATTTGGCAAATTTTCTTGTGTGAGATGAGAATGGTAACTATTGTAATGTAACAATACAGTTCATTCAACAGATTTTTTCAACAATGTGGTACAAAGTTTTTTTGTCTCATATTTAATTAACAGATCCAAATAGTTGATCTGTATTTTATGGAAATATGATGTAAATTCCAAATCTGAACCTTGATTAAGAAGCCAGAGCACAAATTCATGCAGTTGAATTTCAGACCCATGCTCAATCATAAAAAATCATTGATGTATCCTCACCAGAAGGTAATGTTGAGCAGATATACGTAGTTATTAGATTAAATGGTTTGTACTTTAAAATTACCCACATATCTATTTCCTATGATTGGAGTGAAGCAAGCACCCATGGCACTGCTCTTACTATGCAAAACATTGTCATTCTTGAGCATGAATAGTTGGTTGTTAGTGCAAATCTGGCATTCTATTCAGATGTGTGTATGTGCATAGTACCTCAGAAAAAAACTATAAGAGCTGATGTTTGCGGAATATTTGTTTATAATGATTCAATGTCAAGAATAACCTGTAGCTCATATTCTAAATAAACTCTTGATTTATCTTTGATGGTTTTGTCTCCATGGCGACACTCTCAACACAAAGCCTCAGAACCTCCAGTTAAAACTTAGATAAGAAAATGAGACTGATCAAAGAGAAAAGAATCAGGAGATGCAATGATCCCTAACGGAAAGTGTGAAAATATGAAGTGGATTTAGGAAAAAATATACCCAGTATTATCATCCAGATGAAGAAGGGGGGGGCTATACATTGAGAGACAGGAGGGGAATTAGGGCTCCTCAGAGATATCAATCCTTTGATAAGTATTATCCGCATTCTTTATAGGATGGTGGTGATAAGAAATTGGATCCAAGTGGAGGGGCTCACTCTTCCCATGTACCTGACAAGGGACAGACCTATCAGCAGTGGTGAAGGGTCAGCCGGGGATCAGGACTACCCAAGCAGCACTTTCCAAAGAAAATGATAGCCGCTTCAAGGAAACAGAATACCTCACAGAAAGGGGGCTCTGTTGAAGACAGTGCCACAGGAATAACAATAGCCCACCTCATGTCTGACCCCCTCCTGAATGTGGAGAGGACTAATGACTTTGTTCAGTCACAAACACTTGAAGGGC
Source organism: Lissotriton helveticus (assembly GCF_964261635.1). Taxonomy (NCBI): domain Eukaryota; kingdom Metazoa; phylum Chordata; class Amphibia; order Caudata; family Salamandridae; genus Lissotriton; species Lissotriton helveticus. The sequence continues at coordinate 930,329,489 of NC_136057.1, forward strand.
ATTTGAATGAACTATATTTACTTTACAATGTTTAGGTTCAAAATGAAGGGAATATTGAGTGCACTATCCCAAGGATTTTCTGGACTTCATTGACTGATTCTTATGATCAAATACTTGCAGAAGAAGATTGGCCTCCACAAATTATAATTGACAGTCTCCTACGGGAGGAGGTTATGATTGGAGCATTTTCTTCTTCCATGCTTAGCCTCTTTTTTTAAGCAAATAACATCGATTTGTTTTGTGACAATAACAACAAACAACAATGGAAGTATCATCAAATGGTCACTAATATATTAAAACATGTTTAATTCATTGGCTTACAAGTAATTCAACATATTTCATGTTGCAGCTTGGAGTATTTGTCCACCAATGGCCTTAACAGAAGTATTTCGAAACTTACAACAAAAACTTGCAAGAAACAGCTTGAACCTGTACCTTTTCTGGCATCAAAAACAATTATAGACTTACAAATTTACAGATTTACAATAGGAGGCCGGATATGTCCTTGATTCCTTACCCAGGAGGGAGGCTATTGTCAGTATTATCTCTGATTGTTCCAGGTCATGTCGAACCTGCACCTTAGTACGAGACCAGTCAGCCAGTGCATGTTGGCCAACAATTGTGGTAACCCTCCTGGAGTCAGTGTGCACCCACCTACATTTCCCAATGGTAGCGCCGCATGTCGTTGCTTCTGTCTCATCACTGTTGTTGGGGCGGAATGCTACCAAGCAAACCTGTCCTTACATGCCCAGCTCTGAGTAGTTATCTCTGCAAAGGGTCTCCAATTCCAATTCTACCCAATATTTAACAAGCTCAATCCACTTTAGCACTCATGGGCCCCCCGGTGACTTCCAGTCTGTGGCAATGGTTAGTTTCAGCAGTACTATGACCGGAAACATAAACCTGTTACTCATTTTCCCCTTATTAGGTAAGGGAATAGACCCAGCAAGCAACACTTTGGATTAAAAAGAGCCAATTGACCTGTGGCACACTTCAAGTGGGTATCAGCACGCCCCAGTAATCGACTGCCCTCCGGCAGGACCACATCATGAGACAGAAGCCAGCGTGATCTGCGCCGCATATAGGTAATTGTTTATTTGTGTGATGATGGATCATGCTGAGCCTTCTAGGGGTTAGGTAAGCTCTTTATAAGAGGTGGAATTGCTAAAATTGAAATCTGGTGTTGTTAGTGACCCAGGTGGGGTATTCTAGAGTATTTTCCTACTCCTTGTTGCTAAAGTCTCATCCCAAATCTTGATTCCATTTGGGTCTTAAGTTGCTTATGTCCCCGTCATGATCCACATGCAAGGCCCCATATAACTTTGTAGTAGATTTCCGCCCTTGCCCATCGTTAATAGTGTGTGTAACGTATTACTATTTGGCTCTGTGATAATTGTTGGGCTCCACTTCTTGTGGAGGATGACGTCCAGCCTTCCATATGTCAAAAAGAGCCTGGCTGGGAACCCCTACGTATCCATAATCTCTGCAAATTGTCTCAACTGTCCACCATCATTAAGGTACCTACTGTGGATAGACAGTATTTCTACTGGTCTTATGGCCTGGAAATCCATCACACCCATCAACATTCTTACTGAAATGTTTGGGGAATATGTCGGGCGAGAATGACAGCCATGCAACTGTCCCTGAATCAGTGAACATTCCTGTTTGTTTTTCATGACTGCTTGTTGGCGATTTTGCATGTATGTCCCTCCTCCCATCCTAATGTAAAGCGCTCTGATATCCCTTGGGATCTTGTTCACGCTATATAAAACTTTATAAATAAATGCTGATGCTCTCTCCAGTGCTGCACTAATGCTACTATAAGGAAAGGCAAGTCCTTCTCCCTATATTTTGCCAAAGATGAGAGGAGGTTCAGAATATCATCTGGGCTATTATTTGGCCACATGCAGACAGCCTCCTCAGGGAGTGTGTCTGCCTGCCACCTCGCAACCCAGTGAAGCTGGGCTGCTATGTGATTCAAAGTTCGGGACACCTAACCCTCCCCTAGACGCTGACAGCCCTAGTGTACCCAAAGCAACTTCCTGCCTCCCTATGTTCGCCAAAGTATTTTTAGGGTATTTTGTATGGCAAATTCGGATGGTAATAGACTATCCTGGGTAGCATTGCTATCTTTGTGAGCACCACACTCCCCATTATGCTCAGAGGTCATTTCTTTCATAGCTCAATACTATTTTTTAGGGATATGGTCGCTCTTCCCACATTGGCCTCCTTAGTGTCTTGTGCATTGCAGAATCCTTGTACACCTAAGTATTTAAAGTATTGTGGTTCCCATTTCAATTGTCATCCCTGATACTCTGCAAGTATCTCTGGGCCATACGACCTAATTGAGAACATGCATGATTTTGCGGAGTTGACTTGGAGTCCTGATATGTGCCCAAACTCTTCTAATAATCAATTTGCATGTGGTAGTCCCCTTGCAGAGTCACCCTGGTATATCAAAATGTCATCTGGATAAAGTGATATTATGTGGTGTATGCTACCCTATTTCCACTGTGCCTCTCTCAGCACTGAATCACAACTCTAGGGGGACCATCTCCAGGGCAAACGGCAAGGTGACAGGGTAACCTTGTCCAGAACCCCTCTGGATTTTAATTTACTCTAAGAATGTTTTCCCGGTCCTAAAACTAGCAAATAAGCTTGTATGTAGTGATTTGGTCCATCTTATTGGTGAGCTTTTTTTCATGAAGTCTGGTCTTCTCGCTTCTTTGGCGAACCTAAGGTGTCCCATATTACTTGAGGTAGGGCCATAGCTTGGGGTTTGGTGGTTGTTGCTGTCACTAATAGGAGGGCACACCCTAGGCGCCCCCAGGCCTATTCACTCACCGTAATTGCCCCCCTTGTTGGTGTGAGGAGACTGCCATGCAGTGCTACCAGGAATTCCCCCATGGGCAAATGCCCCAGGGCATCCTTGGGAAGGCAGGTGTCTGTATGTTGACCATCTCTCCAAGCCCCCCCAGGCCCACCAGCACTCTGCTTGAGGGATGAGTTCACCACCCAAGGTATTTTAATGATGATATTTGTCAACACTGGATCTTCCAAAGGCCCGTATATGTAACTTGTTTGTTGTTCGCCAAGCAGAAGCCTGCAGTGCCACTTTATTGCCAAGTGTGACAAACTGCCAAGTTGCCTCTATTCTTTCAATTCTTGCATTAACAGGGATCTCTGCAAATCATTATGGAAAATGCAGAGCTTTGCAGAATCCTTGATGGACCTTGTGTACATTAAAGTCATGTGTGGCTAGTGCCATCACTGGGGTCCACCTAGGGCCCTGAACAGGTGATGCACCAGACGACTCCTTTTCTTATGAGGTTGAGCCCACTACTTCAGGTCCATTCACCTCTAGCTCACCAGCTAGGCCAGCTGCCAGTGGAGAAGCCGCTGTTCACTCCTTCAATGCCAGAAACTGGTCCCCGGAAGCTTGTTTCCTTTCCAGTAAAGAATTGGCTTGGTAGTTTGGTCTGCCCTGTTCCCATGATGCACTGGGCCAGGGTCAGACTAATTTGCATGTAGCCAGGTTCTGAACTGGGATGGTGCAGTGAGCTAAAAAACGGTGATGGATCAAGCCCTGATCTTTTGACTGGGTAGGAGTGTTCTGCTTAATTCAGATACTCTGTCCATCACCACCCCCTTTTGAATCGTCGCTAATAGGAGGGCACACCCTAGGCGCCCCCAGGCCTATTCACTCACCGTAATTGCCCCCCTTGTTGGTGTGAGGAGACTGCCATGCAGTGCTACCAGGAATTTCCCCATGGGCAAATGCCCCAGGGCATCCTTGGGAAGGCAGGTGTCTGTATGTTGACCATCTCTCCAAGCCCCCCCCAGGCCCACCAGCACTCTGCTTGAGGGATAAGTTCACCACCCAAGGTATTTTAATGATGATATTTGTCAACACTGGATCTTCCAAAGGCCCGTATATGTTACTTGTTTGTTGTTCGCCAAGTAGAAGCCTGCAGTGCCACTTTATTGCCAAGTGTGACAAACTGCCAAGTTGCCTCTATTCTTTCAATTCTTGCATTAACAGGGATCTCTGCAAATCATTATGGAACATGCAGAGCTTTGCAGAATCCTTGATGGACCTTGTGTACATTAAAGTCATGTGGGGCTAGTGCCATCACTGGGGTCCACCTAGGGCCCTGAACAGGTGATGCACCAGACGACTCCTTTTCTTATGAGGTTGAGCCCACCACTTCAGGTCCATTCACCTCTAGCTCACCAGCTAGGCCAGCTGCCAGTGGAGAAGCCGCTGTTCACTCCTTCAATGGAGAGCTAGCCCTGAGTTCAATGCAGGAACCCGTCCAGTCCCTCCAGGAAGGCCGCTCTGAGTCAAAGGTCTTCTCGTCTGGGGTCTGCACCCTGAGCCATGCCGACTTCTATGTCTCCCTCTGACCAGAGCCCTTCCATTATTCTGGTTCTGTGTCCGGTCAACAAGTCCATAATTGGGACGGTAGCGACAATCTTCTCCTGGGGCCTTATGTATCAGGGCACCCGCTGGCCCAGCCACGAGGCTTCGAAGCTGGCTCGCCACCCCAGCTGTAACTCTGGATTCAGACCAGAAAGGGATCGAGCTGTAACTATCCTGTCTGCATGTGCAACGTGTATGTCTAGTTCATCACCTGTGAGGTATATGTCATTGACATACAATGCTTTCAGTGTGGTCTCCTATTTCTCATTACAGGCACATTGAACACGTAGACAGAATAGTCGCAATAAGTGCTGAGGCAGCTAAAAACCAGAATTTCAGGAAATCCAAAACATAAGCTTTCGGGTGTATGAATTATCCAGTGGTGGAAATGGACTCGCATTGTGATCCCACGATACCACAAGACAACAGGTACAGCCTAGTGCCACAAACAATTCCGGGCCAGTCAGGACATATATGTCATATACATTGAAGGTCAAACTATGCCAACTGTGTACATACCACATTGATATTCTGCAGCAGAGGAGCTTTTCACGTCACTAGAGAACGTCCTCACAGCAATACAGGCAGCCATTATTAAAGAGTAACCATCACACAAGGTAAGGGGATCCTTGTGGTGATGCCTCTATCCTCCCTGGAGGCAGCCACTGAAGCAAGCACACCGAATGGTCATGCTGTACATGTGCGCTGGTGCTCTGGGCCTTGAGGAAGACCATTTCAAACATCCAATCTGCATATGAACCGAGATTAAACACTCAGGGGCTTCTCCAATATCAGCAAACAGTTCAGTATAAAATCATGACCTAACTATCAGTTAATTCTGCATGCAGGGATCCGCGCAGCCTGCGGTGGGTACTAAACAGCGGTACAACCCAGCAGCTAACTCAGTGTGCAAGTGGCTTTTGAGGACTCAGAATTCTAAATAAAGCTTATACATCTGATGGCCGTAGGAGACTCAACTGCACTAAAAACATAACTAAATGCTCTCCTACTATCACCACAGATATCCGACCCTTCTGATCCCACTCTAATAATATCCAACTGGTCATGTTGTGTGTAAGGGTACAATGAAGAATTAACACATTAGAAATCCAATGGTTAAAAAGACTCATGAGGTAAGATGATAAGCACTAAAGAGCTCTGGACACAGAGAGCTGGCTTTAAAAGACAGCACCCATTGGTGGAAGTTCAGGTCATGCAACCCTACCAGAATCAGGGCATCCACTCTAAAGCCAATTCTGCCGTTCGATGAGGCTGTGAAAGCTGTAGAAGTGCAAATCAGCAAAGTAGCAGCTGCAATACGATTGCAACCTAAGATCAACCCAGGCATATTCTCAGCACATCAACCATCTCACAAAAAGATAGCTCCATCTCTTGGCTTTCCAGAGAAGCACCACTACCTCCTGGGATAAGATGGGCCCCCTAAAGTTGCTAGTCAAAGAACTGGTGATCAAGAAACACCTAACCATATCAAACCGGCATATCCTAATCAAAGCAGCCCATGAAGGGCTAGGCTCAGCGCTTGCAGCTACTTTCAGCTACTACGCTGCAGGAGCGTTATTGAAGGTCATTAATGTCTAGATAAACTGAAAAATGTGTTTTACAATGTAAGATTTGCAGCTAATGAAATATTCAACCACAGTGGTCTAACCCTAGATCTTCTAACCCTAGAGATAGAAGCGGAACCCCTTCGCATGGTTTAACTGGATCATGTCTGTCTGTAATCCAGGAGCCTCCATCTTTTGCTTCAGTGAGAGTTACTTCTGATTAATGAAATCCATCTGGATCTACTGCCTAATACTGGAATTACATGTCGCCCTGGAGTACCCAAGTCCTGTTAAAACCAGCATATAATATTAAGGGCGCAAGGTTTGTATCAGGGAAAGATTTTCCCTGTAGGGCCCTCAAGGATCAATGCCATCCCTTTAGTCTTGTTTAGCAATCAACTCTAGAGAGCCGACGTTGTCCTTGGAGCTTGTTGCTTCTTTGTCAAGAATACAGGGGATGAAAATGCTTAAATTTTGAGAGATAGAGTCTAAACGGCTTCTTTTACCTCACTGATGCCCTGATTTTATGGATTTATGTTATAAAAACAAGCATCGGCATAGCCAATAGGTCTCGCTTTTGGGACCTTATAAGTATTTAGTTATGCAGCACAATATCCTTGGTGCAGCAACATCAACTATTTCATGGCTAAACACTTATAAGGTCCCAAAGGCGAGACCTATTGGCTATGCCAATGCTTGTTGAATAGGCTGCCACATCAACTCAAAACATTAATAAATCTCATAACAATTTGCTATTTGGAAGGGGAGCCTACAATACACCCCTTCCAAATTCTGACTCTGTATTTATTCACAAACCCAATTTTATCATTCAGTAAAAGGTTTACTTACAAGGCCTAATGCCCACAGCTGCAGACTTTGGCATTTGGGAACTAGGTTTAAGTGCCGGCCTCAGCTCAACATCCTACTTAATCTCCCCATTAAAAAAAAGGCTTGATATCATTTGTGCTCATGTAAAGGCACTCTAATGTCCATTGGCCAAGTTTGAGCTACATAAAAGTACAAATAGACAAATCGGTTAATTCCTGGTTATTACAGGCTCTCGTCAATGGTTGGTTAATAATACAAGTGCCGACGAGCTGTATAAGTTAGCAGCACCTCAGTTTCTTCTGTTCCTTACCTTACCTTAGGGGGAGAGGCATGGCGCAGAGGCCAGGGCGGCTGACTCCGGAGCGCAGGGCTAATGGTTCAAAAGCGATCTGATAGACTCCTTGCAAAAAGGTCTGGGGTACTTACTCACTGTTCAAAAGGAATGCTGAGGCTATACTAGAAGCAAGCATCCTGTGTAATAAGTTGGGCTAACAACAAAAAATATTATAGTACCTGTTTAATATTTGTATATATTGTATATGTATGTGTAAAAAATAATGTGTGTGTGTATATATATCTGTTTGTTTAAATAAGGTGAAAAGAGACTTTAGAAGACAAAGAGTCTAACTTTAAATTTTCTTTCAAATAAATTGAAAATCAAACCAAAAAGAAAAAGATTTGCTGTTCTCTATGTAAGGTTGGGTTACCTGAGGAAATGAAATATAAGAATTAGATTCATGCAAATACAATATATCAGGTAGAGAATGAGATAATTGAGTGGTCCCATTCTTGAATTAATTTTTGTGCTAATTGAATCCAAGGCATCATTTTGCTTTATAAAAAAAATAAAAAATTTTTTTAACAATGGTTCAAAAGCCGGCGGCAGCTCAGCTCAACACCATGGGCAGTAGCTCACTTAATCTCCCCGCTGGCCCCTAGCGCCTTGAGACCCTTAGGGGTGAGTAGTTCACGGTTTACAAATATCGGATTTTGATTGTTACCTATATCATCGGTATAAACTAGAATGCAAGCTGACTTTTGTTTCTATAGAAACAGTATAACAAACTGCACCACAACCCACAACCAGGGCTATGTAACCTCGTAGCTTCATTGACTGACAAGCACGCAGGTGCGTACACTGCATATGCCCCCGTAGTCCCTGCAATGCTGGTGGGGGGAAAGGAGGGTTCATCGTTTGGGGCCCGCCCCCTAGTTGTAAGGCTATCATTGTTAATCGCTGGCGTAAGTGGCCTATCATGAGGTCACCATATCGCCCGCAAGATCAGGGGTGGGGTGGGGAGAATATAAGAGAAGTTTTAAGGCTTGGGCAAAGTGGGCTACAGCCAAAGGCCCCAGCCTTCCAGGGCCCCCCCTGATAGAGGCTCTGTTCTGAGTCACAGTCTTGCCCTGATGACCTTGAATCATAAACAGATCATTTTTAATACCGTTTTCCTGGAATTTATTCTTAATGTGGGTGATGTGTGACTTTTACTAGCATTTTGCAAAGAAATGTTTTCTTTATGTTTCATGCAACATCCATTAAAGTTTCTTTAGATCAAAACAGGACCTCATATATGCGAAGTAGGTGTTACAGAGATTATTTGCAGTAATATTAAATAGCTGCTGCTTTGGTACAATATTGAAAACACTGGTCACTAATATTTGTGAATATTAGAAGTAAACACATTTAGAAAGTGGACTCGTGTGCCTGTGCACTCTGTAACCTGGCCAAAGAGGGCATGAAAATAGCTGAAATTGGATCATATATTTAAATCTGTTCAAACGGGCCCCCAAAATACGTTCGGCCCAGGGCCCTCAAAATCCTTAAAATGTGCCTGGAGACAATTTCTGGTTATGTCACTGAACACAACTAATCCTATTCCTGATTTATATTTAAAATACACATTCAACTGCCATCTCAAACTTTCCAGAGCGAGCTGCATGGTGACTGAAAAGGAGACCCGCAGGCAGCTGTGTTTGAAGCATACATTATTGTATTAGTAATTTTAAGAGATCTTTAAACCCCTTTCCCCATTATAGAGAAAGCAGCAGCCTTGCTCCTGCCCTCCTGCCACATCCCCCTGCTGCTCCTACACGCCCGGCACAGAATTTCCCATATGTCACGCGCTACTGCTCCAGTTAGAACAACACACAAAATTACTTTTTCTGACTGTTGTTGTTTTTTTATAACGGGGAGGTAATAGTGCACGTGATTAAGGGAGGGTGGAGGCTGTCGCATTATCAGACCATCCGACAAGAGGGATGGGGCTAAACCAGCCCTAACATTATGAATCACATCTTTCCGAAATAAAACAGGAAAAAGTACGACCTGCCTTGGTCCATGCTAACTTCGTTGTGCCCATGCGAGGAAAAAAAAATAGGCCAACCTTTAAAAAAACAATCAAAACAGACCCCTCCTTTGTATTATATAAATGTAATAAACCGCCATAAAATCCCTGGCCTCGTGAAAAAAAACAGCCACTTGTTCAGATATTACACTGTCCTCTAATTTCATAGAGTCCATAATGCATTACTGGACTTAGACCCATCAAAACAAAATTTGTTATGGCCCCTGCCTGATCACATACAGAATAAGCCCTTTGGGAGCTGCATTGAAATCAGGAATAAAAGTCCCATATGTTTTATCATAGTCAGAAATGCCAATGCAAGCACTTAGATTACTGCTACTGTATAGAAAGTAACAATAAGCGCGTGCGCGGCAGCTGGGGGAGGGGAGAAAGGAGGGGGCCTGCACCGGATTGCCTTGCGGGAGGGAGCAGCAAGGCGAATAACATATGGCGCTGCTGCTCGCTCCCGCAAGGGAATCGCCAAACGTGCATGCTTTGCCATTGAAGGCAATGGAACGCGTGCATGTTTTTTGGCCTCAAAACCAACTTGACGTCTAAAGGTCTTTTTCCTAAGCAGCGCGTGTGCGTTGCTAGGCGAGACCTAAAAACGGTCCTGCCTCAGTAACCCATGATTAAGAATAATGTTTCCTAGTGGTAGGAATGGTTCGAGGATAATCAGTAATGCCTGCCCAGGTTTTCTCCACCCTAGGCCAACATTTTTAAAAGTGATAAAAAGGAGAGAGAGGAGAGAATTAATGCGAAGAAAGAGAAAGGAGAAAAACAAAGAAGAAAAGAATAACAAGAATTAAAAGGAGGGAGGAGAAAGATATGAAAGAGCGGAAGAAAGAATGAAGGCGGAAAGGACAAAGAAAAAAGAAAGGTAAAGGTAGTTCAACTATCCAAACATAATATGTGAAATTAGAAGGTTAGTCTGTTCTTGGAAGCAATACTTTCCATCTTGAAAGTTTAAAAACAGTGTGGTCTAAGTCAATGCATTTACTTTTTCTTGGTTCTTCCACAAAACTGTAGGTTACTTGCTCCTCCTTCGCTGTCAGATTCTCAGCTTCACATAAACATGCAAGCAGTTCTTCAAAGTTCACCCTTGGAGTCAGGAAATCTGCAAGGCCTTCAAACCAGTTGGCAAGCAGCGAGAATCTCTGAGACAGCCACGGAACTACTGGTAACTCCCAATTGACCTGTTGGAAAAGCCTGTTTTAAACCAATAAATGAATATAAATATTTATTGGTGGTGGTAGATTCTTGGACGCGTTTCATAAAGGTATGCATAACACTTGTACTTAGTAGTGATGGGTGGAGTTTTTACCTTTCACTTAGATCACAACAAGCTTTTCACACTAAGGCATTAGCAGATAAATATACAAAGAATAGGACAGAACCAGGTAAAAAGGACTTAAACTTACAGGAAGAACATAAAAGAATTCTTTCAGGTCATGTGTTTTCATTTTAATAGTAGTGTTACCAAGAAACGCTTGGCTCACTCAGGACAGAATACCTCAACTGACATGAAATATGCAGTCTGTGGCTGCAAGTTTGAAATGACCAGTTTAGAAGGTGCCAAGATAACCATAACCCGGAATGGCCTTAAAGCTTTTAAATATAACATGTAATAACATGTAATCTGTCTTTGTAAACATGTATTCAACAAATTAAGTGAAATTTGCAGTGGAGTGACATCTTTGAATGCAGATGTTAGAAATGGGGTCAGTAGTTGACAGTCTGTATTCACCCTGTCCAAGTCGTGACCCTCAATCTAGTCAGGGTAAGGGGATCGCACAGCCAAGATAACCCCTGCTCACCCCCTTGGTGGTTTGGCACGAGCGGTCAGGATTATCTCAGAGGCCGTGTGTAAAGCATTTGTACATACACACAGTAAGGCAGTGAACACACTGCAAAAGGAGGCTACACCAGTTTAGAACAAGCATTGGCAAAGCCAAGAGGTCTCGCCTTTGGGACCTTATACGTTTTTAGCCAGAGCTAGAGCTATCAGCTTTGCTAATGTGTTTAAGCTATGTTGTAGAGTAGTGTGGCTTGTGTGCAGCATGCTGCAAAGTTATAATTAAAAAAGTGTTATACACATTTTGTTACCTTGTCTATAATTCAGATGAGATTATGTATAATTGAACGACCTCATTAAAGAAAATATTTAATATAAAAAATGTTCAGTGTATGATTGAAAAGTGCACACTCATCCGCAGCATGAGGAGAGCCAGCACATTGCTCTCAGAGGCGGGAGACGGAAGGGACACACACACACTACATCAATCTACCGAAAACAGAGCACAGGGCGCTATATGCCTCTATTTAACAAATCATAATGTACACATAATGCACTCGCTGTAGAGACCATAAATTATGGTAATGTCTGTACAACAAAACGCTGTTCACAAACTTGACTCAGATCGTGCCCTTTGCATACTGAATGTTTTGCACAGAGGAAACACTGTGTGAACCATGCGGTTCGTACAAAGCAGTGCACGGAAGGCCGATGACGCACTCTAAACTTTATTTACTATTGCAGCAACCCTTGGCCATGTATTTTACTCTGCACATGACATACACTGATATCAGTACTCCAGCTGAATTTAATGAAAATCATGCTGTACACAAGATGCACACAGCATTCTCTGCGCATAGCACTTGCTGCATACATAAACTAGAGAGGAAACCAAACTCCCCCTACCAAAACACGAGGAACGATGATGCAGTCATGTCAAATTGACTCCCAATCCGAGAGCTATTGGCGTTGTTAATGTCCATGTCTTTTAGCCATGTGTTACGGAGTGGAGTGGATGTATGTGGTGAGAAGTGAAATTATGTGGTTTGGATTGGAATTGCTTGTTTTGGAATTGTGTGGCATAGAATTGAGTGGTGTTGAGTGGAGTTATGTTCAGTGTAATTATGTGCATAGTAATTATGTGGTATAGAGTGTACCGTATTTATGTGGAGTGGGATTGTGTATCATGGAGTATAATTATGTGGAGTGGTATTGTGTTTCGTGGAGTGGATTTCTATATCATGACCGGAGGCGAGGATTATGCTCATTCTTTCTTCGCTTTAATAACACATTTTATATACAGCAGCTTTATCACAACAACATATAAAAACTACATTTCCCAGTCTCTAGGTAGTCCTTTTACAGTGTTCATGGCTCTCATCCAATAAATCTCTGTGACACTTCCTGCACTTCCTTTTTCTTCGCTGCTCGGCAGCTGGAGTTAAGTGTTTTTCTATTTTCCTTCATTGGGTATTTCGGCAGTGTGTATTCATTTCTGGGGGTATCTGTGCCTTTGCACATTTACAGGTTTTTTTCTCCTCAGATTCCCTGTTTGCCGCGGGAACGCACAGCGCTCCTTACGCGGCTTGGCTCCCCATTAAGCAGAGGCCGCTGTGCGGCCCGCCGCCCTCTAGAGGGCACTATGGGGGCGCCGCGACTCGTTGGCCGCGGAGCGCTTTTCAGTCAGAGAAGCTGAATCGCGCTCCGTTAGGCTGGTACTGTCCGCGCCCGTATGTGCTGCCTGAATCGCTCAGTGCTGCTGGGTCTGTACATTTGCCCCTTATTTGTTTCACACCTATTTTTCCGGGGCGGTAGCGGTGCGGTGCACCAGGGGTTTTACTCCTCACACCCTGTGACTGCAGGGCAGGCATATGTGTTTGGCGTTTGTGCCATTATTATTGCAGACACAGGCAGTTGTTGATCCCCCTGTAACCTGGTGGGTGTTGGGTGTCCTGGGGTTGATCACCCCGGTAAATCATATTTCACAGAGAGAGACCCTCAGTCCCTAATTTCCGACGCTCTGCATGTGTGCTCCTTGGACTGTGCCCCAGTGCATAGCAGCCGACTCACTATGGAGTATTATGAGGAGGAGGACTCCCTCTCGAATCTTCAGCGGGTCGATGATTTTTATGAGGCTGTAGATAACTCCATTTATAGGACGGTCACTGAGCTGATGACCCCTATGGAACAGCAACTGGCCGACAAAATTTAACAGTTATGCGGAAAAGTAGGACAGCCTCCGCCTGCTAATCCTATTGTGCTGGCTGGGGAGCCAGCGGCAAACCAACCAGACGGTGAGGGGCCCCCTCCCCCAAGAAGAAGTGCGACGTGGGGGTGGATAATTTTAAAATTTACCGTCAACTGGATGACGGCAAACTTTTTAAAGATTAACCCGGACAAAACGGAGGTCCTTCCTATCACCACTTCGTCCAGCCCCTGGTGCGACCTCCTTTGGCCTTTGGAGCTGGGTACCCCCCCAATACCGGCAACTGCAGTGAAAAGCCTGGGCATAACCATAGACACTAATCTCACGATGTCAGCCCAGGTCTCGAAGGTGGTGGGCACCTGTGTAGGTCTCCTGAGACAACTGCGCAAGCTAGCTCCCATTCTAAAGGCAGATACTCTCAGAACAGCAGTGTCAGCCTTAATTCTTGCCCGACTGGACTATGGTAATGCCATGTACTTCGGCATTACGAAAAAACTCTCCAGGAGACTGCAGATCGTCATGAATGACGCGGCCAGACTTATTTTTAATAAACCGAGAAGGACACCGGCCACCCCCCTCCTCCGGGAGCTACACTGGTTGCCAGTGAATCAGCAAGCTAAGTTCAAGGGCCTATGCATCACGCAGAAAGCCCTATATGGGCAAGCCCCGGAATACATTAAAAAACGACTTGTCCCATATGCCCCTAACAGGAACCTACGCTCAGCTAACGCCGCCCTATTGATCTGCCCCAGGATCAAACGATCCACTATTGGTGGTCGGACATTCTCCCACATAATGCCCAAAGCCTGGAACGAACTGCCTGAAAATCTGCGCAAGGAAACCAGACTCCTGCCTTTCAGGAAAAAGCTAAAAACCGTGCTTTTCCAAGAGGCATGGGGTAATATCTAGTCTGTTCTCCCTCTGCCAGTACTCACTCGCCTGTCAAGCGCTTAGAGACCCCTGGGTGATAAGGCGCTCTACAAATCGAAAATACAAATACAAATACAAATACAAATACAAATACATAAAGATGCGTTTGAACGCCTTAAGCAAGCTTTCTTGTACCACACTACACCTATCGTACTTCCCCAAGAGCCAGTTCCCCCGAGTTCAGACCCGCAACCGGCTTCACCTCAGACTCAGCAAGGGGACTCCCCTGATGGGTCGGATGATGAGGCAGGTTCCTCGAGGTCTTGGTGACCGTCAGGTTCTACTGAGCCTCAGAAGATGGGTATTGCTGATATGTTAGACCGGATGATATTGTTCATCCCAGGTTGGCGGAGAGGGTTCCCGCCAAGAAGGGGACCCAGTATGTTGCGTCCCGCCTCAGGAAGCCCTTAGAGAATGAGGCCCAGAGTAGGTTACTCGCTGAGGGCCCCCGCCCTACCTTGGAGGGAAAAGTAGCCCTTACTGCCGATATTGCAGCAAAAATGGCTACTTTCCTGGCTGGGTTCATTAAGGACTCCAAGAAGGGGATATACCGATCATGGCGTGCTTGTCAGGGCAAGCTGTTGGACGCCATTGGTCCTATGATGAAGATTCTGGACATGGCTTAGGAGGCCCGTAGTTCTGGCTCTTTGATTTACCCGGAGGTCCTGTCGGCGTGGGCGCAGCGAGTGATCTGCTTTATGGCAACACAAACTGCACCCTCTCAACAGAGCGGCGTAGGTCCCTTTTAATCAAAGTTGACCCCATGCTAGGTGACCTGGTCTGTTCTGAAGCAGGTGCCGTGGCACAGGATGGTTTATTCGGCGAGCCCTTCGTTAAGAAGATGGGCAAGTTTGTCGCCACGTTTACTTCCCTGGACAAAGCCCAGGCGAATATAAAAAGAGTTTTTCACCCTCAGGTTTTCCGCGGGGCCGGTCGGAGCAGGGACCATCTGTCCGGCCGCTTTCAGAATAAAAACCCCCAAGACAGGGGGCAAGGCTCCGGACGTGGGCAGTACCAAAGGACCAGCGTTTTCACAACTTTTACCCGACCAGCGGGCAACCCTTCTGAGGCCACGGAGGATACAAGGGCGGCAACAACAGAAACGCCAACGGTGAGAGTTTGGCCCGCTGCGCAGTTGCAAGTTGGGGCAGGTTGGCATAATTTTCCCCGCCGGGGAAGCGCTAACAGGGTTCTCCAGACTGTGTGGGGGCTCCAGATAGAGTTTTACATCCGTCCTCGTCCAATAGTTTTCTGCGCGCCCGATGCACTCATGGTAGACGAGAAGGTGGCCGACCTCCTCCACAAAGGGGTGGAGTGTCGTACAGAGGTTCATCCTGCGGGTTTCCTCAGCGACATCTTTTTAGTAGACAAACCCGTCGGAGGCCTGTCATCAACTTTCGGGAATTCAATGAGTGGTTGGTGTACAGGCATTTCAAAATGAAGGGTATTCATCTGCTCAGAGACGTCCTCCTGCCACTCGATTGGATGGTGCAGCTGGACCTAAAGGACGCGTACCTAGTGGTCCCGATATTTCCGCCACACAGACGGTTCCTATAGTTTCTCTGGCGTGGTCAAGCTTACGAATTCCTGTCTCTACAGTTCGGGCTCTCATCGGCCCCGTGGTGCTTCACCAAGGTTCTCAAGCCAGCGGTGGAATATCTGAGAGCGTACGGAGTCTGCTTGATCGTCTACTTAGTACAATAACTATAACTATACTGTGCAGTGCTCTGTCATTTATTGTAACACTATACTGTGCTGTGCTCTGTCATTTATTGTACTATTTACATATATTAAGAGGTTTGCTTTATATATAATTTAGCACTGTGGATAGCACAGTGCGAGACATTGAGCACGCCATGAGACATTGCAACTATTGAAAGAAAATGTATGTGCAAACACAACAGAGGTGCTGGCTACTGTTCCAAACCACTGCCATTGTTTCTCTTGGTTCAAATGATCGTCTACTTAGACCAGGGGTCTCCAACCTTTTGTGTAGTCAGAGCTACTTCTGGCCAGTGAAAATCGTCGTGAGCTGCTGAACCCGAGACAACTCGCGCATTTTTTCGAGAGACCCCCCACGCCCAGTTTCATTGACTTTAAGCCTAATTTCATCAGAGCCCATACTGTGCCTTTCTGCCCTCTGTTTCACTCGTTTTCCCCTCGCTTTTTGTGCCTTTCTGTCCTCTGTTTCACTCGTTTTCCCCTCGTTTTTGTGGCCTTCTGCCCTCTGTTTCACTCGTTTCCCCCTTGTTTTTTGTGCCCTTCTGCCCTCTGTTTCACTTGTTTTCCCCTTGTTTTTTGTGCCCTTCTGCCCTCTGTTTCACTCGTTTTCCACTTGTTTTTTGTGGCCTACTGCCCTCTGTTTCACTCGTTTTCCACTTGTTTTTTGTGCCCTTCTGCCCTCTGTGCCACTCGTTTTCCCCATGTTTTTTGTGCCTTTCTGCCCTCTGTTTCACTCGTTTTCCCCTTGTTTTTTGTGGCCTTCATCAAACTGTTTCACTCGTTTTCCACTTTTTTTTTGTGGCCTTCTGCCCTCTGTTTCACTCGTTATCCCCTTGTTTTTTGTGCCCTTCTGCCCTCTGTTTCATACATTTTCCCCTTGTTTTTTGTGCCCTTCTGCCCTCTGTTTCACTCGTTTTCCCCTTGTTTTTTGTGGCCTTCTGCCCCCTGTTTCACTCGTTTTCCCCTTGTTTTTTGTGCCCCTCTGCCCTCTGTTTCCCTCGTTTTTTGTGGCCTTCTGCCCTCTGTTTCACTCGTTTCCCCCTTTTTTTTGTGGCCTTCTGCCCTCTGTTTCACTCGTTTTCCCCTTGTTTTTTGTGGCCTTCTGCCCTCTGTTTCACTCGTTTTCCCCTTGTTTTTTGTGCCCTTCTGCCCTCTGTTTCCCTCGTTTTTTTGTGGCCTTCTGCCCTGTTTCACTAATTTTCCCCTTTTTTTTGTGGCCTTCTACCCTCTGTTTCACTCGTTTTCCCCCTTGTTTTTGTGCCCTTCTGCCCTCTGTTTCCCTCATTTTTTGTGGCCTTCTGCCCTCTTTTTCACTCGTTTTTTGTGGCCTTCTGCCCTCTGTTCCACGCGTTTTCCCCTTGTTTTTTGTGCCCTTCTGCCCTTTGTTCCGCGTGTTTTTGTGCCTGTGCCTGGCGTGTCAGTGTAGCACCGGGAATTATTCAACATCACATTCATTAAAAAACAGAATCCAACGTCACTAAACTATCTATCTGCTCGTCCATTGAGCTTACCTGCGGTCGAAGTCACGCCTCTGCTCCGTACTGCTCCAGGTAATGATGACGTCACAGGAGTCAGACTCTCACGAGAAGAGTCTGCAGCTCCAGGAGAGGAGCGTCATCCTCTTCGCCCGCCCCCACCCCCAGCTTAGCTCCAATCTGAGCCGCTGGTTTGGGTAAGGGAGGGCAAATGGAGCCGGAAAAGTAAATAGCCCATGAAGGGCTATACGAGCTACTCCCGGGTTTCCGCGAGCTACCGGTAGCTCGCGATCGATGGGTTGGAGACCCCGGACTTAGACGATATTCTCATTCTGGCCCAATGTCCTCTGCAACTGCAGAGTCAACTACAGATGGCAGTGTCTTTGCTTCAGGATTTGGGGTTCGTGGTCAAAAAGCAGAAGTCCCATCTGGTCACGACACAGAAAGTTCATTATAGACTCCCCCTCTGCGTCGTTAAGTCTGCCTTCCAGGAAGGTGGTGAAGATTTGTCACGAGATCCGTCAAACCCTAGCCAGGCAAAGGACTTCTTTGTGCCAGATTACTTGTCTGGTGAGTCTGTATTCGGCCTCTGTTCCAGAAATCTTCCCGGGCCCGTTTCACTACCAGGCCTTTCAGCGCCTTAAAGCGCATCATTTGCGGAGAGGCCTGACGTATTCCCAAGTGGTTCCTCTAATGGACGAAGTAAGGGAAGAATTGGAGTGGTGGCTAACACACATGGAGGTCTGGAACAGAAAAGCCATCTTTGGTTCCGCTCCCGACTTGTTGATAGAGTCGGACGCCAGCCGGGCAGGCTGGGGAGCGCGGTGAGGGGATTTCTCCACTGGCGGAAGTTGGTCTCCTCAAGAACAATGGCTTCATATGAATTGTCTAGAGCTTCTGGCGGGCTCCTTTGCGGTCCGTTGCTGGACCAAGGACCGAGTCCAGGCCTCAGTGCTCCTGAAAATGGACAATGTATCGGCGGTCAGGTATATCAATCATCTGGGCGGCACCCGATCCAAAGCCTTGGTGAACATGGCAAAAGAGTTCTGGGAGTTTAGCCTATCCAACCAGATATCGGTAACGTCGGAGTTTCTCCCAGGTCGAGACAATTTAGTGGTGGATTGGCACACCCGATACTTGCGGGATGCCAGTGTGTCGAAGCTGGACCCAGAGATTTTTCTCCATCTGCAGGAGCGTAGGGGGCCTTTCTCCATTGACCTCTTTGCATGTTGCCTCGACCGGCAGCTTCCCCGGTTCTTCAGTTGGAGACCGGACCCGCTGGTGGTGGCGACCGATACGTTCACTCAAGATTGGAGTCAGGAGAGCGGGTATGCGTTCCCTCCGTTCTCCATGATCACTTGAACGGCAGACTCCGTGGTTCTGATAACACCGTTCTGGCAGTCGCAAGTTTGGTTTCCGGTTCTACTAGAACTTTATTGGGATTCTCCAATCCGACTCCACCATACTCCCCTCTTTCTGACGAGTCCGGAGGGTATACCTCACAGGTTGGTGGAAGACCGATCACTTCAGTTCATGGCCTGGCGGATTACAGGGAACCGTGGAGACTGCCGGGCCTTTCATAGCACGCTGAGCTCCTACTCTCCAGAGCCTGGGCAGACAGCACGTCCATAAGATACAAATCAGTTTGGACGTGATGGGTATGTTGGTGTATGCGACGGGAAGTGGACCCCGTGGTCGCAGATTTGACCCATGTTCTTAATTACCTGGAGAGCCTAGCTGAAAAAGGCTTGGCGTAGCGGTTGGTAAACACAGTTCAATCGGCTATTTCAGCGGGTCACGCCCTGGTGGATGGAGCACCCCTGGGGGAAAACCCTTTTGTTTGCAAACTTCTCAGGGGCATCCGTTTATCGTTGCCTGCGGAACCCTGCTATTGAGTCCTTTAGGACGTTAACCAGGTGTTGAATTTGTTGTTGTCTTGGCAGCCGAACCGTTTCCTCTCGAGGAAAGAATTGTCAGCTAAGTTGGCAATGTTGCTGTGCCTGGTGTCATGCAGGAGGGTCTTGGACGTCCAAGCTCTGGATATTACAGAAAGAGTTTTTTCCCCTGATGGGGTTACCTTCACAGTGAGTAGACGTACTAAGTCCAACACCCGCACAATCTCTTACCCTGCTTTTGGGGAGTCACCAAAGCTCTGTGTGGTTCAATGCCTTAAAGTCTACGAGGAGGCAACGCAGGAAGTCCACCCTCCGGGTGAGCGACAACTCCTGATAGCCCTTAGGAAGCTGTTTAAGGTGGTTTCATCTCCCACTATAGCCCGCTGGGTGCGGTGGATCATGCATGAGGCGGGCATTAATACGAGAGCTGTTGGTGCACATTCAGCACGGGGAGCGATGGCTTCAAAAATATTCAGCAGAAAAAGTAAAGTGTCCCTGACTCTTTAGATTGGCGGGTTTGAGATAGCCAACTAGATATTTATGGACACAGTCTAGCTTTACAGAGATAAATCTCTATATCTTCATATGGATTGCGGCAATCTAACACTAGGCAGAGTTGAATTGCTGGGCTACAGCTTAATTCAATAAAACACACAACTGAATATAGCACTCAAACAATTTAGTCATGTTAAAAAAACAAGACTGTTGTTGTAACTTTGACTGTTTTTTAATATTTTCATTGTATGACCACGTTAGGTGGTGTTTTTAACTATATGGATGTTATAGATTTTTTTAGATTGTAACCCAATTGGGAGGGTAATAATAAATTCTATGTGTTTTTTTAACATGACTAAATTGTTTGAGTGCTATATTCAGTTGTGTGTTTTATTGAATTAAGCTGTAGCCCAGCAATTCAACTCTGCCTAGTGTTAGATTGCCGCAATCCATATGAAGATATAGAGATT
The DNA here is from genome assembly GCF_964261635.1 of Lissotriton helveticus. Taxonomy (NCBI): domain Eukaryota; kingdom Metazoa; phylum Chordata; class Amphibia; order Caudata; family Salamandridae; genus Lissotriton; species Lissotriton helveticus. The sequence continues at coordinate 930,349,641 of NC_136057.1, forward strand.
TATCTCTGTAAAGCTAGACCATGTCCATAAATATCTAGTTGGCTATCTCAAACCCGCCAATCTAAAGAGTCAGGGACACTTTACTTTTTCTGCTGTCAAGATCCCCCTCCCTGCTATAAATTACAGGGAACCTCCTATTTGTTTAATACATTCAAAAATATTCAGCCTTGGTGCTCGGTTAGAGGACCTTATGAGAGCAGCAGATTGGTCATCGAATTCTACTTTTAAAAGGTTTTATTTTAAGCCGGTGCTGAATGTGGCTCAGATGGTAATAGTTAAGCTTTGAAGGAGCATAATCCTCGCCTCCGGTCCTGGCATAGAATAGAAATGTGCCTAGCCTACGAGAAGGTAAGTTTCAATTCTATTAAGGACACGGAGGTGAGGATTATCCCTCCCCGCAAGCTTGCTGGTTGCGGTCCCTCCCCGTATGGAAGTAAGTAATCCTTCTTGGTTTGGATAAGGGGTCATGTGCTAATGCTGAGTTAGTTTTACGTAACTTTACGGTCTTTGCCTAGTGGTCTATACTGTGCTGATGTTTACATGCCCTTTCAGGTTGCAACTTTGGTTGAATATGCCTTTTGCACGGTGATAGTTCCATGGCTGATCAGTGTTATTTCTTTCAGGGAACGATAATTCGAAACAGGCTGCGTGAGCAGGGGAGAGTCCCTCCAGCGAAGAAAGAGGAAGTGCAGGAAGTGTCACAGAGATTTTTTGGATGAGAGCCATGAACACTGTAAAGGGACTACCTAGAGACTGTTGTATTTCTTTCCCTGGACTTTTGGGAAATGTAGTTGTTATATGTTGTGATAAAGCTGCTGTATATGAAATTTGTTATTAAAGCGAAGAAAGAATGAGCATAATCCTCGCCTCCGCGTCCTTCATAGAATTGAAACTTACCTTCTTGTAGGCTAGGCAAATTTCTATTATGTGGTGTGGTGTTGAATAGTGTGGCATGATGCGGAATTCGGTGCTGTGGATTGGATATATGTGGTGCGTAGGGGCACTGTGTTGTGGAGTGGAATTATGTTTTTGCTTGTGGCCAATGTGACTGTATAAAAGACAGCTGGAGGATGGGCGAAAGGCAGCTTCTCATAGATGCCTGTGTATATTACATACATCTGGGTAACCGGAAAAAAACAAATCTGAATCACCACTCAGTTAATCAGTCATGCAAAGCTGGGTCCATGACGAGAAGGGCGCTTTTCGCCAAATGTTAGGGGAAATGTTTTACAAGGGAAATTGTTCCCATAGAAAAAATAATCGGCTGAGGGGGAGTGGGAGGTATTTCTTGTGAAGGTAAATTACCATATGGCATTTTTTGAGGAGAGAAGCAGCAAAACATGAAACGTGAACTTTATTGGCTGTAATATCAGAAAACCTCCCCTAAAAAGGAAAGTTTACATACACAGAGAAGGGTTAATTAGGAGGGTTATTAGCATGGTACTGGGAGTGCATTTGGGGTGGGGTAGCTTCTTACCAGCTTTGGCGCTTGCATCGTCACCTTATGACTCTTCAGAAAGTCCTGTGTTAGGCTCAAACCCCGGGAGGACCCTGGGCGTAAGCCGCATCACCCCGCCCCTTGTACATCTCCCCAACAGGATTCTTGGCTCAGTCTGGAGGGACTGCGAAACTGGCGGTCCGCGGGGCACCGGTCCATCTGCCAAGAGAACTGGAATGTCCCAGGACCAACGGCACAGTCAGGGAAGAGATGCAGAGAGTTCACAGGAAGAGGAACTAGGAAAGGGGGTGGGTGTGAGGAAAGGAAGGTGGGGAGGGGGAGGAAGAGGAGAGGAGAGAAAGGAGCAGAAGAGGGAAAAGTTGGGACAGCGAAAGTGAAATGGGGGTTAGGGAGAATTAGAGCCTGACTGGAGAGAGGGGGTGAGTAAGTGTAGGTGTGTCGAAAGAATGAGAACAGAAGTAGATATTACTAGAGAGGAGGGCGAAAGGAGGTGGAGAGGAAGAGGTAGCGAAAGTAATGAATGGGGAAGTCATACAAAGGGTGAAATGGGGTGAAAGTAAAAGACAGCCGAGAATGAATGAGTAAAGAAAGGAGTGCGCAGGAATAAATGAGTGAGAAAGTGGGGTAGAAGCAGGGAAGGATAGGAATGGGACAAGCAGGATATAGCAAAGTCTGAGGTAAGGGAGGAGTGTGGAGAGATTAAAATGGTCCACGCCTACATGAGATGTAATTGTAAAGCACACGTTCACCCCTTTGGGGCATCTTGGTGCTTAAAATATAGGTGTTCGGGGCGTGGCTTGGCCAGCGAACATGGCGGTCGTGTAGAGCCAGAGCTCCGACCAGCCGTTCATAATCCTTGATAGAATATCCTTGCCCTGGTCATCTATTGCGTCTCCCTGCACCCTGGCGGATTCCCGCATCCTGGGACATCCGAAAACTGCGGCAGGGGTCTCCTGCGTTCGTTCCTGAGGCTGGGAGGCGCCCCGGAGGGGGACCGCGAGACGAGCTGTCCGGTGCGGCCTGCTAAGCTGGGACCTCGATTTTCGGCATGCGCCGCCTGGCAAGAGGGGCCGCGCCGAGTGCTGCTGGAGTGCCGGCCCTGCTTTTGGTCGACAGATCCTTGGTCTCTGGAGGGGTGGTCTCCACCGGGCGACGCCGCTGGGCAGCGGCGGCAGAGTAGGCTTGGCGAGTGCCTATAACGAGGAGAGCCGGGGAGCGCGGCCGACATTTTCGGCGAGAGAGGAGCTGCCGCCAGAGTGGGGAGGGCGGCGTCGGCCGGACGAGCGGCTGCCCCGGGCCCGGCGAGAGACAGTCACGGAGCCAGGTCAGAGTGGTGCCCGGTGGGGAGACGGGCGGGGTGGTTGCTGAGCCACATTGCCATTTCGGGGGTCAGGTCGGACCCCGGGCTCACCTCTGCCCGCACTACCTGAACGGCGATCTGCCGCGCTGCCTGAGAGGTCCGGCCCCGCGAGGAGGAGGGCAGGATCGATACGTGCTGGGGGCCACAGTGGATCTTGGGTGGCCCGGCGGCGGGGGCTCGGGGGGTCGGCAGGGCCCCGCAGCGTATCGGGGGTCAGATCGGACCCCGGTGCCTAACGTTGGAGGAGCAGACTGTGTGGTGACTCCCCCCTGGCGCGAGGCCTAGCGGATCAAACACTGCTGACCGGTCATCTTTGGGAGCTGGCTGGGGGGTGAGGCGGCTCTCCGCGGGCTGCGGTGTGAGAACTATTCACTGTATCGCCATCTTGTCGCGGAGTGACTGGCGGCGAGCCATATTTGCTGGGCAACATCAACTGGAAGACAGCCGGAGGGAGACCCCCCCTCCTTGACAACATCATGACACGAGGTGGAGGCGGAAGTCAGGGTAAGCAGGGCCCCATTGACAAATTTACTGAAGCCGCCGGCGCAAAGGGGGCGCAAACTCCGGTGCCGGACAATGCTGCGCTCCTGGCTGCGATCACGCAGTCCAGAGATGCCTTAGACGCTAAGATTGGGGCAGTGGGCTCGGACGTTATGCTCCTTCGGCAGGATTTGCAAAACGCCGTGGAACGCATAACAGGCGCAGAAACGCGCATAACAGCCGTAGAAGACGACATGACTACCCTAAAAAAGAGGGTTGTTGCCCTTGAAAGGACGCAGAAGGGACTGGTGTCGCGAGCGGAGGAGGCGGAGGGACGCGCCAGGCGCAGCAACCTTCGCTTCCTGGGGTTTCCAGAAGATTGCGAAAAGGGCAATGCGGAGCGTTTCCTGACACAGTGGCTGGAGGTATGGATGCCGGCCGACACTCTTTCGTGCTGCTTCATGGTAGAAAGGGCCCATCGGGCTCTGACGCAGAAACCTCCGGTGGGGGAGCGCCCTCGCCCCATGATTGCCAAACTGTTAAATTATGCCGACAGAGACGCTATCCTGAAACAGGCGAGATTGAAGGGCCAACTGATGTTCGAGAACTCTCATATTCTTATTTTCCCGGATTACACGAAGTTGGTGCAGCAGCAGAGACAGTCTTTCGCCGCGGCCTAGGCCCGCCTTCGGGGCTTGAAGCTCCCCTATGCCCTGCTTTACCCAGCGCAATTGCGGGTTATCTTTCAGTCCCGCACCTTCTTTTTTGACACCCCGGAAGCCGTCTTTCAGTGGACGGACGAGACTGTGAGGGTACGCGTCAACACAGCAAAAGGCGGGGAATCCGACTCCTCAACCGGGGGCCCCTCTGGTAGGGGTCCTGAAGACCAGCGAAAGCGCCGAGGCAGATCTCGCTCGAGTCGCAGCTCACACTCAGGATCAAAAACACGTAAAGATAAGGAATCGCAGGAGGCCAATGAGGATGTGCCCTGATGTGGGGGGAAATGACAATTGCTCATCCATTTGATTGTTAACTTTGACCAGGGCGCTTTAGCTGGGCTGGAGGCCACGCTTGCTCCGGGTTGGGAGGGGGCGGCAGCCTAGTTCAACATGGGCTGTGCTGAGGGGATCCATTGGAGGGGGTGCTCCCAGGCTCCCAGTTGGGGCCGGGAACACGCCCCGACTATGACAGGTGCTTCCATGGTTGGGAGGTGCGGGGGGACTTGTTGGGGTTCGGGGTTGTTTTGGTTCAAGGGAAGGGTCTGCGCGTCTTATGCTGTTTCCGATCCTTGGTGGGTACTGCCGTAGTTGCCTACGGCGCGACATGTCCAAAATATATGCCTTTACACAAATGTCATCAGATACTATGGGATCACGGCTAGGTCCTTGCGGGACACGCATACTGAGTTGGAATGTGCGAGGGATGCTGGATAAGGTCAAGAGGGGGGCTGTGTTTGCTTGGGCCAAGAGAAGGGGAACTGATATACTGCTACTGCAAGAAACCCATCTATTGGGCACCAAAGCGCTATGCCTTCAGCAAAATGGCTTCACACAGGCCTTTCACTCTGGTTTCATGAGAGGGTCACGGGGCGTGGCTATTCTGGTACATCGTAGAGTCCCCTTTACCCATAGACGCACATGGCTAGACGCACAGGGCAGGTATGTGTTCGTACAAGGTGAGATTGGGGGTGAGGTGGTGATCATTGGTAGTGTGTACGCGCCGCCCCCGCTGCAATGGGCCCTGGTGGAGAAGCTGATGTCTAGTTGGGTGGACATGCCTACTGTTTTATCCATTGTGGGGGGGGGACTGGAATGACGTCATGGATGTTTCGTGGGACAGATGGCGGGGTGCCGCTGGCGCTGGCGCAGTGACGGGGAGGGAGGGGCAGGCGACTCGGTTGAAAGCAATGGTCATGGGGTTAGATTGGGTTGACTCCTGGCGGTACAAACAGGGGGCGTGTAGGGAATTCACATACTTTTCCTCAGCGCGAGACTCATTCTCGCGTTTAGATTACATCTTCGTTCCACGGGCAATGGCCTACAGGCTTCTGTCGGCGGAGATTTTACCACGGGCACTATCAGACCACTCCCCGATCTCTGTCGTGGTCGACACTGGGCGCACCCGGCAGCCATTCAGGTGGCGCCTGTCGCCTTGGCAATTAATGCAGCCCTCCTATCGTGCTCACATGACTTGCGAATTGGCGCACTTCCTGTCCACAAACGCGGGCTCAGTGGAATCCCCGGCAGTGCTGTGGGAAGCGATGAAGCCCACTATGCGGGGAATTGATATCTCATGGTGCTCAGCGGCGCGGAAGGAAAAGCGTAGGGACCTGGTGCGGCGAGAGGCGGAATTGGAAGACCTAGAACGCAGGGGACGGGGGGAGGTCGGCGGACGGGAGAGGCGTCAGCTGGTGCTGGCGCAACAGCAATATACTTCGGTTCTGTTGGATGAGGCCCGTCAGGCCTGGCTTGCCACACGTAGCCGCATATACCAGTGGGGCGACAAGTCTTGCAAAATGCTTCATCGCCTGTGTCAGGGCATCATGCATGCCCAGCCACTGCCCCAGATAGTCACCTCGGATGGGGAGCCGCTGTTGGAGCCCAGTGCGATTGCGGGTAGCTTTGCCTCATATTATGAGTCCCTGTATGCGCTCCGGGAGTGCCTGGATGCCGAAATGGGGCAGCAATTCATAGATGACTTTCCGCCGAGGGCCGTCTCGGATGAGGTCCAAGATGCATTGGACCGGCCACTGACGGACGACGAACTGGCCACGGCCCTGGGCGAACTGAACTCGGGCAAGGCGCCCGGTCCGAATGGGTTCCCGAGCGAATTCTTTAGACAATATGCGACGCAGTTGACATCCTACTTCCGGCCGGTCATTGAGTAGGCATGTGAGAGTGGTACGTTGCCCCCGGATTGGAGACAAGCGGATGTAGTTGTCTTCTTGAAGCCGGGGCGCCCCCGGGAGAGACATGAGTCCTACCGTCCAATCTTGCTGCTCAATACCGAGGCCAAGATACTAGCAAAGGCCCTCGCTAATAGACTCAAGCCCCACATCACGGAATTGGTGCACCCGGACCAAGCTGGCTTAATGCCTCAGCGTGCCACTCGGCATAATATCAGGCGAGCTCAGGTTGCGATTTCGGCCTAGCGGGACCTGGGAGAACGGGCTGCGCTGCTATTGGCGGACATGGATAGGGCGTTCGACTCCCTGAGCTGGACGTATTTATTTGCCCTATTGGGTCGTCTGAACCTAGGCCCCCGATTCCTGGCTTATGTACGGCTCCTGTACACGGACCTAACGGCAGCGGTGCGAGTGGGTGGAGGAATATCTTGCTCTTTCGGTTTCCAGCGGGGGACGAGACAAGGTTGCCCCCTCTCCCCTTACCTATTCGCACTCGCAATGGAACCCCTTGCGGCGTGGGTGCGGATCGACGCCCAACTGAGGGGTTTCCAGTGGTCGACTGATGTGGCAGATAGGATAGCCCTATACGCAGACAATGTGCTGTTTTTCCTCACCGACCTGGAACGCTCGGGGCCTCGCATTCTGCGAATCCTACAAATCTTTGGTGAAACCTTGGGTCTCTATATGAACCCCGGGAAGTCCACCCTCTGGACTCTGGGGGGCCCACAGCCCATTGGAGAGTGGGCCAATGGGATTCAGGGGGCCGCAGATTGGGTAAAATACTTGGGGGTATACCTCACGGAGGATGTGTCCGTAGCCCTGGAGCGTAATATTGCCCCGGTGTGGGAGCGCACGCGGGAAGATATCAAGGCATGGGCCAGGATGTCGCTCTCCATTCAGGGCAGATCTGCCATTTTTAAGATGGTGGCGCTCCCGCGTTTACTATATCAATTGCAGAACCATCAGGCGCTAGTCCCACAGGCTTGGTTTTGGCGCCTAAAAGCGGCATTGAGTGGCTTTCTGTGGGAGGGGGGCGCAGTGCGGGTTGCATTGCGGACTTGCTTTCGCTCCACTTATACCGGAGGGCTTGCCACGTCGGACGTCCTGTCATACTATCAGGCATCCCACCTCCTAGTACTGAATGACTGGTGGTACGCGGACAGGAGAGACCCCGCATATGCGGTGGAACATGCCCTGATGGGCTCTGCCTCCTTACACACGCTACTATACTCGGCTTCTCTTCGGGGATCCCTGGCATCCATCACGCAGGTGGTCTTTCAGATTTGGCGGCAGGCCCTACGTAGGGTGGGCTGGTGGAATGTCCTGACATTAGAAACCCCATTGTGGCAGAATGGTAGATTGCCTCAGCTAGCGGCCCTAGTGGGCTTTCGGAGTAGGGACGCGATAGGCATCTCTACATTAGGTGACGTCATGTCGGGGGGCGTGCTCAAGTCATTTGACACTCTGTGGGAGGAATTCGAGATGCCACGTACCCAATTTTATAAATACCTCCAATTCCGACATGCTCTGACCCCGTATCTTCAGGTAGTGGAAGCCAGCCCAGAATTCAGTCCCATCGAGGCTTAGGTCTTTATGGGGGAACTACCAGACAAAAAGATATCCCGCATCTATCAAACGTTAGTGCGCCACAGCTCCACAGACCTTGCCCAACTCAGGACCAAGTGGGAGCGGGATGTTGGGGAGCTAGATGAGGAGGATTGGGTGGAGGCGCTAGAGGGGACCAGGGAAGCAGCCATTTCCACGCGCTTGCGACTGTTATAATTCAGGTACCTTCATCGTACGTACTACACTAGACAGCGTTTGGCAAGTGTACCATGTTCCTAGCATGACACGGGCGGAGTAGGCAGCGACGCGCGCGGGGGGGATGGGGGTTGTGGGTGGGTCGGGGAGGGAAGGGGGTTGTGCAACCTTGCATTTCTTTGTTTGTTTCAACTGTTTGATGGCCAATGAAAAATGCTTGCATGTCACTGTACTTGATAATCTGCCTCTAGTGATTGTCTCTGGTTGTCGGAGCGTTACTTGATATGTTTCTACCATGCAACCAATAAAATCTGTTTTAAAAAATATATATATAGGTGTTCAATGAAACATACTTCAATGTTCCTCTTTTTATCAACCTCAGAATGATGAAAGACTCAGCGATCCAACCAAGATGTGAATCTATGGCCATGGGATAAAAACAAATTCCTGAGTTTGAACATTAGTCCCCTGCGCCATCAGACATCGGGAATGATATACTTTGAACACTAATTTTACACAAACGAGATGAGAAGAGACCATCTAACGCCTGTCACTGAGAGACTTCCATCACCAAACTCCTCCAGCAAGGACACATGAGGTCACTCACGAGTGCTGAGAGCGAATGTCACTCATCCTGCTCTCTGGTGCATGAGTGCTGGTCACAAGCTGACACCATGCAGACTCCAGGGCAATGAAAACAATATTTGTCGAAGAGGGCAGAGGGGGAGAGGCGGAGGAATTAAAATAGAATAAATCACATTCTGTGGAGAGGCAAAGGTGTCAAGAGGTGGCAAGCAGTGAAAGTTTTCTGAATCTGTGGCAAAAAAAAGCACTCATAATGGGAGGGCAGTGGAGAAAGAGGTGGCAGATGCTCCTGGGCAGCACGCTTACGGCAGACTATTAATCAACGCACTCAAAGCACAAGACGAGGGTGAGTGCGGCAGAGACTTGTTTATTGGACTAAGTCGGGGTTATTGTTCCTGGCTGCTTTGTTTTTATTAATTTGAAATTACACCTGCGATGACATACCTAGATAGGTATGCGTAATGGCCAGCGGCCGTGAAGAAAGATGAAGTGGCGCACGTACCAGCAGAGGCAGGGAAACTTCAAGAAGCAAACCATTCGATGAAAAAAAGAAAAACATGTACCAAACAGACAAGAAGCAAAGTCAAGAGTAAGGGATGTTACAGAGGCAGTCGTCACCAAACTCTAAAGGTGGGACAACGAGCAGCCTTTAACTAATGAAAAGAAAGCAATTTTGACAGGCACAGGAAAGAACAAATGGAAATCGGTGGGCGTGGTCTATGCCCCCAGAGTAGCTACAGCAGACCTCACAGATCAGCGCATGCAAGCTGCTAGGCTCAACTTAAAAATAAGCAATATTTATCTGAATAAAACAAGACCAAAACAGACAAAAATAAAACATACACAAGTTAAGATATAACTTTCTAAAGGTTAAGCAAATGTAGTCCATATATATCTACAGATGCGTCACTTTTAGCGTAAAGTACCTGGGATGCGACAAAATTCAAAGACGAAAGCAGGCGTCAGAAAAACAAAGTGATGTGTTGGTTCCTTACTCCCAGGGTAGGTGATGCTTCAGTACCTTACAGCCAGAGCGCCATGATCCTACCACTCCTGAAAAAACCAGCACTCGACCCTCTGGTCCACGCCAACTACAGACCTATTTCCTTACTCCCGGCTCTAGCGAAAGTGACTGAGAAGTTTGTTCACAGATCGATATCTAACTTCATCGAGGAAAACGATCTGTTGCATAACACCCAATCCGGTTTCCGTGCGAATTTTAGCACGGAAACTGCGCTCCTCGAAGTCACAGACGCCATCCGGGAGGAGTTGGATGCTGGAAGAAAGGCGGTATTGGTCATGCTTGACCTGTCGGCGGCATTCGACACCGTTCCCCATGCGCTTCTCCTTGCCAGACTCTGGGACTTTGGCCTGCAGGGAACGGTGTGGAGGTGGCTTAAATCCTTCTTAGCCGACCGCCGGCAGACAATCTGGGCTCCTCCGTACTCCGCCGAGATGCCGCTGCTAGAAGTGGGGGTTCCCCAAGGATCCATCTTGAGCCCCCTCCTCTTTAACATCTTTATGGCTCCTCTGGCAGCGGTCGCGGAGTCTTTCGGCGCCCGGATTGTCACCTAAGCCGACGATACCCAGCTCCTGTTTGTGAGCAACAGGAACGGTCTGTTCAATGGCGACCAGATCAGAGGTTGTCTGAGTGCGGTTTTTGAGTGGTTAGGATACCATGGATTGAAATGCAACTCCGATAAGTCGGAGCTGCTCTTTTTTGGGTGTACCTCCGAGCCGGATTGGAAACCCTGGTGGCCGCAGGATATGTCTCCCCCCGTTAGTTCATCCCAGAAGGCCAAAAATCTGGGAGTGATCATTGACAACGACCTATCTTTTGGACCACATATCTTCTCTCTCACTGGGAAATGTTTTGGCATCCTTCGGATGCTACGAAAATTTTTACCATTAATATCCATTGAGCACAGAAAAATTATTGTCCAGGCACTGGTTGGCTCCAGACTGGATTACGCCAATGTTTTATTTTTGGGGCTTCCCAAATACCTGGTCAGGCGTCTTCAAGTTGCTCAGAATTCTGCAGCCCGAGCAGTCTTCGGCCTCCCAAGAAGAGCCAGAGCCACTGCCCTTCTTTCTACCTTGCATTGGCTCCCGATTGATAAAAGGATTCTTTTTAAAACTCTGACTACGACCTTCAAGGCCTTACATGGTATCGGTCCTAAATACATTTCCAAACGTGTGTCTTGGTATCAGCCCTCCAGATCTCTTAGATCTGCCGCGCTATCCAAAGTGAAGGTTCCCACTATTAAGCGCGCCAGAGCAGGAGGTCGGTCCTTCTATTATCTAGCTCCTCGCGCTTGGAATGACCTCCCGATTTCTCTAAGACAGGCCTCTAGCCTGCTGTCCTTCCGAAAGGCCCTAAAAACATGGCTTTTCCCTTAGACCGCTGCTGTTTTTTATGCGTGTGTTGCATGTCCCTTCAGTGTTATGTTTCTCCCTCATTTGGTGGGTACCTTCGATAAAGCGCCGGGATGCTCCAAATGGAGTGGCCGTGCGCTATAGAAGTATAAATATAACATAACATAACATAACAGGACAGATGGCGCATCGGTTCCTTACTGCTATGCAGGGGAGGTAATGCGTTGGTTCCTTACTCTCAAGGAAGGTTATCCATCGGTTTCGTACTGGAAGGAGAGGTGATGCATCGGTCTCCAGCCATGCGGCCTTCGTTCCTTACTGATGGGCAATGTCGATGAAGAGACAGTGTTGAAATGAGATGTGTAAAACATCCAGATGTGCTGGGTCGATGCGGCAGTGTCGAAACATGCTCTGCGTCGATTTCACAGCCACAAAGGAGGCGATGCATTGATTCTTCAGCCGCAAAGCAGGGACGGTGGCTTAGTCGGAGCGGGTGCCATGGATGTCAGTGACACAATGCTCTGGATTCGGGCTGCAGCACTTTTTCAGCTGCACTGTGGTGCTGCGTCGATGAAACGTTTGCTGAGATTCGATGCATAGATTTTCTCTTAAGCTCACCAGATTCTACTTTCAAGGGCCCAGGAACTGGAGGAACTGGATTTGGTACCACTAGGCAAGTCAGGGCTTTCAGCAGAAGAGCCCAGGCACTGGTAGGTGAAATCGTTCAATGCTCTGAGACTTCTTAACATGAGGCAAGCACACACAGACCCTTGGAGAACCATGAAAGCAGGATACAGAAAGCAAAGGCCGGTGCATTTACTGCCAGGACGGAAGCAAGCAGCAGACGAGCACAACGAAGCAACATGCATACTCTCAGTCCCTCCTGCAGCATCCAGCACTTCTTCCTTGCAGAATGTCCATTAGTCCAGAAGAGTTCTGAAGATATGGTATCACAGCTCCAGTACTTATTCCAGTTTCTGCCTTTGAAGTAGACAAACTACAAAGGAAAGTCTTTGTAGTACACAAGACCCTGCCTTTCCCTGATGTGGCTCCAGACACACTACAGGGGGGCAGAGACAGCTTTGTTTGAGGACAGGCACAGGCCTATTCAGGTATCAGTGACAACTCCTCTCACCACTCTAGCTCAGGAAGGCCCATCAGCCTGGTGATGGCACATCAGGATATGCAAGGCATACCTCAGCTCCCTTTATGTGACCGTCTACAGTGAATGCACAAGAGCCCAACTGTCATTCTAAACTATACATGGATTCTACAGTCAAGCAGAGGCACAGAATGGTTAAGCATAGAAAAGCCCACTTTCTAAAAGTGGCACTTTAAAACACACAATTTAAATACCACCTTTACCAAAATATGTATTTTTTTAATTGTGAGTTTGGCGACCCGAAACTCTAAGTCTCTATCAGCTCCCAAAGGAAAACTACACTTAAAAGATATTTCAAGGCAATCCTCATGGTTCCCTATGGGAGAGCTAGTCCTTGCAATAGTGAAAAATGAAATTAGCAGTATTTCGCTATTAGGACAGGTAAAACACATCAGTACATGCCCTACCTTTTAAATACCCAGCACCCTGCCCAGTGGGCTGCCTTAGGCCTGCCTCAGGGTAGGTAAAACACATCAGTACATGCCCTACCTTTTAAATACCCTGCACCCTGCCCAGTGGGCTGCCTTAGGCCTGCCTCAGGGGTGACTCCCATGAGGTAAAAGTGAAGGCCTGGGTCTGGCAAGTGGGTGCACTTGCCAGTTTGAAATGGCAGTTTAGAACTGTGTACACAAACACTGCAGTGTCAACTCTGAGGCATGTTTGCTACTCATGTGGGTAGCACATTCAGTGTTGGATCCTAACTAAGGCAACCCTTCTTTTAGTGAAATGATTTAAATTTGCAAAATAGGTAATCGTAAAATTAGCGATTACCTAAATTGAAAATGCATTTAGGGCATCACAAATTGCGACTCCCTATTTGGAATGCAATAAGCCTTTCCTACATGCGACTTCCCATTTAGGAAACGCTAATTAACATCAACTGCAAGTTGTTGGTAATTAGCAAAAACTTTAAAAAAATGCACAAAAGTGCATTTTTCAAAGTGCCATGTGGCACACACACATGCCCTTAGGGCATGGGTGTGTGGCACATGTACACACATGCCAATTTCGGGGGTGCATCAGGGTGGCCTTTTGGCCCCATTGCACCTTTGAAATTGCATGAGCAATTTGCAAGACCCTATTTGGCCTCTATGCCCATAGAAATGAATGGGAAGCGTTTCCTTAATTGTGAATCGCAATTTGCTATTCCTAATTAAGGAATATGTAGGAATCGCAAATATTTTAGCGAAACCAACATGCATAGGCAATTGCGCTTGCATAATTGCGATTCCTTAATACTCGCAATAATGGAATCGCAATTGCCTACCTTGATGCATGTGCCCCTATGTTTTGTAGTAGTCTTAATACATCTGTAGTGTCAGTGAGTGTGCCAATCCACTTTATTCGATTAATTAAAATCATAAAAGTATAATACGCAACAGAAACGACTATGTTAAAAACATTTGGACAAAATATATAAAACAATATCACTTGTGAAATTGATCGTATCCAAGTTTCTCAAAGTTTAAATTTTCCATAAATATTATCAATAGGGGTTAAACAAAATTCATCATCGGGTTTCTGTTTTTCTTAAGCCTCACAGCAGCAACAAGAAAACACACAATATTAAAAATATCCCATGGATTACTCCGCATCTGCACATAAAGTAACGCTTATCCGACCTGTAAAAAACCCAATTCTCTCAAAATAGGAATTAGAAACTTCCCGCGAATATCGGCATTAAAGTGACAGAACATCATAAAATGTAAGGTATCCTGGGGTGAATAGTTGTCACATTGACAGGGTTCTGCATCCTCAGGTTTACACCACCCTAGGGAAATCACCCAGTGAGAGATGGATCAAATTAAAACGGAACCTAGTTAGGAGCCAGCAATGGAAAGGTTTATTCACAATTACCAAGTAGGGTTCAATAAGTATTGTCATTTTTATTAACAAATGTGCCCAAACTAAGGGTTTGTGTAGCTCCTGTTCTTGCCGTTCCAACATCAATAAACTCTTAAAGTTCATTTTCACCCACATCACATCCTCTTTCCGGATCTTTTCGGGGGCTTTAAATAATTCAGGCCGCCCTATTTTAGATAACATACGTTTAACTTAGGACAGCCACTTAATTTTGCTAGAATTATCTAGATTGACGCAATCCCGTAAGATCTGGTGATTCAGGGTTAATTCAGTATTTAGCCAGGTTTTGAGCCAACAGAGCAACGGAACTGTGCTCAAGATGTCAGAAACACAGCCTAACCCCAATTCCTGATGTACAGCAAAAATTGGGGCGTATTGTGGTACAGACAGAAGACTTCGTACTAATTTGTTTTCTGCTTTCTGAACCCCAACCTGCTCTTTAAATCCCTATATAGAGGAACAATAGGCCGCAATAGCCAGACACTTTGCTCTGTATATCTTTAAAATGGCCTCTATAGGTCTGGCCCCCAAGCGCTGTGCAAACCCTAATAAGCCTGAGGAAGATAGGATGAATGCATTTAAAAAAAAAATGTGTTGGGGTATCCCGGAGGACCTATCATCAAATAGAACCCCTAAATAAGTAAAAGAGGACACCGGAGACACTTCCAATCCATTACAATAAAAAGATTAACTTTTCTAGCTCTGTTACCTGTTGACATAATATGTGACTTTCCGATATTCACTACCAGGTCCAAAGACTGCATGTAGGCCCCAAAAGCATCTAAATGCCGCTGTAGGCCTACCGCAGTACGTGGTAAGAGAACAGCATCGTCCGCGTATAGGATAACCTGGATTGGACATTCTCCAACACGCGGGATATCCAGGAACGCCTCCACTAAGGACTTATCCAGGTCATTAATATAAAGTGTAAAAAGCAGCGGTGCCCAAAAACACCCCTGACGGACACCCCTGCCTAATTTAAAAGTTCTTGAACCTTTACCATCCTGGGAAATCCTAACCGATGCTGAGAGGTCTCGATGAAGGTCGGCCAAAAAATGTACTAAACAAGGATCAAGGCCCTTTTCCAGCAAAATATTCCATAGTGTTGACCTGTTAACCAGGTCAAACGCTGAGGATGGATCCATAAATGCCATCCTCAGACATCCTTCTTTAGCCAAGGTGTATTTACTTATTAATAAATATAAATTAAGGCACTGGTCCATGGTGCTTCTACCTTGTCTGAACCCATATTGTAGGTTAGATAGGATCTTCCTCTTGTTTGCCCAGTCTGTAATTTTAGTTAAAATCATCACCTTACCTAATATTTTAACAGAGGACTCGATCAGGGATATCGGTCTGTAACACAGCGGATCCCTCTATGACCCTTTTTAAAAACGGGGATAATAATCGATTGGGACCATGATGCAGGGAACCTTAGCGAACCAGAAGCGTTAAAAACATTGGCCAAAATTTTCGCCTAAAATTTGGGTTCACTTTTATAAAGATCTGCAGGGAAGCAGTCAGGACCAGGTGCCTTATCACTAGAAGTCTCCCTTATAGCTTTCTCAATTTCCTCCTTTGTGAAAACCAGTGGAGCTATAGCTTGATAAAGTAGTGGCCTAGGGATGATATCCAGTACCCCAATAGAGATGTAAATTGCCTCAAAATGGGACAACCACTGTGTGTCTGTAATGCTGCTTTCCTGTACCTCATTATCCACACCACAGAAAAAAGGGATGTTAACGATTGCCCAAAACCTTGAGCTATACTTAATCACCTTGACAGAGAGTAGCACATTTCACGCCTCTGCCTTGATCTCTGCTTTCCGGCTAAGGACTGCTATCTTATACTGCTTCTGCAAACGCGCTATCAAAACCCTATCACGAGGTAGGTTTTTCAATGCTAAAACTGGGGAGCGGTGGACACGTGAACAATTGTCATCAAACCATCTTATACCTTGAGTAATTCTTGGTTTAGTATTAACAGTTAATTCAGGTGCTATCTGCATCCTTAGCACTAGAGAGGTCAGCACATATTGTAATGTTCCCTTTACTTTTCTCGCACAAGTCCATAAAAAAGGTGTCAGGCGTAACTTTAGACCATCCAAGCCTCCTCCCCTGATCACAGGTCACCACACTACTAGGAGCCAAGGGCCAGATGTAGGTGGCCCAATACCGGTCGGTAACGGCTGAAAATCGGTAATTTCGGCCATTACCGACTGGTATTGGGCATTCGGGAAGTAGGGGATCAAAAAGTAGCTGAATCGGTACGTTTTACGAATCGGTAACGTTACCGAATCGGTAACGTTACCGAATCGGTAAATTTACTGAATCTGTAAATTTACAGAATCGGTAAAGTTACCGATTCGGAAACTTTACAGATTCTGTATATTTACCGAATCGGTAAAGTTTCCGAATCGGAAAATTTACCGATTCGGTGAATAAGAAATGGTAAAAACGCATTTCGAGATGTAGGTCCCCTTTTAAATACTGAATTTGCATGAAATTCGGTATTTAAGAGTCGGTATTTACCATGGATTGAAAGCAGGTGGTAACCAGGTGCATGCTATAAAAAAGGACCCAAAATGCACCACTCACACCATCATGGCGGCATTCTATGTCATAGCGAGGCGGCTACGGCTCCAGGCAGAAGGAGAGAGGGTCTGGAGGAGGGAGGAGCAGGTGTATAGGCAGAGGATCACAATATTCCAGCTCACTGAGCCTGAGATCCTACAGAGGTACAGGCTGGCCCCACAAACAATCCTGGACCTCATCAGGGACCTACACCCACTTTTGGACCATCCTACCCCAAGGGCGCACACCATCCCACCCCATGTGCAGGTGCTGTGCAGCCTACACCTGCTTGCATCTGGAAGCTACCAGAGTGTGGTTGCTGCGGTAGGTGGGGTGTCCCAGAGCTGTCTGTCCTGTTTTTTCAAAAAATTCCTTGATGCCATGTTGCAGAGAATGCAGCACTACATTAGCTTCCCTGCTACGCATTCAGAACTGGTATGGACAAAGACAGACTTCTATCAGATTGCGCAGTTCCCTAACATCATTGGCTGCATTGATGGTACCCACATACCAATATGCCCACCTGCTGCCACAGAGTACATTTATCGGAACCGTAAATCCACCCACACCATAAATGTACAGGTGATCTGTGATGCAAAATACGTGATCACTGACATAGTAGCCAAAGTCCCAGGGAGTACCCACGACTCCTACATCTTCCAAAACAGTGGGATCTACGCACGCCTGACTGCGGGGGAATTCGGCGAAGGATACTTGCTAGGTGAGACACTCTGTGGAAAACACTTGAATCGTATTACAGGTGGATGTGTATGTGAGCATGTGATTAATGTCAATTCTGTATTACTAATAGGGGACAGTGCACATGCCCTCCGGTCCTTCATCCTCACACCCTACCTCAACCCAACTACACCAATTCAGAGGAGATACAACAGGGCACACAAAACAACTAGAAACATTGTGGAGCGCACCTTTGGCATGTGGAAGAGCAGGTTTCGCTGCCTCCATAAAAGTGGATGGGCCCGCCAGTACACACCAATAACCTGCTGCAAAATGATTGCAGCCTGTGCAATGCTGCACAACCTGGCGGTCAAGAAGGGCACAGAAGTGGAAATGTCAGATTATGAGGACCATGACGACGAGGAAGCAGACCCTGAACCACACACATCTGGAGGAGCAACATCAACTGATGGCAGACACAGACGGGAAGAGGTCACACGCAACAATTTTTAAGTAAGTAAGGAGACCAAGACAGGCGTAGTATGCTACAACACTAGTTTAATTATGTAATGACGTTGGTTATTTAAAGCACAAAAGTGCAACAAGAAACATTTCACTGCAATGCTCCCAGTTCTGGTTAACTTCACCATGAACTGTGAAAGTTATTTCCTTGACCGCTTCCCGGTGACACTAGTAGGTTGTTCAACCTGCTCACTGTCATGTTGGCCTGTGGCCTCAGCATGGCGCCTGCTCCTCCTAGTTTCAGTTGCAGGGGTGCTTCCAATGCTGCTCCTGCTCGTGCTCTCCTCACTTATCGGCACATCCAGAGTAGCTGTGTGTGCAGTTTGTGCATTCAACAGCGCCTCAAGAGCGCTGGTCATCCTGCCCATGCCCCTAGTGACCTCATTTGTGTTCTGTGTCATGGCCTCCTGCATGTTGGAGCTCCTCCTGCATAACAGGGATGTGGCAGTGGCCAGGCGGTTGATGGCTGTACTTTGGACATGTGCACGACGCCTATCCCTGTGCCTTGCAGCAAAATCATTGTCTATTTTGGTGCATAGTAGCTGCACCGAGTTGTTGATTCCCCGCATCCCTGCTGCCATCTCCTTGTTGACCTGTACCATCTCCTTGTTGACCTGTACCATCTCACTGATGCCCTTTCCTATCTCCCCAATGTTACTATTTAGGGACCTCAGCTGACGTTGACATGCCTGGATGGCTCTTCCCTGCATCCTTTGTATCCGCACCATGCTCCCCTCAAGACCGAGGAACACACTTCCACCCTCAATTGGTGCATCTGCTGGCCTTTCTTGCACTCTGCTGCGTCTTGCTGTACTATGGCCCATCCCTGCACTGGAGTGTGTTGTGCCAGGGCTCACTACTACAGGCAAGTTCTGTTGTCCGTCACCCTCCATATCAGCTGCTACGGACTCCAAATCGGGGAGTGGAGCCACGACATGCCTCCTGCCTGGTTGTGATGGGGGTATCACATCATGCTGTGATGCTGGCATGTCTGGTGATGACAGCAGGAGGGGGGACTGAGATCTTCTAGGGGACGCCAGCAAGTCTTGGGCCATTTCTGTGTCTTGGGCAGGTGGATGGCTACTTGATGCAGCTTTCTCCTATGGTACGTTGGGGGTACTTTGTCCTGCATCCTGGCTCTCCTCCCTCTCAGGTGGTGTCCCTTCAGCCTCCTGCGAGCGCCTGCAAGACGTTTCACCTGTGGACATATGAGCGTACATTCGCTAAGCGCTACTGTCTCACAGTCACTACAATTAAATAATTATCACATTGGCCATGTTCTGTATGCAGTCATTACATGAATTAGTTGGTTGGTGTGCTGTATGACATGTCCTTACATTTCCTGTCTACATATCGCATCATGCATTGGCCCTGTATATTGCTAGCAGACATGGACTTGGGTTCACTTGCCCACTAAGGGTACAGGTAAGGGTGTTGCTATTGGGGGAAATGCAGTGCATTTGTCTTACCTTTTTTGCTTGCAGCTCTGGCCGAGCTGTCTACTTCTCCCAGTCCGCAGACTCTGTCCGGTTCTAGGGTTGAGGCCACCATCTCCTCCAGGTCAGTCAGGGGGGGTGCTGGGTTCTTGCCTCCGCCTGTTTTTGCTGCCTGCGTGTTTTTCTGCCATTTTCTTTTTTGTTTGGCTCCTCAGGTCATAGAAAAGTTTTTTAAGGTCATCTATGTCCCTGGTGGTCACTCCCACGCCATTATCTTTCTCCATGATGTCCAACCAGATTTTTCTTTTGGCTGATTCAGCCACAGTGAGGGACTGCCTTCCAAACAATTTGTGGTGCACCTTGACCACCTCCTCCACAAGGACCTGCAGCTGAATGCTGCTGAATTTCAGCTTCCTCCTCCTCTCAGGCTGCTCTTTTTCTTGGCTGCTTGTCATTTTTCCCTTTTAAAAGTGCTCCAAACCCTTTCTGTTGCTCCTGCACTCTGCTCAGCTCCAACTGCCTTTCCAGAAGCTTCTAATTAGTTGCAGCTGCGTGTGTAGCCACTTCCTGGTAGGGAGGGGGAGGGTGGTGGCACCTGATTGGCTGCCTAATTGAGTTTCACGTTTGTTAGCTTTCGGATTCGGAATTTACCGAATCGGTATTTACCGATTCGGTAAATACCAAATCGGTATTCCCTATTCTTTCCTAAGGGCCTTTTGGCCCATAGGAATGAATGGGGAATACTGATTCGGTAAATACCGATTCTGTAAATACCGATTCGGTATATTCCGATTGTCCGATACCGATTTTTACCGAATCTGTATTTGTTACCGAATTTTTACCTACATCCAATTTTCCGATTCTAAAATACCGATTCGGTAGAAATCGGTATTTTAGAATCGGCCCTAACTTCTTTCTTCCTTTGCCCAATAAGCCACAACTTTTATACAGTTCTAGAGTGACAGGGTTATGATCACTAAAAGGCGACTCCCAGGCAATATAAAAGACTACCTTACCTAGTGGCATGGGAGACAAAAATATTATAATCAATGATGGTATCTCTGGCCTTAGATTTAAACATAGACACTGATTAAGATAATTAGCAAAGCCGGGTTCAAAAAGGTCGGCTTCGGTCAAAAGGGACTCTAGGCCCTACCCCCGCGCTGAATGTTCAAAGTGGGGGATCGTCGAATAATTATATCCATGATAGTCATCGATTAGACAATGCGAATCACACAAGTGTACATTAAAATCACCCATAAGTAATGCATAATAACAAGTGGATTGCTTTGACCTGTAGTATCCTAAAAAAAGTTTCAGATTACTCAAATGTTGATTCATAAAATCACTCTCCCCAGAATTTTAGAAATTCACAAATAATAACTTCGGGTAGTTAGACTTACTTACTTACTTCTACTATCAAACAATTAGAAGAATCTGTCTCTATCCTTTTGATAGACCCCATTAATTTCAAGAAGAAAAGGAACATAAGGCCATCCTTTGCTCTACCCGCTGGAGCGGGACAAGCAGGTAAGAAATAAGAACTGAAGCCATCCAACCAGAAGTTATGCCCCATGTCCCAAGTTTCCTGGAAAGCAATTATGTCATATGTTGTTATAAAGTTTAGCTAGTTTAGGTCATCTCTTTTCGACCTTAGGCCCGCAATATTCCAGCTAATGATTCTACAGTTAGTTGGGTTTTCACCTCCAGTATCACCTCTAACAGAATTGTTAGGACTTAATACAGATAAACAGTCCTCTTTCTCAGTATCAACTCTAAAAAAATGATTAGGACTTAATACAGATAAGCAATTCTCTTTCTCGACTAGTCAGTCATTCATATCCAACTGGCTAAGTGGGAAGAATCTATTTGAAAGTGATAGACCTTCCTCATTGGGCCTTAACGGCAGTTCTAAAATTTTAGGCAATACCTCTCCACCCCCACCTAAACTTACAGGGCCAGGAACAGAACTTGTAATACGAGACGGGTACAACAAGGGCTGATGAGTACATTTTGCAATTTGCGCTTACTGGTGGGTAAAAGTAACCCAGCGGGAGAGCCCTTATGCCTCCCCCATGTAAATCAGTAGCGTCCCAAAACAAGCTGTCGACAATGTCCCATTTATTAAAATTTATTATGATACAGTAGCCAGGAACTTGTTTGGGTCAATTGCCCACCCAGGACACCCGTCTAGCCATTATGATGTGATTAGAAATCTCAGATTGACCAGATCAATAGTGGTCACACCAATTTTTTGATTTACGCAACAAAGCCGCTGTTGATTCGTTATCAGGGGCACCTAGGAGGGACCCCAACGAGAACTGCAACCAGAGGGGTGGCTTCTGGGGGGAGATCAATTCTATTATCAATAGAAGTTTTATAATTCTTATGTTGAATACAATTCTCCCTCGATGCTGTAGACAGGCCAGTTAATTGCGATTTGTCTGCACACGAGACAGCATTAGATACTTTTACTCTCCCTAGCCTCAAATCTTGGGGGACACCGAGCCCCCCCTGGGAGTGGCAACAGATGATTACCTAGATGTTTCCCTCGAGTAGTGATCCTAGTTGCTACTGGGGATGTAGGTAACAGGCCTAAGTTAGTATTAGCTTCCGGAGGGCGCATTGTGTCACTCATACAAGAATCCATGAAAATATCTAATTGCTCACATTTTTTCTTTAAATCAGCCACACAAGAATTCATAGTGTCAATTACATCCTTAGCAATAGTAGTCAATATGGATTCAAATCGTGCGCTGAAAATGTCCTCAATGAGAGACCGCAATGTCAGTTGGATGTTCTCGTCAACTCCCGGCACCATCTTAAAAGTACTGTTTTTGGGACCCTTATGCCGCTTAGTAGCTTTTCTGTTAGTACGTTTTGCACCTACAGACTCCTCAATAGGGTCCCTTTGAGTCCTACCCTCAGCCAATGCAGAGACCCCCAGTCTTTTATCTACACCTTCTGATGCTACAGTATCGAGGGACAGGGCTTCACTCCTCGCATTTGGACTGCTAATCAACACCACCGGATCCAGAGGTACGGGGGTAGGTGACAAAGTTACAGTTGCCTTAATCCCCTCACCAAGAACTTCACTTGTGCCCAATCCCAATTTCTTTTCCGCATGAGCTATCTCCTTATTCAAGGCACTCACAGCCGAGGTCAAGTATGGAATTATAGAGGGTGATTTTCTAGGAATTTTAGCTTTTAAACCACCTTGATCTTGATTGCCCAGATTTTTGCGCTTACCCATTGATGTACGTTGGAGGGGTGGCCCAGCCCAGCCCCTTACGGGCTCTGACGGGCGCTGCGGGAGGGCCGCGCTGGCTATGACGCCGTACGCTGGCGCCACACAGTGCCTCCAGGGGGATATAGTTTTCCACCTGGCCATACCCCTCACGGCGGCGTGGATGGAGCTTTGCCTGCCGTTCCCCTCACGGCGATAAAAAAAGAGCAAGGAGCTTTGCCTGCCGTTCCCCTCACGCTGATGAAGAGTTTTTTAGATAGGTATCTGTGTTTTCTGTATGATCAGTCATAGAAAAGCGTCCGCATACCAGATAAGGGTTCCAGTAGTGAGCCTATCCCAGAAACTATTGGTTGCTGTGGTGGGTTTTCTAGGTTCTTGTGTATCTTCAGGATGGTATAGAAATACGGGGTGATAGGAGACTTATTGACTAGGAAATCAATTTCTTTCCAAGATATCCAATTGTGTGCAAGTGCTTCCTCTGTCATGCTCAGTCTATGTACTCTGAGTGAATCGGTAGGGTCATGTGTCAGTGGTTCATAGTTTGTAGTGTCGTTAAGTAAATTAAGGCACTCCGTCCGGTATGCCTCTGTTGTCATTATAACCACTACCCCTCCTTTGTCAGCGGGTTTTATCACCAGGTTTTTGTCCTCTGCAAGCTCTTTTATAGCTAGCTTTTGTTCTCTGGGAGTGTTATGGTACGCTCTTAATGTGTCAGGATTGCTTTCTCCAATCCCTTTTAGGGCAGTTTTTTCAAAAGGCTGTTTTTCAACTGGGATAGCTGTGATTGGTGGAGTAAAAGATGATTTTACTCTGAGACCCGCGTTTCCTTGTAGGTCAATCTCCATTGGTTTGTCCGTGAAATAGGACCTCTGTTTGAGTTTTCTAATGAACTCATTGACTTCACAGATCAATTTGAATTAGTATAGATTTGCTGTGGGGACGAAACCCAGGCCTTTCTCAAGTACCTGTATTTGTGGTGGGGTGAGAGTGAATTGTGTACGGTTTACAATCAGGCTGGCCAACTGCTCAGACTTGTTTGGTTGTTGTTCGAGCTTGTCATGATCCTGGTCGATACCCCGATTTGTTCCTGTTCCGGAGGCTACTGGATTTGGGTTTTTCTTTCAAGCTCTGCCTCTCTGTGGATAGTTGGAAACCATTCTGACTGTTCGACACGGTTCTGACTCACGTCCGAACGTCATTCGGAGATTTCGAGTCGGTGGGAGCCGACTCGTATGTTTCTATTGACGGATTTGGACAGCCTTTCCGTATCGGTTTGGCCAACACGGATCGGCTGTCGGAGTTAAACTTTGGGGGCCCGTAGCAGGCCCACCTTCACCAAGAGCCCTCCTGTTCGGACCCGTGGGGGTACCCAAGGGACCCCCCCTTTCCAACCATGCACAGTGTGACAGGCTCCAAGGGATGCCTGCCACAGGGTGCAAGGTTTTCAGTGACCACCCCTTGCTTCAATGGGAGCCTTTGCAGTCGGTCGGAACACAGTCTCCCATTGAAGTCAATAGGAGTCCAACCGAACGGTGTTCAGAAACATCGTAATCGCTCGGTTGGGCTCTCCAAACCCGAGTCCGTCAGAAACTATTCCGAAACCTAGTAGGTCGGAATGCTTTCTGATCCACATCGTAATGAGGCCCTAAGTGTTGACAGGCGTGGTATCAGGGAGTAGCAACACTTGGTACTGATGAATAGCCTTGGGGTAGGGTTTGAAACATGTAGACCTATTAAACTCAGGAACATAAGTCCATAGAGTTTCACTTTTTTCGCCCACTTTTTAGAGGCCTGAATAAAAATATTTTTCCTATTAGCCAGACCTTTTACATCTTCCACAAACACCAGTCCACACCTATTTTCTCTTCATCTATTAGAAATAGCCCCCCAAAGTGCTCCCACATAACTCGTAGGTTGTAGCACGCACTGTTCTGCGGCAGAACGGGAAGAACCCAAAGGTGAAGTATGACACCAAGGGAAAACCCTGGTGGGTGCGGTTTATCTAAAGAAAACTTTCTGTTTTCAAAAAAACCTGAAGTGGAAAGGAAGTTCCCAGAGATGGTCAGGTTCTCTTTATTTACAGTATGGTTCAATAGGATGACAAGCCCTTTTGTCCACCTCCTCTACCTTCCATTTTTGATTTACGTGCATTTAATACTTCCATTATTTGATGATAAAATCGAATTTGAGATATAGAAAAGATTTGTGTCAATGCCTAATTAATCTTGGCCTCTCGTCAAGGAAATTATTTTTACTGAGTGGTGTAATATTCTAGTTTTGGAAAATATTCGATAATTGCCCTCTTTGTCATTATCAGTGCAACTACATGCCCATTGCATTATTTTCCTCTTTGCTATCATCATACAAATGTAACACCACTATTCAGTTCCTTAGTTTTTTTAAAAATAATAACAAATGACATATGTACGTTATCCGGATTGATGCATCTAAACCAAACATTTGGCCTACATCCTTGACTTTCCCGTAACAAATCACTTATCAAGTGCACAGGTTTATTGAAACAGATGAATACTACATCTCCCAGAATGCATGGAACTGTCAAATAGGAGCTTAGGACCAATAACGTGCCTGCCATATATGGAGCCAGCTAGCTAAAAAAACAACTGATTTCAGAATTTCTGATTAAAGTGCATGTTGCCATTTCCAACACAAAATACATATAGATTGTACATTTGAGTATGTTTCCTGCGCTATATGTACATTTGCTGTTTGTGATATCTTATTTTCGTAGTCCTGCTTTCAAGACAGTTAAATGTTTTTTTTCATATGCAACCCTTCATAATGTATCTGAATTTTTTTACCATGACAAGCCATCTGCATCTGTTTATTTCCTTGCTGACAATTGCATCTGACAGCAGAACGACAGGCTAGGTCTATAAAAAAACACTGATATGAATCATGTAGGTTGTAGACGAAATGCTGCCTCTAAATTGTCTCCGCACATGTGGCCAACCAATGAAAAACAAGAGATTCTGAACTAGCATGTACAATATGTAAACTCTATCTTAAGCCATGATGATTGGTTATTTATCTCTCTTAAACAGTCACAAAGCAATTCATTGGCCTCCCTAGTCCTCTCTTGCTGTATATTATATTCAATATTTCACAGTGCATTAAGTAAACTCCTTTAGAGCGCGTTTAAAAATGACCACTGAATTGTTATGCTGCAGGGAATCATGGAGGCACAGCTGAGAATATTTTCTTATATAATTTATAATTCATTGCCAACGTGCTTCGTGGGTGAAATATGTACAACGTCCAGGTGAGTTTATGATAATAACACTGGCATTTAACTAAAAATGTTAACATCGTTTTTTAATTTTACTGCGCAATCACCTTAATTTAGGTATTTTTATAGAAAAACTTATTTTAAAAAACTCTTAAAAGTATAGGAAAAATGTAATTCAAATACAGGGAGAAGGGAAGGAATGTTAATATGGGAGTGAGAGAGAAAGAGTGGAGAAGAGTTACGGAACAAAGAAACACTTGTGTCTCTACATGGGAAGAGTGATTGTTAGTATGGATTGCGTTAGTCTGCATGGGGATATGAGGGAGAACAGGGTGAGGACTAGGAGTATAAACTTAAGGGAGAAACAAAGTTGATGGTTAATTGTGTTTTTAGGTCGAGCCTAGCGTAGCGCGCATACGCTGCTCTAAGAGAGGGCCTCTTGGAATCAGTGCAGACATTCTGAAAGCTTTCTATTAGATTGTGCTTGTCAAATTCTATTGGCCTTTGCGTGTGGCTTTCAAAAAATTAAAGCACGCAATTGGCCAAAGGCGGGTGCATGTCCCACCTCTTCTTAAAATGTTCACTCCCATGTCGTTTTGCTCTCGGAAGCGAGCAGGCTGGGAGCTGCATTCCTCCTGGGTCACGTGCTTTCGCTTATCAGGTTACTAATTGATCTTAACACACCGCCTTGCTTTTCTTTGAATTGCTTGTTTATGGTTGTGTTTGATCCACCGCGTTGGTATTCCGGGCACGGATGCTGCTCATTGTTCTTGACATTAAGTGCAGTCTCTGCGCACTCTGTTCGAGTTCTTCCTTTGAAATCTTCCTTCCTCTTGGACTCCTCCTTTAAATTGACCCTCAATTCGATTCAAGCTGTTCTTCCCCCCTCCCCTATATCGTTCCTCCCTCTCACTTGGGCTGTAGTTGAAGTAGCCGGAGTTGAAAAATAAAATTCCTGATTCCATTCCCCACTGATGACGATTGCATTGGAGCTCGCAGCGAGACCAGGCAGTTTTTTAGGCCATATCCTCCGGCCCGCTTTCCACTATTCACTTGAGCATTTCTAGTGTCGCTTGTAGGATGCGATGCCTTCTTTTGGGCCTACCTAAGATTTCTATGAATACATTAATGTGCAGCAGCATGTACGGCCACTCTAGCTGCT
Source organism: Lissotriton helveticus (assembly GCF_964261635.1). Taxonomy (NCBI): domain Eukaryota; kingdom Metazoa; phylum Chordata; class Amphibia; order Caudata; family Salamandridae; genus Lissotriton; species Lissotriton helveticus. The sequence goes on from NC_136057.1 coordinate 930,376,460, forward strand.
TGACAGCGGCAGACTTGAAGGCACCTCATATTTTGCGTAGTCGCGCGCCAAAGATCTTTTCACCTTTGAAAAGCCAGACATTGAAAGGTGATAAGGTCGGGAGGATGTGAAGGCGGATCTGCAAGTGAAAGTAATACAGAGGTGCTTAGCATCATAAAAGGACACTTGACAGAGGTGCACAAACCCCAGCTTGTCTTTGATAAGGCCAAAGAACGGCAAGGTTAATTTAATAATCATGTCAGAGCCGGCTGTACAATACATGAAAGCTTCTGTGGGAAATGGACGGTAATTCTCGATTGCATGCGAAACAAGCAGCTCAGGCAGCGTGAGGAGGAGAAAAGGCACAGCCTGCCCTGCCCGGGACTCTGCAGCGTTTTCCCCAGGAGGATATGTGCTCCAGTGCTGGGTGGGTGCCCAAAACTAGCTAAGAGCAGACGAGTTCATAAAGTGATGTCTCTAAGTAATGAATGAAAGTCAGTTCATAAATAACTCAAATTGTGTGTAGTGGCTTTTCTTATGCTCAGCAGTTTCTTACTCCACAGTCGCCCAAGTGGTAGGTTCCACCGTGGTGGACCTGTGCATAGACAGACAGGAAAAACGACTTCTACTCTTCCAGGAACTTCGGATACCAGGAACAAAGGATATTGTACTGCATAACTAAATACTTATAAGGTCCCACAAGCGAGACCTATTGGCTATGCCAACGCTTGTTCTACATGTGATGTCCTGAGGTGATTAGCAAGCGTTCTGCTTTCTGTGTCCTTCAAATTGATTATAGTCTCACACAAGGTGTGCAACTACCCATCATCAGAGATGTAGAAATAAGAGAAGTGTGGTGGTAAGGGGACGATCAGAAATCAACAGGGGCATTGCTTAGAGGGAAAGTCGTCATTTCCTTGTAGATTCTGCTGTTGGACACAGATTTTCATCTGCTTCTGCAGTCATGTAAGTCGAGCATATTGAGTCTTGCCGGGATTTTTCTTCATATTTACTGTACATTTCTTTGAAGGATTTTACTATCCAATAGAGACTGTATTCTCCATTTTTGCTCCTATAAAGATTTCAATAGGAGTTGTCTAGTTTGAGCCTTCCTTTTCTTGTGTAGATATTGGAAGTCATTCAAAGCCCATTCTTGGCAACAATCTTTCATGAGATTGATTGTTGTTGCTGATCTCCTAGAGGAAGAAAACTCAAGAGTAGCTTTCCAGAAATTTCTGAGGAGCACTCTGGACTAGTATTTCATCTGGTGTATTCCTCACACATTTGGCCCCATACAGCAATGTGTTTTCTATTTTTCCACTTCAAATGTTTGAGTTGAGTACCAGGATTGCTGCTCCACTGAGTTTCCTGAACTTTGCCACACCCTGTGCTTCTCTCTTTATCACCTGTGCAATGTGAATGTCCCAGTTCAATTGGGCAGCAAGCAAAGGTAAGTCTAGTTTTTAGATAGTTGTCCCACTTAAGATGTTGTGGGTGCTTAAGTGTCCCAATACCACCATTTCTGTCTCTGCCATGTTCATTGTGATGTTACTTTCTTCACCTTCATCAATGATCGAAGGGCTTTGGAAGTGTTTGCCAAGAGGAGCAATTCAACTGCATAATTTGTAGCCTACCCTACTTAACTCCTATCACTGGAATATCAGGTCCATCTGACATCGGTCAGGAGCCGCAACCGACTGACCTGCTGTGGTCGGTTACGGCCCTGCTAGTACGATGTGACCGAACCCTATTGGGTCGCATATTTATGGTCCACAATGCAAGCATGCATTCCGACCGAAAGCATGCTTGCAATGTGAGATGCAGGGGTGCAGTTCATCCCTGCATCCTGTGGCGGCACCCCAAGGGGCCCGCCACCCGGCGAAGGGATCAACGGAAGGGCACCATAGGTGCTCCCAGCCCGCCATTCAGCTTCCTCACACCCATGGGGGCCCTGCTGGGGGCCCTCAGAGACAGTTTCCGACTGCCTTTTCGTGGCGGTGAAAAACTGCCATCGTACTCCCTCTGTCATAAAGTGGCGACCGAGGGAGTGCTGGAGGATTTCCAGATGGCAGACGAGCTCTCCGAGCCTGTCATAAAGTGTCTTTCTTGGGAATAGAATTTGTTTTTCACTAGGTCTTGCAAGGTAAATCCTTGGTCTCCTTTCGACTAACAGATTTCTAGCACATTCAGATGATGTGTTCGGTATACAACACCAGCTTTAGTCCGTCCTGCTTACACCTTCCTGGATACATGTAAATAAACTGACCCCACCATGAACTCCTTTGAAGGCGAGGGAAGCATGATCTTTTCTTGCCTCCACAAATAACATTTCCTGTGGACCCCTATCATAAATGTGATAACACATTTACGAATTGTTTGTTTCATGAAAAGTATACTATACTTTTCCAGCCTTCGGTAGCCCTGGAAAGTCTTGGCAAACTGGTTGGTAGGACTTTGTGGTATATTTCTGGGCAGGAATACAATTGAAACATAATTAATAGATTTCAGGCTTCTTAGCCCAAAATAAAATCTGACTTAACCTGCAAAGCTCATGTGTCTGTAAATGCTTTGCTTGACACAACTATTTATTTAGTTGATTTGCATCAAACTAACATGTTGGGAACATCCATTCTCAGTGGTATTTAAGCAGATGAGAACCTCGGAAATTAATTTGGTGAGAAAGTTTCAATGTGCATGCAAATCAATGAAAGAGAAAGACGTGAAAAAAGGTATTTTGGGAAAGAGGAATGAGTGATCCAATGGAGTCAGCTGCCGAGTCTTTTAAGAAGTCATTTTTCAGAGCTTTTTGAGAGAGTTAAGGTGACCATTGATCTCTGATGTGTATCCACTGAGTTCCAGGCAGGGGTTCCCATTGTTCAAGTGGTATTTCTGCAATGAACATTTCTCTTTAATTTGTGGGGCGATCATATTTATATGGCTGGATATGAGGTCCTCTCCCAGGTTGTAGTGGTGACTCAAGTCTCAGAGGTACTTGGGACCTTCGCTGCAAAAGGAATTGAAAGCTATCCACAGCGCTTTGAAAGCCATCCTTTGTTCCTCTGGGACCCAGTGAAGTAATTTTAGGGTCAGGAGTGATGTGATTATTTTTTCTCATATTGACATTGAGCCTTGACGCTCGGGTTTGGTATTCTTGCTAATTTTTGTCCTCCTTGGGACACCAATTCAGAGTAAATTGCAACAGTGCGAAAATCTATTTTGTGGTTGAGATGCAATTAAAGAAAGGCAACTGCCCACATCAGTTGATGTTCTTTGCTGCCTACGTGTTTAGCTGACTGAATTCTGCGGAATTATTTACTGAATATTGACTGATACTGTTGCTGTAATTCACTATATTTATAGCGCATTAGAATGTCATTGCAGAACTTTCGGTATCCTTCAAGTGTTTTACATTTTGCACTAAAACATTGCTCACCACTCTAAGTCCATTAGGTCATCCATTGGTAATAAACTGGCACAAAATAACAAAACATATTACTTTGTTTCATTCACATTTCTCGAAACTTCAAGCATTTTCACATTGCCCCATTATATTTTGAGATTTCATTGTATTCAGTAATGCACGTGGTATAGCATCTGCAATATAGTGAAGAGATTTTCAGTGAGTCTGAAGGTGATCTTGCACTTAAGGGTGGCTTTGTGAGAAGGTTTTTTATGATGTCTTGTTTGCTCCCTCTAACAAGGACCTGCTCCAACCAAGTGCAATAATCTTTAGTGCGTACATGGCAATATTGAGAGGCCACAGAGAAGACCACCTCTCTCACCACACAAGGTTCATGTTTCACAGTATGGCAATATTAAGTGGAAGTTTGCAGTTTGAGAGAAGATTGTAACCATTTGGATCTGCATACAAAGCACTTCATATGATTCACATCCTCCCTCTTAGAATATGTCATGTCAGTAAGCATTTTGCCTGATAGCTCTACTTACCAGAACAAACTGTAGTATAAATCTTGGCATTCAGTTTGGATATTACAGATCTTACAAGATATTAGGACGACCTCAAAGGCAGTACTAAATTTGCTTCATAGAGCTGAAAGTGCCACAGTATCGAGATACAGAAATATTGTGTCAAGAATATTGTGACTTCAGATATATCGTGGACAGGACTATCGAAGGCAAAACTATAATTTTTAGTGTTCTTTTTAATATTGTGAAAAATCTCGATGTAGGAAATACTGTTGTTTATAACATCGTTTTTAGAGTTAATTAGTATGTAATCTGTTGTAATTATTTTTATTATATTTGTTCATGATTTTGTTAATTTGTTTTTTCAAATGTTTCATATTTTTAAAAGTAAAAAATATTTTTTTAAGTGTATTGAAGTTTCTAAATAATTTCTGAAATATTTTTTAGTAGTGGAATGTTGGGTTATTAGAGGATAAGGGTGGGGAGGTTTTTAAATTATGTTAAAAGATATGCTATCTATAAATTATTAAAATATTTTTAATTGACATTTTTGGAGTAAATATTTGTTTTTAAATACATTTGTACTGAATAATAAATGTGCTTTTTTGGATATTTAAATAAAAAATTAATATTTCATTTTGTTAATACAATTTTTACTGATAATTTTGTTAACTCTAAATTATGTAATTCGATTTTTAAAAGTGTCTGAATGGTAGGAAATATTAAAGGAATTTTGGAGATTTCACATAAATTTTATTATACCTAAATTTTATCTACTATTTTTCATAAAAAGGCTATTACAGTGATACTCAAAGTACAGCCCGGGGGCCACCTGCGACCCTCCTGACCTTTTCATGCGGCCCACTGCTGAACAACCGCACTGGGTTGCTGTTTGGTTAAGAGAGCACTAACTTCCAGAAAGATGTTAAATAAAGGGCAAGAGTTTGTTTACAAAATAACTGAAGGAAAAAAGCAAATAAACTATCCAGCACCACTTAAATTTAGGAAAACTATTTTTTTAAGACAGCTTGGAACTTACGTGTATAAAAATGACAAAGTCTCTTTAAAATTCAATAACTTTTATTTATGTACATGTAAAAACATTTTACTTTAGCACATCAGAGAAGTATTTTTTAATTAAAAAAAATAATAGAACGTAGAGACATTCATGCCTCCTCCAACCCTGACAACAATGGCAGTAGTGAGCTAAGAGGTAAGCCAGTTGTCATGTGGACCCTTCCGTGTGGCCTGGTTTTTATTCTATATGAGCAACATTACAGTTTATTAAATCAAACACGAGAGAATTTTCAATTCAAAGTTTAGTGTTTGATTACTAAAAACCCTAACTAAATGTTAAAAACATATAGCTCATGTGTACACAGAACAAAATGTTATTAAATCAAACACAAGAGACGATTTTGTACAGTGCATATCCCGAACACATACATTTCAAGTTGCTCTTACATGTGATCATGAAGAGAAGGTCAAATGGGAAAGCCAGGACTGATAGTCGGTTTTCTGGTTTTACAATCTGCAATTCTATTTCGTTCCAATTCAGTAACGCAGCTACATCTTTTCACACTTCACTCTTCCAAGGAAGTGATAGCAAGTACAGAAGCCTTACCCCGAGGGATAGCAAGTACAGAAGCCTTACCCCGAGGGATAGCAAGTACAGAAGCCTTACCTGGAGGGATAGCGATTCAGATACTGCATAGCACAGTATTGTCAAATCTATTAATCTTCTAGAGACTAGAGTCTTATTTAAAAGACAGTATGGAATGAAACCTTCAAAATAACTTCATGACTCGCTTACCACACCATAAACATGCTTTGCTTTCCCAACGCCCACTTTACTGCCACCCCAGCCCTGCAACACACTGCTCCCATCCTGGGCCGGACTGGGAATCGAAACAGGCCCTGGCAAACTGCTCGGCCGCTGTTTGTTAGGGCCGGTTTGGCCCGATTTTGTTACAGGGGGCCGATATTGAAGGCTCCGGGTAACAAAAACGCCCCCCAGGGGGCCCAAAACCGGACCCCACCCTGGCGGCCTACTGGAGAAATGCCCGGTGCCCGCTCCGGCCAGTCCGGCTCTGCTCCCATCCCGCTGGCATCAATGCAGCCCTGGAGTACACCACAGACCATACTTTGTAGCCCCTATGAAAATGTTTGTGAATACCCATGGGCAAGTAGTTTAAAATAGTGAGTTTGAAATTTTTTTTTTCTTTTACTGAAATATTAGAATGTTTATTACTAAATTTGTATTTTAGGTACATAAATATTAATGTAAATTGTATTTATAACTTTTGTAGATTTTAGTGTCCAATGTCTTTCTCAAATTAGTATCAATTGGAGTGGGAGTAGTAAATGTCAACCCTTTAGTATCCAACACTTTCCCCAAGTTGGTTTAGATTGGAGTGGGAATAGTATGTCACCCCTTTAGTGTCCAACATTTTCCCCAATTTGGATTAGACTGGAGGAATAATAAATGTCACACCTTTGGTATCCACATTTTCCCCAAGTTGGTTTAGATTGGAATGGGAATATAAATGTCACCCCTTTAGTGTCCAGCACCTTCTTCAAGCTTGTTTAGATTTGGATGGGAATAGTACATGTCACTCTTTAGTGTCCAACACTTACCCCAGTTTGGTTTAGATTGGAGTGGGAAGAGTAAATATCGCCCCATTAGTGTTTAAAACCTATTTTCAAGTTGGTCTAGATTGGATTTGAAATAGTAAATGATACCCCCTAAGTATCCAACATTTTCCCCAAGTTGGTTTAGATTGGAGTTGGAATAGTAAATGTCATCCTATAATGTATAAGATAAATGAAATAAAAATAAGTCACACATATTTTAAATGTTTACTTTTTTATAATTTTCAATTTATTGTACAGTTCTATATTTTAACAAATATATTTGTAAAGCAAAAATAAAAGTAATTACAAATTGACGTAAAAAATACTTTTTCTGTGCAAAAATAGAAGTACATATTTCTTATTATATTTGTATAATGCACAGTTGCAATTGCTATATTTCATTGCTTACAATTTGTATATATGTATTAACTTTTTCAATTACATTATTTACATTATTTATCACGGTTTTATTAGTATTTATTACATCATTACATATATTGTACACTATTATTTAATTTATACTTTACAATTTTTTTACATTGTTTGACAAGTTTAATGTTTAAAAAAATGTGTTTCATTTTTCATACATTTATAATATTTTTTAAATAAATTTTTAGCATTATTATAACATAATTTGTATTAGTATGTATTAAACCCCTTACACATTTTATACTATTATTTAATTCATACTTTCCACATTTCAAAACATTTTGTACATTGTCTGACAAGTTTAACAAAAATGTTTTACAATGTGTGTTAACAGTTTTACTATATTTCCCATGGATTTCTATGAGGAAATAGTCTCTTTTTTAGGTTAATTTGGCGGCCATTCTTCTTTACTCCTAACTTCTATTTCATATTCTATTTGTGTTATTTTGGGTAATTTTTCCAGGACCCAGGAGCCCGATTATGATATTCGACGGTTGACTGCTGACCGCTGTTGCGGCGGTCAGGAGAACGGTCAACAAGCAGTCGCCGGTCCCACAGCCGAATCATGATGGCACCGTGTGCCAGGCACAATGTGGTACCTGGATGTACGTGGGGCCAATAGAATTTTTAGAATTTCATTATTAACTGATAGATTAATTAAAATCATTACAGTGAAAACAATAGAGCTTTGGGTGGAAAGTGCAATCTCCAATGTTATTCATATTTAATTTATGCTTAAAACCATTCATAATAACAATAAAATGTTCAGACTTAATAGTTCTAGGTGGCTTGGCAGTGCCTTTAGTGCCTCTCGAGGGCCGCCCGAGTTGCTTCGACATCATTTGGCATGTCTGTTGCAGAAATAAGGTTGCATTCCTGTGACTCCTTTAAGGCGATCCTAATCAGGTGCTTAAATTTCCCCATTCTCGCTAAGTTCATTGTCGTTGATTTGGAGAAGCATATGGCCGAGGCCTCTCTGCAGGTCTTTGCCCCGTTGGCAATACAAATCCAGCAGAGAAGGTGCTTGCTGTCACTGTTTAGTTCGGGCCAGCAGCACAGGAGATGCAACCTTGATTCCTTCCGAAAGGAGCAAAGCCTGCAGTCTATATTGTCCCCCTTACATGCCCATGTTGGATTGAAGTCAGTGATACGTAGCGTTATTAGTCTCATAAAAAGAATTTTATAGCGGACTTACGGTGTCAGGACCTCACTAAGATAGAGTAGAGCTTTCCCCGGCATGATTTGTTCAATGGCTCTAAGTTGGAGTTGAGCGGAGGGCTTTGATGTCTTGTGAAAAGGATATTTCTTGAACCTGCTTGTTTACTGCTCTCTTCCAGGCTGTAAGCGGGATTTCCAAGAGCTCTCTCTATCTTCAAAGTATTGATACCAAGGCCCCGTTTGACATTCCAAACGTTCCCTGCCTCCTCAAAAGCAGATCTCAATTGGTTTCTTAAGGAGTCAGCTTGGGCCCTCGGGTCCTTAGGTATAACTTTTTTTTTATTTCAAATAGTTTTTATTGAGTTATAAGAAAAAACAAATAATGAGAACATTCATAATAATAATAATGAAGAATAAGAATAAGTAAATCAATCTAACAGGGGAAAACAGATACAAAGACAGCGTAAGTAAATAAATAGACACTATAGACTATAAAATATAAATGATACAATATAAATTATAAATTGCTCAAGTGCCCAACCAAGATATTTGCAGTTAGTTCCAGGAAGGCATAGAGGTAAATGAGCCAGCACAGTTCACCACGGGAGTTCACAGGAGTATACAGTGCAGTATGTAGCACAAGTGTGTCAAGTACTTACATACTACGCAGTTATAGAGGCATGAGTTACAATACAGTACTGGAGATCTTCATGGTGGGTCGAATGAGAATGATGAGGCATCAAGTGACTCCCAGAGTTTCCTGGGGGTTTTACCCCATGGAGAAGTATGGAGGGCGGCATTGTCCGCTCCTCTGAGGGAAGATAGCCATTCTTGCCACATTCTAAAAGACACATCGTTGGCGTTCTTCCACTTACACAATACAATTTTACAGGCTAAGGTAAGCATGAGACCTAGCAGGTACCGGTCATTTACATTTTTGACTTTAGGGTCCAGGACACCTTATATAATATATGAAAATTCCCTTGGAGGGGCTATGTTGAAGGTGTTACTTATACAATCGTAAACCTTGTTCGAGTATGTTTGTAAGGTAGGGAAAGAGAAAAGCATGTGGGAGAGGTTACCAACAGTGGATTTGCAGTTCTAGCATGTCAGGCTCTCACTTAGATTGAGTTTAAAGATTTTCTCGAGTGTCCAGCATGTCGTATTTATTAAGAGAAGTTTGGTTTGCGACAGTATTGGAGATATTTTATTTGAAAATTGTGTGATGTGTATTTTATCCCAGTCATATGGGATGTTGTTGGAGTTGGGTTCAGACTCCCATTTAACTTCACATTTTCTGTGAGATTTACGAGGTTTGGGAGAGAGAAGTTTATATATTTTAGAGATGGAGTGTCCTGACTCTAGTAATTGTGACATCTTGGAGACTATCGTCGGGTCGAAGGGTTTAATAGAGCGCATCGAGTGGAGAGATTTTAGTTTTAGGAAGTTATAAAAGCCCATTGGTTTTAGTTCATGCCGGTCTTGGATGGTAGAAAAAGGTAATGGGAGGGCCCCTATACAGAGGTCTTTGACTAGTTTTATGCCCTTTTGAGACCCATGTTCCCAGTGGAGCATCTCACCATTGATCTTCAGGCTCGGTTTTCGCCAGATAGCAGACATGTTGGACGTATTGACTTTGGGTTTGTAGAGGTGTTAAGCAGAATGTATTTTGAGTGGGGGAGGTGGGATACATCCATGGTAAGGAGTGCAGATAGAGGCATATCATTGATGATTGACCTTTCTATGTCTAACCACACTGGGGTATAGTCAGTCTGCGTGATTAGCCAGTTGGCACCTTGTTTGCAAAGATATGCTGTCTGATAGTTCCTAAAGTTCGGAAGGCCCAGACCACCTTTCTCTTTCAGTAATTGGAGTTTTGCCATTGATATTCTGGGCTTCTTGCCTTGCCAAAGGAACTTATTAAAAAGTTTATAGATTCTATTCAAGAAGTCATTTGAGAAAGTCATTGGTAGCAAGCTAGCTAGATAGTTAACTAGAGGAGTCACCATCATTTTTAATGTCTCAGCCCTACCCCACCGTGAAAGATATTTAGAAGACAACCCATCTGCTGTGAAGAGATTTTCTTGTAGAGTGAGGTCTCGTTGGCTTGGAGCTTATTGATCAAGTCTCCGGTGAAGTCCAGGCCCAAGTACTTGAAGCACTTGAGTTGCCACAGGAGGCCCGAGTTGACCATAATTACTTTACCACCAAGGTTATTTAGGAGTTTTATTTCAGTTATATCTTTATTTAGTTTGTACCCAGATTCTGCAGCAAGGTCTTCTATTGAAGGCATGAGAGCAGGGATAGCAGCGTTGGCATTCTCAGAGACCACTAGCACGTCGTCAGCATACGCAGTAAACTTTACTGTGTAGTCATTGAAACGTATCCCTGAGATCTGGCTATTGTTCCTAATATGGTATAGGAAGGGTTCAATAGCAAGCCGAAATAGTGAAGGGGAAAGGGGGCAGCCTTGTCTTGTTCGTTGTTCTAATTTGAAGGAGGATGAGAGTGAGCCTCCCGCTCTTACTCTGTCCGAGGGGTTAAAATAGAGTGACATTACCATGCACGTAAAGTTCTCACCCAGGTTGAATTTATCCAGCGTTGCTTCCAGGTAGTCCCAATCCACCTTGTCGAAAGCCTTTTCGGCATCCATAGTGATAGCCACTGTTGGTGAGTCAGTAAGTTTAGCTTTCTCCAGTACCTGAGATAGGATTCTGGTGTTATCACTAGATAGTCTATTTTTAAAAAAAAACAACTTGGGAGGGGTGGATACGTTTGGGTAAAAATGTTTGAAGATGCTTGGCGAGAATCATTGCTTACATTTTACAGTCTAAGTTAATTAGGGATATCGGTCTATAGTTTTTGGGGAGTGTTGGGTCCTTCCCTTCTTGTGGGATTACTGCTATAATGGCTTCTGCTAGTGTCCCATTAACTTTGCCAGAGCTGCTGAATTCATGGAACAGGTTTAAAAGTGGAAGAGTTAGTAGTGAGGAGAAGCATTTGAAAAATTTGGCACTAAACCCATAAGGCCCCGGACCCTTCCCAGTTTTGAGGGATTTATTTGTGCGTTTGACCTCTGAGGCGGTAATTGGGCTATTGATTTCTAGCTTTTCTTGATCTGTAAGTGCGGGAATTGTGCATTCATTTACATAGTCTTGCACTTTTGTGCTGTCCAGCTCCTGGTTTTTACTATACAAAGTACTGTAGAAGTTCTTAAAAATGTCTGCAATTTTATTCGGGTCAGAGTGAGCTAAGCCATTATTTAGGGAGCCAAGCCTTTATGATCTATTAGGTTTTTAATCGTGTTCTTCTGTATTTTGATCTTTAAGTATGCAGCTAGCCTCTTTCCAGCCTTGTTGGACTCACAGAGTTTTGTGCTTTTTTGTCTACTTATCCATATTCCTGCTCTGTCACTGAGAATTTTAATATACTCGTATTTCTTATTCACTATTTTGTTAATGACTGTAGCATCCCTTGATATTACTTGTTTCCCTTCTAGTATATCAATCTCTTTTTCTAGCTTTTCAAGATTGTTATTATAATCCCTATTTATGGCGGCTCTAATTTTAATAATCGCTCCTCTGATAGTACTCTTCAAAGCCTCCCACCAAGTGAGATCCGATGCGTCATCCTTTTTTGTTAACCATGAGGTAATTCTGTATTGCATTTTCAATTATTTGTCTGTGGGACTCTTTTTCTAAAACTTCATTGTAGAACCTCCAAAGTGGTTGTTTTTTGGTCGGTTTTGTGTCATATATAGATAGGGTGATACATGAATTGTCTGAGTTATGTGGGGACGAGTAGAATGTATATTACCTTCCTGTGGGGTTTTGTAACCTCCAAGTGTCTAACAGATTGAAACGTGTACAGAGATAAATAAGGGCTTTGTGAGAATTATTGCTGCGAAACGTGCACTGTGAGTCTCTGTCTAATGCCGTGTCCATGGGTAGATTAAAATCACCCGCTAGTATGTGCATAGCAGTGTCTGGGATAGTGTAAATTTGCTTGTTTAAGTCTTCCCAGAATTCCAAGTTGTCCTTGTTAGGTGCATAAATATTAGTAATGTAGAATTCCCTATTGTTCTTTGCCAATTTTGTCGTAACCTATCTCCCTTTAGTGTCAGATGTGTGTGCTACGATGTCGATGTTTGATTTTTTGCTACTAGAGTAGGCAAGGCACTTGAGCAAGGAAAACAATTGTGAGCATCATTGAAAAGAAGAAAACAAAATACAAAACCCTGGTCCTACCCACCCTCAACCCTGACCCTGACCCTCCCACCCACCCCTCAAGGTAGATAACAGACATGGTGACTGGGGAAGAGAGTTCCCCTCCCATGTGAGCCAGACAAGATGTATTAGTTAATTGACATCATTGTGTGGCTTGAGAGTAGCAAACTTCAGTGTTAGGAACTAAGAGCTGAGGACTAAGAATTCGGAACTAAGAACTGACAACTGAATGTGGCTGGGTTCACGGGGCGGCTTATTCCAGGATATAACCCTGTATTCATGGGAGCACTGTCCACTGATAGCAATATCTAGCAATAAATCTACCAATATATCTACCAATATATCTAGCAAATTTAGCAGTATCTAGCAATACCTAGCAATGTACCTAGCAGTATCTAGCAAATCTAGCAATATCTAGCAACATCTAGCAATATCTTGCCATACTCAGCAATATCCAGCGACAACCAGCAACATACAGTAATATATAGCAATATATCATGACATAGTAACATATAGTCATATAGCCATAATTAGCAACATATAGCAACATTTAGCAATATCTAGCAACATATAGAAATGTCTGACACTGTCTATCTAGAGTCTATGTAATGCTTATCTAATGACCTGCCTATCTAATGACATGCCTATCTAGTGAAATGACAACTAATAGCATGCAGTACAAAGAGTTCAGGCTGTTCAGGCTGTTCAGGCAATTCAGGCAGCTTGTTGGTTAGTTGGCATCTAGTTGTTTATCCATAACAAGATACCAGCAGGGAAGGACAAACACTGTTGTATAAATCACTGCAGATCTTTAGAACACATCATGGCCAGGGTGCAACAATCTAAATAGGTTCGAAATATTTGTGAGCGCTACATAACATTAGAGTATCAAGGTGAATTTAAGTAACCCAGGAACGGCCTAGGAGACTGTAGCAGAAGGACCCGGTGTCGTCGTGTCCATGGCAGGATCATCGGAGCCATTGAGGAATTTCTTTAGTTGTAGGTGATCTGTAAAAAAGTGCGGGGATCCCTGAATCATTACTCGGAATTTCGCTGGTCCTGCGAAGGCATATTGATAGTTCAAGGTTCGTAGATTTGGTCGAAGTGCTAGGAATCCCTTTTAGGTGTCCACAGTTTCCTTGCTGTAATCTTGAGAGATGTAGATTTTATTGTTCCTCCACAGGATATGGTTATTTTTGTGCATGAATCCAAGGGTCTGCTCTACATGTTGGTAGCGAAGAGGTTTGCATACAATAGGCCTTGGTGTTCTCTGGCCTGCTTCAAGTCTAGTAGGGACCCGGTGGGCCCTGTCAAACTCCAGCGGCTTACTAAAGGTCAAGTTGGTGGCTTCCGCAAACCATTTTTCCAGGAAGACGATGCATGAGCCTTGAGGATCTTCCTCTCCTTACCCAAAATTCTAAGATTCCCCCTTCTGTTCCTGTCTTCAAGCCCAACCAGGTGTTTTGTCAAGGAGTCTGTTGTGAATGTTAGACTTTTGAGGGATTTACACACTCTGGCTTCGGTGTCTTCTAGGTGGCTAATCCTGTTTTCTGTCTCAGACAGTCTGACGTTAGTTATCTTGCCTAATTGCAGAGATTTCTTCCTTTGTTGATTTGGCGAGATCATTAACTTCAGCTAACTTGCTAAGTATGGTATCCATTGTTGCGTCAATGTCCCGCTTGCCTTTAGTGGGAGAGTCTGGGTTTGGTGGGTCCGCCTTGACTCTCTTAAGGCTCTTGGGCTCTCAATCCATCATTTTAGGAGGTTGTCTTTTTTCTCAGTGTTACCTGCAAACACGAGCAGCAGCCCGGAGTATTGTCTTGGTGTGATCTAGTATAGCCTGATATAGTTGGATTAGTTGTTTGTAGTTACATTGTAGTTGGTTATAGCACTATTACACAGAACAGTAATACAGTGAACTCTGCTAGTGGCAGACTTGTGGTAGCGACAGATAACAGCAGAATTATGATGCTTACAGTGTATATGGAGTAAAGTGTATACAGAGTATGTTACAACACGAGCGATACTGGAACACTGGGGTCTTGGGAATAGGTTGCTGGTAGGTCAATGCAAGGTGCCAACAGTTATTGGATGAGATTGTTTGTCGCAGGGAGTAGATAGTGCTGCTAGGTGTTAGACGTTATTGGGTGCCGCTAGGTGTTGTTGTGCAATGAATACACTGGAAAGCGCTGGCGTACTGGTCCGCACTGACGGTCAAGTTGACAGATTGACACTGTGTGCTGTGTGCACAAAGAGACCTTCGGATTGCACAAATACCTTCAGAATGCACGTAGAGTGCACACAGAATGTGCATAGAGAGTAGTAGTGCTCAACGTGGCCTCAGACTACTCTAGAGTGTTACCAGGGGGCCATGTCAGGGTCAGGCGTGTGGCTGCAGCTGGTGAATTTTATTTACAGTGCAAGTGATCTCTCAGGGCACTGGCTTGAGGTCTCTTGAGGTACATTACCTTGAGGTGCATTACCACCTTGAGGTGCATTACCATGTGACCATGTGGCCACTCTGACAGATCGAGAGCGGTTCAGATAGCCGCCATCTTAAAGTCAGGCGCTAGACTGCAGGTCATAAGAATCATACATGCATGCATGCAGCTCATTGCATTGCTTTAAGGTGCTGCGTATTTTGCTTGTACAGTATGTCCAGGCACAATTTGATCATGACGTTACAGGTGCTCAAGCGCAGAGTAGGTTGACTGACTCTGTAATTTACAAGCCGATTTTCACGCTGATTTGGCCGCCATTACATGTCTTTTGCCGCATATTCAAACACCCCACTGGTGTTATGCAGAACAGATGCAGAACAGATGCACCGCTTCTACGCCGCTATGCTGCTTCTATGCTTATTGGCAATTCAGGCTGCAGTGGAGCAGAGGAGCGCTAGGAGAGGGCTTGGTGCAGGTGAACATTTGCGGGTACAGCCGCGGGCATGGCCACCTTTTTAATACTAGTGTGCGATCTTACTGTACACTCATTGCCGTTTTGCTGTTTGATGGAATAATCCCTGGAGCAGTCCCTGGAGCGATTAGCTACCGCTCTTTCTTCCATCGTGGAGAGTTCCGAGACTTGAAGGCACTCACACTTGGCATCCGACATCAGCGACATCTTTGTCGGAGGAGGTGGCCGAGTATAGTTGTGTGACATGCTTTATCCAGTCCTGTTCCGCCACCCCATTTTCTCTTAGAGCTCCTCGACTACTCAACTGGTTGATATGCCTCCACAGCCCGGAGTGATTCTTGTCCTTCAGAAGGGAAAACACTGTGAGCCATTTCTTTTCTGCGTATTCCTTTTTATGCTCCCACTGTTTCTTTCTTAAGGCTGCCCTTAGTGCTGTAACTGACGGACCCGCGGCTGGTCTGCCCCCTCTCATCCTTGCTTCTAGGGCCTTGCGGAGCGCATATTTGCCTTCGAGTATATTTTTTAAATGGCGTTTGCTTGCTGCTATTGATAGTTCTTTGGTATATGGGCGTTGGTGTTTGGGGTTTCCCAGGTTTATTTGGAGGTCTTAAACAATATCCTCCCAAACCTTTACACAAGTTGCTTGGGGCAGTGAGGTGCCTTCCTTCTGCGAGTCCAGCCAGGCTTGCATCTTCTCTCCTATATTTTTGGACCATTTATCCTCAGGAGGTACCTTTCCTCCCCTATTGACTCCCCTATTGGTTGAAAGATGGTGGCTGTTGGTACTTCTAGCTGAATCACAGCTCGCAGGGGCCCATGATCACTTTTGGCCCTATCCTCAACTTCAAAGTCATTTAGGGCCAGATGTAGGAAGGGTATTACCGGTCGGTAACGGCCGAAATTAACGAATTTCGGCCATTACCGACCGGTAATAGGCTTTTCTGATGTAGGGGCCGAAATTAACGATTCGGTAATTTACCGAATCGGTAATTTAAGGAATCTGTAAATTACCAATTTCTTAAATACCGATTCGGTAAATTACAGAATTCCTAATGTAGGGAGCACTTAAATGAGTGCTTATCCCATGTTAGGATTCGTTATTTACCACCAACTACAAAGTGGTGGTAAATAACGAAAACACCCCAAAAAGCAATTGTATGCAAATTGCTTCAGTGCCATGTTGCAGACATACATGCCCTTAGGGCATGTATGTCTCCAACATTTGCACCCATACACAATTGAGGGGTGCAACAGGGTGTCAAAGTGACACCCTGCCACCCTTCAATGTTTTCCCCCTTTTACCAAATCGGTATTTACCGATTCGGTAATTGACATTCCAGGCCCATAGGAATGAATGGCAATTACCGAATCGGTAAATACTGATTCGGTAAATACTGAATCTTAATGATTCGGTAATTTTTACCGAATGATTTGCTACATAGCATTTACCGATTCGAAAATACCGAATCAGTAAAATTCAGTATTTTCGAATCGGTAAATGCTATTTACCTACATTTGGCCCTTAGTCTGGCTGCGATTATCTCGCTAACTATGATGCAGTCGACTACATACATACATATGCCCCTAGAGCCACGCAACAGTGGCCCACGGGGGACGAGGGCATTGCTTGGGGCCCCCAAATTCTGTTTCCGATTGCTTTTTCATGACAGTCGGACTGCCATGAAAAGGCAGTCGAAAAAGGGACATCGTAATCCCCATAGCGGTGCCTGCACAGGCATTGCCTCCATGGACGGGATACATTTCTGACTTCTGCCCCAATAGGATCTTGGATCCTGTCGGAGGCGGCAGTCTTTAGCCCCGACCTCTGCGGTCTGACCGCCTGCATTATAATGCGGTGGTCGGACCGATGGCCTGTTTGTCGGGCAGACAGCAACGACATCGTAATGAGCCCCTTAGATGTGTTTTTGAGAGTGTTTCACATTTATTTAAATGTGATGTAAATGTTTGAATGTTTTATGTCATGTTCTGCAATGTTCTGTATATTTTGATGATTAACTGTTGTGTCTTTGTATATTTGGGACTGTGATCTATAATGCAGGTGCGTGTTTAATGTTTGTTTTACAGGTTTTTGTCCTCAAACAATTCCTATGGGAGTTTGGAGTTTATGTTCTTTTCTTTTATGGAAAGCTGTTTTGATTTATTACACACCAATGGGTTTTACCTAGAATTTCTTTGTTTTCTTTTATTTTGGAGCAGTTCTAAATACTTTTTCACGTTTTTTATGGAACCTGCAGATTTTAGGTTGCTTTGAAGGATTTCGATTGTATTGTTCAAATATTATTGCTTTTGTGGAGTCCTATTTTATATTTTGTGAGGATGGAAAAAGATCTGCAGCTACAAAACTATGTTTTTTAAAACTTATTTTGTGTTAGTTTGAAATGTGATATTATTTCGTTTCTGCTATATGTATATATATATATTATTGTTTTTGTGGATTCCTATTTTATATTTTGTGGGGATGGGAAAAGATCTGCAGCTACAAAACTGTAAGTTTTATTTTTTACTTAAATTGTGTGGGTGGGAAATGTGATATTAAATTGTTTATGCTATATGTATATTATTATTATATGCAATTGTTTTGAATATGTGTTGTATTTATTTGATGTTATGTATTGGAATATTTTAAGCTAGTTGGTGGAATGTTGTTATATTCGTTTTAAAATATTTATTATGGACCTGAATATAACATTGGCGGTCCGACCGCCCCATGGCAATTGAACCGCAGAGCTGGCAGTTTTGTCTCATCATATTCATGGTGGCAGCATGCTGTGGCTCTAACAAAGAGCTGCAGTCAATGCCGGCCATGCTGTAATGTATCTGGGCAGTCAGGTGCACTATTTTCATGCAGCACGGTCTGCAGGAGAAACAGTGTGCGCAAACGTGTAGATGGCATGGGGGCACACATAAGTTTCACCATGAACATGTCTCGAGGGCACACTCGCCATGGAGACATCAATTCACCCCCAAATCCTGCCTTTTCACTAACTGTTTCATGGTGGTGTCCCTGCCATGAAAGGCTCAGGAGAAAGACAGGTCGTAATGGGCATGACGATGTTGATGCTGGCACCGCCACTATTCACACTGCCGCCACCACGGGAGCTCAACTCTTGGCATAGGCGGTGGTTTGGAGGCGGTTTTGCGGTGGTCTCACCTCAAAACTTGTGATCGGGCGGTCCGACCGCCAATGTGGATATGTTGGTCCCAGGGCCGACGTACTCGTAATCAGGCCCAAGATATATTTTATTATAATAGTGTTTAACAACTTGGTGATTTTATATATTTGTTTCACTGATTCACTAAAATATTTGTGTTCATAATTAAAAAATGTTAAAAGTTTTGATTTGGTGGTTTATATGTTGTTGTAGTTTTTGCGGTTTTTGGCTGGCTTATATTTAATTTATAATATGCTTTTGGCTATAGTTTCTAAGTAATGTAGTCCTTTTTTACTTATGAAGAGTTTAACTTTAAACCATGGCATGTTGTACATTCTTTTAGTTTGTTTGCTTAGTTTAGGGCCAATTTGGGTAGGGAATTGTTTTATTCTTAGTAGCTTTGTTCTTTTTGTAATGCTTCGATAAATTTGTATAAAGTAGGTGGAGTTCTGCCTAGTGTGGAATGGAAGACATTGGGCCAGCCTTCCACTGCATTGTTTGTTTTGGCTTCCAAGTTGCTATCACAAACATTCCAACATGATATCTGGTACTTGGATTAATGTCTATGGGCCTGATTATGTCTTTGGTGGTGTTGCGCAGGTTTTGCGCCAGCACAGCACTGTCAAAGCAGCGCAAAGATCGCCCACCTGATTACGAGTTGTAGTCATGCTGGCAGATGGCCCTTTTGACGTTCCCAGGGCGGTGCCCTGAAAAAGGGCACCGCAATGGGAACAGCAAAAATGTTCCAGCATGGCATGGGCTGTGCAGTCCATGCCGTGCTGGAACAGGGGGTGCAAGCAGACAGCTGTGCACATGTTGGGCCTCCTGAATGCATCCCCATGGCTGGGGAGCATTGTTTCTCCACCGCCAGCCTTTTCGTGGCGGTCTCACTGGCATGTAAAGGCTGGCGGTGGAGGAACTCGAAATATACTCGGCGGAACTGCGCTAGTCCAGCTCAGCATATTGTCTTGCCCCTGTGCCGCGCCACCATCAGACAAAGGCAGTTCACTGGCACAGCTGGTGGTCCACAGCCGGAACAACTTAGAAAGTTATAATCCGGCGGTCGCACCACTGCCACCGCGAGTCTGGCCGTCCATGGACTGCCAGTCTCATAATCAGCCCCTATGTCCTGAGTTATACAGTCTGACAACCTCGTATCTTCAAAATAGTCCATTAGGAGACTAAATATGTCTTCATTTTGTTGGTAAAAATGGCCTTCTATTAGTAGGTTATAGTGGTTGACTACCTCTGTGACAGGGACGTAGGCTAGGGCTATATTTGTTTTATTTCAAAGGTGGATTCACTATTAGTGGAGGATTCTACACTTGGTAAAGATTTTTGGAGGTGTCTCCATATACTTTGATTACAATGATTGTATGGCTGTTTGGGAGAATATTTTTAGAATTGTTTGAGTCATAGCTTGTTCACAGTCTATGATTATTTTTTGTGGTCGTAGTTATTTGTATGTTGTTTTACATTATTTAGGAGTTCATAGCAGGTGCTACTTTGTTTGGCAGTAAGACATATGAAAGGGGCATTGGTATTTTCATATTCACCATGTATGGTATATATTTGTGTGAATGGTTTTGGACACATTTTAAAGTTCCCATCCATCATCCAGGTGTGGCACTGGGTAAGTTCCATTAAGTTGTTTGCTATAGAAAAAGTTAAGATTTATTTTTCATTATTTAAATTGTCATGTAAAAGAAAGGGTTGCTAATTATGTGTTAGTTTTCAATGGTCAAGTATATCTATGTCTTGGTATGTTGTGGGGGCAGGTGGGGTATCAATGTTGGCTTTAATATTGCATGCACTTATGTGTTTTATAGTGGGGAAAGGTGGAAGGTGGCTCGTTACATGCATTGGAACTTTGAATGATAAGTCATTCAGGATTTAGTCTGTAGGTTGCTGGGAGCTAGCGCTTGACTCTCTTCTGTAATATTTAGGGGGTGTGGTTGTGCTCATGTATTTTATGGTTTCTGTTTGTGGCTGTAGGTGTAGACCGTATGTTGGTTTTCTTTTCCTTTAGGTAATCTATGTAAAAAGATAAAAGTTACAGAGTATGTTACAATGTATTTAATAAATTATATATTTTACTTTAATAACAGTTCATGTCTAGTTTAAATATATGTATTTCTTGCTTGAAATTGTAGTTTTTGAGCTGATTTATTTTTGTATTAATCGTTTCTTGCGAGAATCTGACAGAGTTTCCTCTACTAGCAGTGTTTATCATTTGTTGGAGTACTTAGGACCTGATTACAAGTTTAGCAATCCGTCTGCCGAACTGCCATAGCAGTTGTCGGAAGAAGACAACAGCGGCAGCAGTCTCCCGCCCTCTGTATTACAAAGTTCCCGATGAGCTGACAGCGATCTTTCTTACAGCAGTGATTGTTAGTTAATTTGTGTCAATGCATTTGTGTATATTTTGCCTGCACAAGTGTCGAATGTACACTATGCATCACACGTGAAAAAAAAAACCTACTACCCACTGCTGGAGTCTGGACCATATGTGCGCAATCTAGTCAATGGTAAATGGTACTATCTGGATTTTGGCATCAAAGGGGTTGTTTTCTTCAAGATCAAGACGCTGCTGTGAAGGGGGACCTTGAGGAAGGTAGCCAAGTCAGAGATTGAAAGCAAGAAAAGGAAATTGGTGAGTATGCACCCCAAATCCTTAATTTCTGACGACATCGAAGCAGGCATACCTAGCGCCACGGTCAGCTCGTCAGAAAGCCAACTCGTAATTCAGACCGCAGAGAAACTTCTCATTACCGCCCTATGACAGCTGCTTTCCCACGACTGACGCTGCAGCAGTCGGCGAATGGCTGTCAGCGGTGTTCCAGCGGTCTTTCGAAGAGCAATCCGACAACATCGTAATACGGTGGGCAGGCCGCTTAGTCGGCAGCAGTGAATCCAACGCTACCACCAAACTCATAATCAGGTCCTTAGTTGTTTTAGTTAGTATGCATTTATTTTGTAGGCTTAATTGTTTGTTTGATTTTATTGGTTAAATTGTTTTTAGTGATATCTTATTGGTTGGTTTAGTAAAGTTTGAATTTTTTTACCAGTTGAGTACTTGTTTGGTAAATGCTAATTTATGTTTTATTTTTTTAGGGTAATACATAGTGTGTTTTATTTATGTATGAATTATACTGTATATGTATATACATATATATATATATATATATATATATATATATATATATATATATATATTAATTTGTATTAAGAAATGCTTTTATATGCTTATAGGTAATAATAATTGTTTTGGTATTTTTAAATGTATGTGTATTAGGTTTATGATTTTTTGGGGCATTTGTGTCATTTTTGGTTAATGTCATTTTTTTATTATAGTTGTTTATTATAAGTTTGGGGCTCATTTGAAGTCATTGTTTTAAGTTATATCTGTCTTCTTGGGTGTACTTGTAAGGATTTATTAGTTATGCTGGTGACAATATTGTGATCGATATTGTCGATAATGTGTTAATCAATATTTATTATATGGTATATGTTCATATATCGACAACAATATTAGTGTTTCTGATATTTTTGTTATTGATAAATGTAAAAATCTATTTTATTGTAAATGATATTTGTGTGTTTGATATTATAATAGTTATGTATAGGCAGTGATATTTTTCTAATTGATGCTAAAATTCGATAAATGTGTAAATCAATATTTTGTAGGATCTATATTTTTGTCAGCCATCCAGCTCTGATATAGAAGAAAACAAAAGTGAAGATAATAGCAAACATACATTTGCAAAGCCAAATGTCTTTCCTTGTATTCTGAATCCTGACTAAAACATTTAAAAAATGTGCTGCAGTTAAAAGACGAAATAATAAAGCTATTTTTTTCATACAATATATGCATGGTTTAAAAAATGTTATGTGTGATGATATAGTATTCTTTTAAATTGTGAAATGGTCCCTCATGTAATGCAAACATTCAATAGGAGGTGGCATAGTACACCAAACTGAGAGCGGAGCACATGACTGTTTATGTATATTTCAAATAATTGGTAACATCTGCTCTATCATGGTAGATATACAAATAACACCCACTCACACAGGGACAGTGCTGTGTTACCTGCTTTTTAGCATGCTTCTTCATTCTTGATGATAAAGTATAGCTTCTGTTCTTTATCTGTGGGCAGAGAGAAGGTTGGCCTCTACTGCTCAAATGTAGACTAGTTGTGGGTACACAGTGGCTAACACAGCTTATAGTTTAAGGATAAGAAATAACTACAGACTTGTTTCTATTTTAATGGGTTTCTTCAGTGTGGTATTCATCGAGTCCTTCAGCACAAAGGCCTTAGGGTCTACACTTAAACACACCCATTTGCATGACAAGTCTCTGTTATGTCTCCAAAAGAGGAACTGATAGGTCCATTTGTGGCCAACTAAGTACTCGTTCACAAAGTCCACTGAGCAGATATGCCTTTGGGTTGCTTCATATACCACACAATAGAACTCCTTTCTTTCTTTTCAGACACCACTGCTAATTGTGGGTGTTACAGACTTAACTGAATACAGTGGGCTTGTTTACGATGTTGGTTGCAGTGGCCTCCGACCGACACCGTTGCGGTCTCGGGAACGACCGATCTCCGGTCGGTGGTCCCGACACTGCAGTCACAAAGCGGCCACACATGGTGCAGTGGCATATTCCCATTTCTTTATGGGAGCTTGTGCTGCGGCCATTAACCGGCCGCAGCACAAGCTTCCATAGAGAAATGGGAGCTTGGGCAAATCTCTCATGGTGCCTGCCACACGGTGCAAGAATTTTTAGGGGGGCACCATAGGTGCCCCATCGGCCCCAAGCAGAGGCCGCAGGGAGAAGGGGGCCCTGATAGGGGCCCCCATAATTCACTTTCCGACAGGCTTTCCATGTCGGAAAGCCTGGCATGGAAAGTCTGTCGGAAATCGACATCGTAATCCTGATGGCAGACACACCTTAGTATGGGATTATATTGCGGTCTCCAACTGGCCGACAGGCTCCTGGAGCCCATTGGAATCCAGCCGGAATGACTAGCCAGTTTCCCTTTCGACCGCCTAAAATTAGGCAGTCGGAAGCGTATCCGAGATGGGAGTCGGAAAGCCTCCAACCTGATGTCGGACACTTTCCGAATCACATCGTAATAGGGCTCAGTATGTTCACCTTCTGCCATGTTGTGGCATGGGTAATCTAAAAGGATGGAATGTAATACTGTTCAGAAAGCATGACAGTAATAGTGATATGACACATTAACGTGTTTTACCATCTTTTTGTTTGTTTACTGGTACTACTCTGTCCGACGAAGAATGTGTTGGATGTTAACTTTAGGTCTATGCTCTGGCTGTTTTTCAACATGTATTCATGGTCTATAACAACATTTACATGAATGCCTAACTGTGAACGACAGCCCTTATGTATCGAAGCATTTCCACATTGACACAGAATTGCTAAAACCCTTTGGTACAACAGACACTACAACTATGCCAAAAATATTCTATTATATACTGTTCCACTGTTGGATTGCTCATGCACCATGCATTTTTTTAACAGATTTATACGAAGATAACTTAGTTCATTATATCCCACAACAGTGTACGTAATTTGAGTACAAACACATGTCTAATAATTATGTGTCTTTGAAACAAAAGTCCTCATTTTATTTAAAAAAAAATAACAAATGACAAAGCTTGTAAGTGGTTATTACGCTCCAACACGCAGCCATCCGTTGTTTGTGCTTATGGAGTGCTCGGCTTTCAGAATAATAATTTTAGGATATGTCTCCGTGTGTCTAATGTTGCTCAACTCCTGTATATTGAACGCCCTTCTGCAGTGGAGACAGAAGAGCTTCTGTTCCCTGGGAGTAATTAGGAAGTCACTTTGAGACGTGCAATTTAAGTCATTTTACAAATAACAAGGTGAACCAATCATTGCGTTTTCGCGCCTAGAGGTATCTTTTTTTGTGGCCGAGAGAGGAGTTCAAATCTTGACGCGAAGCTGAAGTAAGACAAGTGGGGGCTGGCTTGACCTTAAGAGCGACTGGAATTTGTCCTCGGGGCATGTGAGGTGGAAAGCGTGGGCTCCTGGCGAGTGCCTGTCGGATTAGCAGAGAACAATGGCCCCAGCTCTCCAGTTCTCTTACAGCACCCTTGACATTCAACATAGGAGAGGACCCACCTGGCGTGCCCCTGGCGGCCCCTTGCACTGCATCTGCGACCCCTGGCCTCACAGATGGAAAATTCAGTTCCGAAAGCACAGGGCAACTCGTCCTTATGACATCCGCTAGGGCTGCAATCTCCTTGTTTTTGTCAATTTTATTACACTGTTAGTTAATAATAGCGTATTCCACACTATATTGTTGAATAATTCTTTATTTATTGGTTAAAAAAACATTTACAATTTACGACATGACAAAGATTAATAAAAATGACTGTGATAAAAGCTTTAAAACAATCAATTTGAAATAGTTTAAAATTCGAGGGCCAATAAGATCTAATAATGTTCTGATACAGTACATAAATCTAGGTTTCTTGTAGTCTCTGATTTGGATGTTGTAACTCTTTAACTCGACCGCTCTGCTATGCTGGGAAGACTTTTAGGTTGGAGAGTGGCTTCGAGGAGTTTTAATGCTTTATGGACAAATTTCGCAAGCCCAATGTTTAGCTTGCTGTTGTCAGGATCAAGAGCGGCCATTATTGCTTGACGGCAAGATCGAACTCCCAACATAATACATTGGCCTCGCAACAGTGACCGTCTGGCTATGAGCAGTGCAGGGCATGCACAGACAATATGTTCCATAGATTCTGAATGGTAGCCACACAATCTGCATTCCGTGCTACTACACGCCCGCCGCCATTCCGGGAGGTTCATCAGAAAGGGCCATTCTCCCATCCTCAAGGCTAGAAACGTGCGTTTCCAATAAAGTGCATATGTGCTTGACAAGTAGAGCGGCTGAACACCCATTTTGAAATTGCCAATTACAGCCCAGGCGTGCCTCCTCTTTGAGAGTATCGCCCTGTCCGAGTGAAAGGACCACAATCTAACGGATTTTTTGATGGCGGACTTAAGCACCGAAAAAGATGGGTTAATGTCCCAGAGGTCTTTTGCGCCTAGTAACTGTAGGCTGTAACCCAGGAGTTGCCGATGCTTGTGGCTTGTATGTTTTTGCTGTATTTCCTGCCAAAGTCGGGCCTCCAAGGAACCCTTCTGGGCAAGGCGCAGTCTATGACAAAGTTTAATGAATGCACCTGCCTCCACTGCATGCTGATCTTGGAGACCAAATTCAAGTATCACTTGAGCTGGCGAAGCAGATTTTGGCAATCCAAAGGCTCTTTTAAAAAATGTTGTTATTAACTTGTTTTTTAATATACTGGTTGTGCCTTTGGTGATCTCATGGCCATACGTCAAAGAGTTGATTACTTTGGCTTTCATTACTTTCAGCATAGGTGTTAAACTGGGACCTAGTAACTGTTTTGCCAACTTTGCAGCACTATAGTGAAATAAAAATGGTGTACAATTAGCTGGAATATGACCCTCCCTAGTAGTTGAGGTAACTAAAAATGCTTTTAAATGAATGGTGTTTGCATGCCTGCAGATGACATTATGTGTATGTGAGAGGGTGGGTGATTGTGTGCGCATGTGTAAGCATGTGTGTGTGAGCAAATGTAAAGGTCAAATGGCATCTGATGTCACTTCCACTAGCCCTGGCGTTTTGGTGAATTGACGTTCATGCACACCCCACGATCATTCTCGCTCCGTGTGCAGGCCTCTAGAATATGTACCTCAAAATCAAGGCACAGGTATTACCACAACACTCAGTGTTCATGAACGGGTGTTTTTATCTTCATGTTACCTTCACTTCCCTTTCGTTCCGACTTCAGACTTCTGGCAGGCGCATAATCAGAAGCCAGACGGTGATTTGGATCTGAAATCATATTCATTTGTACATTATCATCAATTGAGTTTTGTCTCGACATCAGAGGCTGCAAAATGTAATCTGAAATTGGAAATCTTTTTTAAAGATTTGTCATAACTTAATTAAAAAAAGGTTGGAAATCAGCCTAGATCTAGAGTTTCACCTGTGGTACCAGTGCAGAACACTGAAGGTGAATCATAATGTCATACTATGTATGTATTTGTTTCTGTCCGATTTAGAATGCAATTTTAGTAGTTTCTTATAGATGCTGCGATACACAGTCAAGCAGTCGACCCAACATCTTAACACGGTATGTTCGGTACGTAGAGCTAGCAGAGACTATCAGAGGTTTGTAAGTGTAATGGGGAATGTCATAATTTTACCATTGCAACTGGGTAGAAAATCATCCCTCCCAATCAATGTCAGGGCTGAGACAATCTCCCTGTTTGTTCTATGATTTTTAGAGACAGGGTTACTGGCATTATGCTTCAAGGGAGGACTAAATCATGCTCCAAGACTTACTAAATTATGCAGCAAGAAAATGACAAAAATGCGGCATAAAGCCCCTCCAGGCAATTGTGGCAGAGCTAAGTATATTTTGTGGCACCAGAATGGAAATTGTGTGGTACAAATATGGAAATTTCACTGTATTTTTGCGGTGGTGGGCGCGATATTCATTTCCGTTATGGTGCCGCACAATTGCCCCAGACCAGTGGGCAGCAGGTCAATCTGCATAAAATCCTTGAACATCCTGACATGCCGCTTGCACCATGGGTGGTGGGGCGAACGTTAACTGTTTTGGCCTCCTGGGTCAGCCGGGTGCCCAAGGGGCGGTAGGTCCTCCAGTAGTGCTGCAAAAGAATGCTAAAGAACAGGTATGCAGGTGAGGAGTAAATAAACAAATACCCCGCCTGCCTGCTGACCCTCGTTTTATTGGCCCAGGACTAATACAAGCATGTGGTCGCATTCTTCCAATTTCCCGGGCACTTTTTAAAATATGGTGGGTGTTTTACAAAGCTACCAATATAGTGATAGTTTTTGCAAATCACTAAATCGCGAAATCCTGGAGAGTCTGATTGGTAATAGTTTAACACACAAATACAGCAATATGAAATTGAAAGTCAGCCGTTGCGAGAAACCTTCCACCGAACAACAACAGGTGTCACCACATTTTTTGTAACTTTTGATCCTTCTGAGGTGTCAACTCATTTTTTTTCCTTAAAGTCTTCAAATTGTGCAGCAGATAATGTATTGTGTGACAAATGCTGCAAATTCATAACGATCTGAATAGCGCCACTGCAGCAGAATCGCAAAATTCCAGTGCCCTTTGTTATAGACCACCTGGTAGAAGAACAGAGACAGCTGTAGGTTAAAGTGCACCAGAAAACATCTGTGAACCACTGGAGAAGTCTTCATGCAACGTGGACGAGGGCTTCAGTACAAATGTTCAGTTTATGAATACACTAGTGAAGACTGAGTGTAAATAGTTTTCAGGACTGAATCTTCCAAACAATTTTCAGTAAGTTCTTGTGGGTCTACACCGAGAAACGGAGACACTGGGAGCCAAAACAAACTGCTGGAGAATCCTCTGCTGTAGAAAGAATGTCGCAAACACAAGGAGATGATGTATGGAGCACTGAAACTTTTCAGACACTAACCCCAGTCACAGATCTGGGTTTAATTCATCATCGTTCTTTAATTCACTTCGCCACCCCAGTTCAGACCCAGCCATATGCAAATCATTCATGACCTTGTTCTCATGGGAACAATCCAGACCGAAGTGCCAAACCAGGTCTAACCTGTACCGGAAACAAGCATCCTGGGACCAGTTTCAAGGTAACACCCCTCAATAGCGAGGATAGCTCGAATGCAGTGGCAAAGTGAGCAAAGGACCCATGTCTGTGCATACCCTGCCAATTTAGGGTGAACAAAGCAAACACGTGGAGATGATGGACGGAGCACTGAAACTATTCAGACACTCACCGCCAGTCACAGATCCCCCCCCCCCCCCCCCCCCGAGTGGGACGGGTATGGCCAGACGTGGGTCCGAGCTAGCCATGCCACTGGAGTCAAGCTAGCCTGGCTGATGAGGGGTGAATCCACAAAATCTATCCTAGGATGCTTGTTTTCCAGTCCAGGGAGAACCTGTCCTGGCATTTCGGGCTGAACTATTCCCAGGGTCAAGACTTATTTGCATATGGCTGGGTTTAAACTGCAATGGCTTGAGGAGCAAAACAAAAGATGGATTTAGGCCCAGATCTTCACATGCTCTTTTTGCATTCGTAGAAAGAATGTCTTCTTGTTTTCGAAAAAGCAGCTGGGTTTGAGAATGAAGCACATGATAACTGAAGTCTGCCCCAAGATGACCTCCTGGCATAATTCTACAGCATTAAGAGACCAACCGATCACATGGAGGATGGCTCATACCTAACTTTACACATTCTGACATGACCTTTATCTGTATGGGAGAAAGTCTAAGGAATGTCTTGTGCACATGCTTTTGAATATCCTTTTCTGGAATCAAACCCCGGTCAATGGTCTTTAAGTGTAGAGGTAGTTAGTTAATTAAGCTTTTTGGCTTGTTCGCTGTTCCATGCTGTGGCCGAGAGAGGGGCCTTGTGTGAAGCCGCTGCACTCTGCATTCTGAATTCTAAATTAATGAAGGGCATAAGGAAAGTTATATAAGTTCACTCAGAGTGATCCTAAATTGATTTATGAATGTATGCTTTCAAGGTTATCGTTTTCAGACGGGAGGCTGAAGGTCTGCCCTGCCAAATGAGCTTCCAGTGCAAACAGGAGATGAAAAATGCTTGTGTTTTTAGGTTTCGACTGCACAGCGTTACGAAATAAAAACAAAATCTTAAAAGGGGCTTAGAACCTGCCCATTACCTACTGTTACTTACCATTGGCTGGCTCCCACGTCAATTTACTTACCATCGACTGGCTCTCACGTGGCTCCTACATCACTCATTTCCTTGTTTTCTATTGGTCAGCTCCTCCACCTCGCCTCCGTCTTCCTATTGGGCTTCGAGTCTTCATCCTGCCATGGATCCTAAACCAAGTACTGCTTTTGGTGGCCAGTGTCCTTTCACTGCAGGCTCCTTGAGGTACTCTTTTCCCTCCACAGTCTGTCTGTGCACGCTTGCGCCTGTCACTGTGTCTGTCTGTGTGCACACTTGGGCACACGCGCCTTTTTGTGTGCATCTTTGAGCGTGCCACTGTTTGTGATTATGAAGGGTTGGTTATGTTTAGTTCCACCCGTTTATGAATATGATGAATATTGTAGCGTCTAGGAACTAGTAGGAAGGAGGAAAATGATTGAGTTTCAAGTGACGTGAAAACATTTGTCTAGGTGCTATGCTCTAGGCTTGCCGAGCAACATACCCAAGTAGCCTTGAGTGGAATCGCGGTATCCTGAATTGCGCCTGACCACTCACAGCTAATCCGTGATCCCACAAACCTCTGCATTAAGAACAACCAAACCCATTGTCTTCATAAATGGCATCAGTACATCCCATAATACATGGAACCTGCTAATAACAGGGTATAACATGGCCACTGCTACAAAACCATGACATAAACTCGAACAGGCCAGTTAAGGTTTGTGTCAACTCAAATAGCTCTTTCTATTTTCTCTAAAACTCGAATGACACCCAAAATAGGCATGTAGTGCTCAAACATCTAGGCACAAGCATTGGTTGTATGCAAGAAGATTCCACGAGTCCTGTGATTTCAGAGCGATGTCAGAAGGAGAGGATGTGCCCTACCGGCCAGAACTGTCGACTTTGAAACTGGAGAACCTAGGGCCATATGTACAAATTTTAGGGATTAGGATTTCCTAATTGCTATTCTTTGTGAATCACAATTAGTAAAATTGCAAAAAATTGCAATTCCTAATGTATGAAACTGATTGAGTTTCATCTAGCAATTCTTAATTGGCTTGCAATCAACCTACCTCATTAATATTAATGAGGTAGGTCGCAATTTGCGACCCATTACGGATCGCGGCCATAACAGAGATGGTGGCCTGCTGGTGTCAGAGACCAATATGTATGTGATTGCTTGCTACTAAAACTGACTTAAAAAAAAATCAGCCCGTTTTCCATAAAGGAAATTGACGTGTTTAAAAAGAAAAAATTAAACTTTGAATTTTCATTTCTTAAGAGAATCCCTGCTCTTAAAATTATTTTAAAAATTAAGCTTTGAATTTTCATTTTTTAAGAGGAGGCAGTGGCCCTTTGGACCACTGCCTCCTGTTGAAAAATATTTCTTTCAGCATTTGCAAAGTCGAAGAGGTTCCCTGGGACCCCTTCCCATTTGTAAAAGGTTACTACCACCCTCGAGGTGTCAGTAAAAAATGAATGTTTTGCGACCTTCGGTTCCAAAACACATACATACCACTGCGATTCGGTGTTAGGAAGGGACGCCAACAACACACCCCTTCCAAATACCGAATCGCAGATACAAATTGCGATTTAGTAACATGTTAAGGAGTTGCAATTTGGCTTGTATACATTTTAAAAACCTTTT
The DNA here is from genome assembly GCF_964261635.1 of Lissotriton helveticus. Taxonomy (NCBI): domain Eukaryota; kingdom Metazoa; phylum Chordata; class Amphibia; order Caudata; family Salamandridae; genus Lissotriton; species Lissotriton helveticus. Next base: position 930,407,336 of record NC_136057.1, read on the forward strand.
TTGCGGTTGCAAACGGACCTCAATATAGGTTTTGTACATAGGACCCAAAGTTTCCGAGTCTCAGTGTCAGGTCAACCTAATGTAATTCCGGGAAAATCGCTTAATCTCCCCATGCCTACAAAAACAAGCAGTGGAAAACCCAATAGGTTTTACCTATGCGAAATCTATTGGCTTTTTCAAAGGTTTTTTACACGTTGCACTGCAGCTGAGCTGCTTTGCAACATGACCTCAACAAAAAACAAGCGCTATGACGCGGTCAATCCGGGCTACATCATAATGTTTTTCTTTTTACTTTAAGCCATGTTGCACAGCAGCTCAATTGCTGTACAACATGTAAAAAACATTGACAAAGCCGATAGATTTTGTTTAGATAAAACCTATTGGCTTTGCAAAATGTTTGTTTTACTTTTGTGTCTTTTATCCCCATATTCAGACTAGAACTGTTGGAAGGATCAGCAGTTACACCTTCAACCTACAATTGGCTTCTGTTAACTTCTTTCACCTCAGGCACCCGTACATGTCCTTAAGGACGTCACCTTTCTTGGTTTTGTGCTTTACAAATGTTAATGATTTCCTATCAATTAGGAACGCTAATTTGAAGAAAAAACAAGTGACAGGTGAATGCTCGATTTCATCTCAATCAGCGGTGATGCTGGAATGCGGCCCGAGCAGTTGTCATTGACTGAGATTCATTCAAGAACTTCCACCCATAACTTTTTAGGCACCGGTTTTTGGCACCACAGCTATCAGACAGACTTGTTGTTAGCAGTACACACAGAGAGGGGTTTGAGTCTGCCCATTTGACCCATTGTGTTTTTTCTACCAGCCTCTTTCAGGCATTGGCTTGAGAATTTGTTAGTCACATCTTGGTTCTGGATAATAGAGTTTGTTTGTTAGAGCTTGCTTTCTCCCAGTCAAACGTGCACGGGGATTCTTGTCTATAGAGCTCCTGGGCCTTTCGGCTCTTTTTTGGACGATCTACAGGCGGCATTATCGGTGCCTTGCCTTAGATCAGAGCACTGTATCCTGCTGGGGGATCTGAATGTCCACATGGATATTGTTGCGGATCCTGACTCCATTAAATTACAGGAGATTGTGGCTCCTTTGGGGCTGATTTCTTACATCACTAGCCCCACGCATATCAAGGGTCATACCATTGACCAGATTTTCTCGACGAGGATGTTGGATGTTTCTATGCCGCGTCCTGTGCTCTGGACTGATCATTTTTTGATCGACTTTTGCATTCTGTCTTCCACCCTGAGTGGTTCCTGAGTTCAGAAAGAGGTCAAATGGTCGGGACGACCTTTCCATCAGGTCTCGGAGGAAATGCTGGCCGATGCTTTGCGTTGTCATCCATGTCGGCTTTCGGGCAGTTTGGAGGAAGACTTAGATTCCGTCCAAAAGTGGCTGGCTGCTAGATTTGAGGAGCTGGCCCCGAGGAGACCAGATAAATCTGGGGCCAGACTTTCCTCGGCCCCATGGTTTACTCCCTCTATGGGAAAAATGCGCCAGGAATGCAAGAAAGCAGAGAGAATGTGACGGCGTAAATACGCCCCGGATGATAAATCTAAATACCGGGAGGTAGTTAAGAGCTATCGGAAGCACTTTCTTGAAGGAAAAAAGGTTTTCTTGGAGCGCAGAATTGACGAGGCGGACAATAGGAGCAAAGAGCTCTTTAGGATTGTAAAGGAGTTCACTTCTCCTTCTTCGAACTCCCCCTCGCATTCTCATTCTGAGGTCTGGATCAGTCAGTTGGGGGACTTTTTTATTAACAAAATTAAGTCCATTCAGGACTCTCTCTCTGACGCCGGCCCCGGTCCATCTTCCAGTCATCGGGCCACCGTTTGCTCGCCCATTGCGGATAGAAGTACAGTTTTTGCGAACTTCCCTTCCTTATCTGTGGCTTCTTCCCTCGACCTTCTTTCTCGGCTCCAGTCTGGCTCGCCACTGGATCCTTGCCCAGCGAAATGTTTAGGAAAATTAGCACCTGCAATCAACAGCATGCTTAATCCGCTGTTGAATCTGTCCTTGACTACGGGCGAAGTTCCGTCGGCCTGGAAGCATGCCCTGATCTTGCCACTACTCAAAAAGCCCACTCTGGATCCATTAGTCCATGCTAACTACAGGCCTATCTCCCTTCTCCCTGCTCTGGCAAAGGTGATCGAGAAACATGTCCAGCTCTCTATTTCCAACTATATAAAGAGCAATAACATTCTACATGATTCCCAATCGGGCTTCCGTGCTAATTATAGCACGGAGACAGCTTTGCTCGATATCACCGATGCCATCAGGGAGACGCTTGATCTGGGGGGGAAGGCAATTCTGGTTATGCTGGACTTGTCGGCGGCGTTTGACACCGTCCCCCATGCCGCTCTTCTTTCCAGACTCTGGGAGTTCGGCTTTCGTGGGACGGTGTGGAACTGGCTTAAGTCCTTCCTGGCCGGCCGTCGACAAGTGGTCTGGGCACCTCCGTTCTCCGCGGAAATGCCGCCGCTCGAGGTGGGGGTTCCTCAGGGGTCTGTCCTGAGCCCCACCCTTTTCAATATCTATATGGCCCCTCTGGCGGCGGTAGCGGAGTCCTTCGGTGCCCGGATCATATCCTATGCTGATGACACCCAGCTCCTTTTTACATCTAAAAAGGGAGAGGCTTTTGATGGTGGTATGATCGGGGAGTGCCTGAGTGCGGTCTTCGACTGGTTTCGGCGGCACGGACTGAAATGCAACTCCGACAAGTCGGAGTTGCTTTTCTATGGCTGTCCGCCGGACTCTAACTGGAAGACCTGGTGGCCCCAGGACATGTCTCCACCTGCTGAGGCCTCTGTGAAAGTTAAAAACCTTGGGGTGCAATGTGATGACAGCCTCTCTTTCAGACCTCAAATCATCGGTCTATCGGGGAAATGCTTCGGCATTTTGAAAATGCTTCGGAAGTTTCTCCCCTTGCTGTCTTTGCAGCATAAAAAAAATCATCGTGCAGTCTTTGATTGGCTCGCGATTAGATTATGCGAACGCCCTGTATATCGGGCTGCCTAAATATCTGCTGGCCCGACTGCAGATTGTGCAGAATTCGGCTGCAAGAGCCATTTTTGGTCTCCCACACAGGGCGAAAGCCTCTGAACTCCTCATGAGATTGCATTGGCTGCCCATTGCCAAATGAATTACCTTTAAGGTACTGACCTTGGCATTTAAGGCTCTCCATTCTATTGGCCCTAAGTATATGGAGAAGCGCCTGGCCTTTTATGTCCCTAGGAGGTCGCTTCGGTCGGCTTTGTTGGCCAAAGCTGTCGTCCCTCCGATTAAATTGGCCCGGATTGGAGGGCGTGCCTTTCGATACCTGGTCCCGCGTTGCTGGAACGAGCTTCCAGTTTCCTTAAGAAAGTCTAACAATCTTCTTGCTTTCAGAAAGGAGCTGAAGACCTGGCTCTTTTCGGTATAATATATCTGTCGGGACCTCCGGGGTGTTGCGTTGTGTTTCTTAGCTGTATGTCTCTTTGCCAAAGCGCCGGGACGCCCCTCGGGGCAGCCGTGCGCTATAGAAGAGACTTTTTAACATAACATAACATAACATAACATAACATAACATAACATAACATAACATAACAATGGACCGAGCGGTGCAAAATGCAGCTTCTGTACTTGTCAAGTGTTGCTATTTATTGTTGATGCACAAACAATCTATGTAATGCAGAAATGTTGGTATAACATTGCAATCTCCATGGGGAAAAAGGTCAGACATTCATTCTTCCTAGAACCACTTCGAAATGCCTTATTGTTGGAGGAGGCCACAGGATGCTTTATTTATTAGTTCATAGCAAGACTGTCTCGAGCAGGAAATAGCACACTCCATAAAATCTTTACGCATCGTGAAGGTACATTTTGAAAATAAGAAGCATTTTCCACAAAAGAGAGCAAAACAAATAATACATCAATGTAAATGATTTAAGAGCACGTGCTGTCCGGTGAATATTGAAAGAGCCCCTGCCTTAGACTTGTCCTAAACTACCGCCGGGCATATAGTTGTCTCACGTTTTCTGCTGATGCTTAGATTCAGGGCTGAAAGTTTACAACGTAAGTCTTTGTCCTAGTGTTTGCTAGAGGGGAGGATTTTTTTAAGGTATGATACTCGCTTATCATTAGCAGTTCATAAATAAGGTGTTGGCCCACAAAGGAGAGGAATGGGAAGAGTAATGTAGAAAGAAAGCATACACAAAGTGGGACATCGGTGGGACACCAGAATGTGCCACCGACAAGACATCTCATGATAATGTAATTGGTGCGTCAGTGGGTCAAAGCAATTTCACTTACCTCGTGCAGTCAGGTAACTTCGCCTACCTTCACCAAGGAAAAACATCTCACCTCCGCCTGCTTAGCCAGATTCTCATGCCTTATCTCTTTCTAGGTGTAGCTCTGCTTTATTAATTTGGTGTATTATCTTATAGATCACAAATTAGTTTCTTTAACCAATTCTGTACCAAAAGTCATAGATTGGGCATAACAGTAGACGGCAGAAGAGGGATGGGCAGGGGTGTGATGTTTGCCCCAGCAGTGCCTTAGGTGAATGGAGCCCACCCACTTACTCTGCCAAAAGCGTTTGTTCATCTGTGAGGTAGCCAAAATTAGTGAGATTTTAGGGAACAGCAGGAAAGTCGGTCTTGTTTCATGGTGCTCCATTTTTAGGTTTCGCCTGCACAGCACTTGCGAACACGGTAAACATCGTTTACAACGATGTTTTCACAACGCGGTACCTTTACACCGCGGCTGTGACAACGCAAGTCGTTACCACGACTTGCGCTGGAGGGCGCTCAAGGTCTAAAAATAGTTAATTTACTATCCTAACACCTTCCCTAGGGTCCACGGGGACTGGTGTTAGAATAGTAAATTAAACTATTCGAAATCCGCGCCCCCCCAACGCAAGTCGTGGTAACGACTTGCGTTGTCACGGCTGCGTTGTAAAGGTATGCGTTGTGACGGTACGCGTTGTACCGTCATATATCCGCGAACACTCTTGTAAGTTTAAAGAAAAACCTAAAAAGGGCTTAGAGCTCACTCATTACTTACCAGTGGTTGGCTTCCATGGCACTGTCATGGGAAACAGTCGGAACACCACAATCTGAACCACGTGTGTTTTGACTAGGCAAGCTCAACCACGCTTGCCTTAGCCATGCATAGGCCGTAACCACACATAGGCATGGTTAAGGCAGTGTGCGGTCTAGCTGCTGAAAGATGGAAGGATGAAGGCACTGTGGTGAGGTAAGTGGGACTGGTTTTTTTTTAGGGCTAGGAGGGAGTTGGGTTTGGTTCTAAGACAGTGGAAGGGGTTGGGTTAGTTTAAGGGACAGCCCAAGGGGGTAGAGGGTCAGGGTAGTGTAAGTTAGAGTACAGGGTTTAGACCTTAGGGCAGTGGGAGGGGAAGGGGTAGTTGGGCAAGTTTTTAGGGTGGGGGGGCCATGGTAGGTTTTAAGGCAGTGGAATGGGTTGGGGTAGTTTAAGGGACAGTGCGGGGGTGGAGCAGTGTAGGGTTTTAGGCCTTAGGGCAGTGGGAGAGGAAAGGGTAGTTGGGGTACTTTTTAGGGCTGGGGGGGCCTGGTAGGTTTTGGGGCAGTGGAAGTGGTTGGATAGTTTAAGGGACGGCGCAGGGCGTGGGGGTCGGGGTTAGTGTATGTTAGGGTGCAGGGTTTTAGGCCTTAGGGCAGTGGGAGGGAAATGGGTAGTTGGGTTAATTTCATAGGGGGGTTGAGGAAGGTTTTAGGGCAGTGGAAGGGGTTGGGGTAGTTTAAGGGACAGCGCGGGAGGGTAGTGTATGGTTTTAGGCCTTAGGGCAGTGGGAGAGGAATGGGTAGTTGGGGTAGTTTTTAGGGCTGGGAGGGGGTTGTGGTACGTTTTAGGGCAGTGGAAGGGGTTGGGTAGTTTATGGGACGGCGCGGGGGTCAGGTCAGTGTAAATTAGGTTGCATGATTTCAGGCCTTAGGGCAGTGGGAGGGGAATGGGTACTTGCAGTCATTTTTTCAGTGGCGACCTCAGCCACACATACTCCTTTACCATTAATGACTATACCACCAAATTTCGTGGTAAAGGCATGTGTGGTAAGAGAATGCGTGGTTAAGGCGCATTCGTGGTTGGGCTGCGTGGTAGAGGCTTCTGTCATATAACCCACTCTCATTTAGCTGCTTCTCTCTGGTCGGGCCTCCTGGTTTCAGTTTCTCCTTCTTTAACATTCGGTGGGGCTTTTTGTTTCATGGAGTTTGAATGAAGCATCCGGTCTGCAGCAGTGTCCTTCCACTGGCTGCTCGCTTTTGGAGGTACTTCTTTTTACATTTCTTGGCTGCACTGCATAACAGTGCACGTGTTTCCCTCCTCCCGCTGGCCATAGTTTGGCTTGTTCTCTCCCGCCCTACATTGGTGCTAAACCCATCCCCCTTCCTCCCTCCTCGTGCTGTCCTTGCTGTTATTACTCCCACCTGCTGTCTGCTCCCGTGGTCCACTGACCTCTCCCCAGCCCCCTTCCCCCCGTTGCAGACCCCCTCCACCACCGAAGTAATGGAGACGCAAAACCAGTCTGGGTAGGTTTTCCACAGCTGAGTAGTGTGAAGACTCTATGGTTATAGGCCAGCTCAAGGGAGGGCTAAACGAGCTTCAAAATAGAAAGGGACATCATGTGATCCATGAAAGAGCCTGCAGAGCTTATTGTGACTGTTTTGAATTAAAGTTATAGGAAGTGCAGCAAAGGAGGTTAAGTTGAATGTGGGAATTTTCTTAGTTTAAGCTTATGTCGCATCACCAATTGCTTGGCAGTGACCATTATAACAAAGGCTTTTTTTTTTTTTTTTTTTTTTATTAAACCTTTTTATTAGTTGCGTTCAGCACAAAGTCATGACAGTGACAGCATCTGCAATCCAGTAAAACAATAATCGTGGTACATTCAGTAGAGAGGTATCAACTTCTCAAGTGATAATAAAACACAAGCATATATTCCCATGTACAGCAGCGGGAGGCCAACATACTAGGATCCCTCCCCCCCTCCACAGACCGGGGCGTGATAAGGAAAGCAACATCCTCCCCTCCGAGTTCAGATGTGAAGGCAGGCATGTAGGGGCGGCATCGCCAGAGCCCACCGACCCGAGACTGTCTACGCACTGTCCAGGTAGCTGGCCGCGTCATCATGTGTAGCAGTGTATCATACGTGCGCCAGGTGTATGCGTCTTCGCTGAGGAGCTCATCTAAGATCAAATGTACGGACAATCGGGGTGCAGTATAGTGTGAAGCAGCGCATAGTGCCTCCCTTCCCAGGTGTCATCTGTAGCGTCGTGTAAGCGTAATACCCAGTGTGTACGTCCGCCATCCCCATCCCAAGTGGTGGAAGAGTTAGAGAGGCCCCTCCCTTAAGCAGTATCACATGGCCCTCCGGAATTCCCAGGTTCTTCAACAGCATGATTTTGGTGTGTTTTCCCCCAGTCATGTCCTCCCACCTAACGTCAGGCGGTGTGAAGTACCTCCCGTCATGTGTAATGTAGCATGTTGAATGCAATGTAAAGCATCTATACGCTCACGGGCCCGGGATCGGTTCATCATCTCCAGAGGAGTCGCTATATGTCGCCTGAGATAACCAGTACACCTGTAGGGGGGACCAAAAATCACTAGGCGCACACCGGGCGGGTAACAGTTCTGCATAAACGCCATGTTGGTCCTGGCAGTATGTGAGGTCGTCAAGCCATTCCTTAAATTTTGGTGCTCTCCCCCTTCCCCATCTGCAAGCTATTCTCCGCTTAGCAAGGAGCAGCGCAATGTCGACAAATTTGCGATCTGACTTGGGCACGTTTTTGGTATACCCTAGCAGCAGCACTATCGGCTCCATGGGTAGAGGGCCAGCGATCATTATTTGGAGCGCAGCATGTACCTGCTCCCAGTACGATTGTATGGCTCCACATTCCCAGGCCAGATGGAGGAAATCCGCGCCAACCGCCCGGCATCTAGCGCACCTATCATCCTCCGAGAGGTGAAACCGCAGTTTCCTGACTGGGGTATAATAGTATCGTTGCACAAACTTATAATGAATAATTTTCAAACGACAGCTGGAGGAGACTCTAGCCGTGACCGAGCAGCAATAATTCCACTGCTTGTCTGTGATTGCAGTATGTAGGTCAGAGTCCCGGTTAGTCCGAGTTTTCGGCAGAACCGCTGGGCGCTGCTCACGCAAGGCGGCATACAGTTTGGACACCAAGTGCTTGCCATCCGACACGAGCATGACATGCAATGGCAATACCGTCCCCGGTTCCTCCGGGAAGGCGGGAAGAATGTCTCGCATACCCTGCCGGAGTCTAATATAGTAGAACACCTCCATGGGCGTCGGGGGTGTAGTCCGGAATATCTGTTCTTTGGTTCGGAACATTCCATCATGGAATAGGTCACCCCATGTGTGAAGGTGTACGCGATTGCACATGGACCGAAATCCGTTTTCCGTTAGGAGTGAAAGTTTCGGGGGGTATGCAAGGGGCATTGCTGGGGAATAAAGCATGGGAGCGGTCAGCAGTTTAGTTACTCTCCGCCAAGCATCAATAGTACAGGTAACTGTGGTGGCAGGCGTTTCAACATCCCCAATCAGTCCCATCAGCATGCCCTTAAGCGGGATCGGGTGCACGATCCAGGCCTCAGCAGCGACCTGTGGCATAAAGGGAGCGGGGTTAACCCAGTGATATGAATGCTGAGCCTGAGCACTAAGGTAGTACATTTCCATGTCAGGCACATCAAATCCTCCCCTATCATATGGCTGCGTCAAGACCCTCCAGCTAAGGCGTGGTTGCTTACCACCCCAGAAAAGGCGAAGCAGCTCAGATCTAAGCCGTTTAAAAAAATAGGCCCCCGGGTAGTAGGGAATGTTTTGGAATAGATATAAGAACCGTGGGAGGACGACCATCTTGATCAGGGAGGCTCTCCCTGCCATCGAGAGCGGCAGGGCCCGCCAGCGGGCTACGTTATCAGCCAATTGCGAGATAGCCACCCCGTAATTGGATCGGATAGTGTCGTCTTTATTGAGCGTCACTTCTATGCCCAAGTACCTTAAGTCAGAACTGCACCATTCCAGGGGGTAATCCAACGGAAAACGGGCAACTGATGCCGTGAGGGGGAAGAATTGCGACTTCTTCCAGTTAATGTGTACCCCGGATATGCCGCCGAACGCCACGAATTCCCTCAGGAGCGGGTTAAGGTGATCTTGTGGGTGACGCACATACAGAGTGACGTCATCTGCATAGAGAGAAATACTAATCTGACGCTGATGACAGTTAAAGGCACTAGCTTTGTGCAGCTGACGGATTCTACAAGCCAGCGGCTCTATTGCCAGGGCAAAAAGCAGGGGTGACAGGGGGCATCCCTGCCTAGTCACTCTCGTGATCGGCATCTGTGCCGAAAGCACCCCATTGATGACGACCCTAGCAACCGGTGAGGTGTAGAGCAGTTTCACCCAGGCTATAAAGATTCGAGGGAATCCCATTCGGTCCAGAATAGCCAGCAGATAACCCCACTCCACCGAATCGAACGCCTTGGAGGCGTCCAGAAACACGGCAGCGATCGGCAGGTCGGGCGAGATGGTGGGTATTAGGGAGAACAGCGTACGTAAGTTATGGGAAGTAGCTCTCCCCGGGATAAAGCCAGATTGGTCCGGCAGCACCAGAGTATTCATAAGTAGGGACAGCCTAGTCGCTAGCACTTTTGCGAGGATCTTCGCGTCGCAGTTTAGCAGCGACAGGGGTCGATAGGCATCAGTGTCCTTCGGATCCTTCCCCGGCTTCAAAAGCGACGTGATCGCTACCTCCCTCATGGAGCCCGGCAGTATCCCGACCTCAAGCGAGTCCTCAAAGACCTCCTTCAGTACCGGTGCCATGATGTCGATGTAACACTTATAGAATTCGGCCGGTAGACCGTCCAGCCCCGCCGCTTTGCCATTGCTAAGGGACATAATTGCCTCCCTGATCTCGTCCAGTTCGAACGGGCATCCCAAGAATGCCCTGTCGCTATCACTTAGCCAGCAGAGGGCGATGTCGTCCAGGAAATTACCGAACTCCACCTCGCCTACCTGCTGCGTGGAGTATAGCCGCTTATAATGTTGTAGGAAGGTATTTTGAATTCCATTAGAATCCTGGTGAGTCCCGCCCTCCCCATCGGAGATTTCCAGGATATGGGTAGCGAAGCGCTGGTGCCTCGTGAGCGCCGCCAGCACCTTACCCGGCCGGTCCCCCTCACAATAGCGCCTAGCCGTCCAGTATTTGCCCCGGAATTTCAATTCCCTGGCTGCTTCTTCCTCATAGGCCGATAATTTAGTCCTGAATGCCCCCGCTAGGTCAGGGGAGGGGTTTCCGACCATCTCTGCCTCCAGCGCCTTAAGCTCCGCTTCAAGTTTAGTTAATGTGCGCACTATGTCCCTCAGTATTCCGCAGCTCTTAGAGATCGTGAACCCCCTCACTTTCACCTTAAAGGCTTCCCAGATTGTTTCGACCTTGTCGACTGATCCTTTGTTCCTAGGGAAGAAGGCTTCAATCTCCTCGCCCAGTTCATGTCGAAAGACAGGGTCCAGCAAGGCTGAAGGAAAGAGCCGCCATGGCGGTCTCACCCTAGCATACCCCGGCATTTCCAAGACTGACAGTACAGGACAATGGTCCGAGTAGGTGCGAGGCAGATGGTTCACCCGAACAACCCCCCCAGCTAGGCCCCGCGAGATAAAGCAGCAGTCGATCCGTGCCCATGAGCGTGCGTGTGCTGTGAAATGGGTACCTTCCCTAATCGTCGGATGTGTGTGCCTCCAGCTATCCACTAGTCCAGCCTCTGTTATTATACCCTGGAGTGTATCCCTGGCGTTCGTGTTGTATTGTACACTACCGTCCGATCTATCCGCCAAAGGACATAACGACAAATTGAAGTCCCCCCCCCAGACAATGTGCGTGACTTCAGTTTCCAACACATGACCCCACAGCGACAAAAAGAAACCAGGAGTGTCAACATTAGGCGCGTAACAATTCACAAGCATTATTACATCAGTGCCCAACCGCCCCCAAAGGATGACGTACCTCCCTTCCTTATCCGCCCGCACCCCCAACTTTTGAAACGGAAGTTGTTTATTGATTAAAATAACTGTCCCTCTAGACTACGTGGAATAGGAAGAAAACTCTCTCACACTTGCCCACCTGCTCGCAAACTTGGGGACACTATTCGGGCTAAGGTGGGTTTCTTGGAGCATCACTATCTGTACATGGTGCCTATCCAAATATGCAATCACATTCCTGCATTTACGGGGGTTATTAAGGCCACGGACATTCCAGGACATTATTGAGACAGTAGTCAAAGCATGATCACCCATGTTTATCTCCGTATCCCTGAAAGAAGCCTTTGGTCAATGCTCCAGCCCTCAGTCGGAATGTACCAAGTGCCAAGCTGTCCGCTGTCCAGAACATTCGCTCCATACGACCAGTCATGCTGTCATATACCCAAACTCCAGTACCTGCACACATGTCATGAGCGCCAACCGCAACAACATTTCCACTTTCAACAACTCGCAACCCAGCAGCCAAACCCCTCCCCTCCCTCCATGCACAACCTTCCAACCCCCGCTCACCCGCTCCACCCCCCACCCACTGAAGCAACCCAAACTTGCCAGTACCATATCCCCCCCCCCACCCCGAACCCAACAATCAAGAACAGTAGAAAAACCATGTGGGGAATCCCCTCCTAGTGACACTAGAGGAATGCACCCGAACACCCCACCACTCTCCTCTCGACCCGCATGTGCCATACGGAGAAGACAGAGAAGGTGGGGCGGTGCCTGGCATGTATTATTCCTGCAGGCTACACCCATACAACAAGTCAGCGTCTCTCATCACCACCCTCCATTCAAGAAAAGTTACCAAAAAGTTCAGGAGGACTGTCCAAGGAGCAACCGCTGCACATTCCAGGTCCTGCTCCGCCATCGGATTGCCCTGTCCAAGATCAACTCCAGCATAGGGGCAAAGTATACGAATGCAGATGGTGCTCAGCAGTAGGCCACAATGCAGCAAATCAGTCATCAATGTCTCTGCAGGCAGGGCCGGGTCTCCCCGACGGTAGCAGGCAACATCCATCATATGGAGTCAATAAGCAAATGTTCACGAGGGCACATTCAAGATTCTTCGTGCTCGGCAGGGTTCACGTCTGCCTCATCCTCTCCCTCATTCCGCCTGTCCCTCCTGGCAGTGCGAAGCTTCCGAACATAGTCCTCAGCCTGCTGCGGGTTCGTAAAAAAATGTTGTTTGCCCTGATGGGTCACCCTGAGACGCGCCGGGTACAGGAGCGCGTAGTCCACTTGCATGTCCCTCAGCTTCTTTTTCACGTCTAAGAATTTCCTCCGTTGGTCCTGCACCATGGGCGTAAAGTCCGGGTACAAGGAGAACTGCACACCATCGCAAGTCAGGTTCCGGTTCGTACGGGCTGCGCGTAGTGCCGCGTCACGGTCACGGTAGTTAAGCAGCCGGGCGATGATGGGCCTCGGCTGCGCCCCTGGCTTGGGAACCGGACCCAAGGAGCGATGCGCCCGCTCGACAATAAATTGACTGGAGAAGGTCTCCTTGCCCACTGCCGTGATGAGGATGCGCTCTACATAGTCCTCCATGCGCCCAGTGTTGGTGGACTCCGGAACCCCCGTGACGCGGATGTTATTGCGCCTGCTCCTCGCCTCCAACTCCTCGTTCTTCGCCGCTATCACCCTCAGGATATTGTCCATTCTAGTTAGGCGCGCATCGTGGGTAGTGGCCGTGTCCTCTGATGTAGAGATGCGCCGTTCCGCTTCCGTCAAGCGCTCCTCGTGGACCTCTAGTTTCTGCGCAATTCCATCCATTCTGGATGATAAGCGGTCAACCTTGTCCACTGTCGTGGCGAAGCCCTGCCGCATCTCCTCCATCATCAGTCTCAGCTCCGGGGCCAAGGGAGTAGAGGGGGGGTCAGCGCCTGACGGTCCCGGGGCACCACTAGCCCCCGCCATGCTGCGCAGTGGTTTTTTGGCGGTCGGAGGTTCGAAAGAGAGCTTGGGCTGCTTATTGTCATTCTTGCCCATCGTGCCTCTGCTGTGAGCACCCACTGGGTCCGGCGAGTGGTGCTAGTGTCTGTGTCCACTGTTCCCGGAGAAGTCTGCGTGTCCCGATGGCCCCCCGCGCAGCGGTCTCGTCTGAGGCGGTATCGCCTCCTCGAGGATGCAGGCCAGCAGTAACCCAGTTGATCTCACACTCCTCAGAGCCCCGCTCCGGTGATGCAGCCGCGGGCAAGGTGGTGAGGCGCCGTGACAAGCTACGTAGTTCAGAGCCCAGGGAGTGGCAGCGGGAGGTGATGGTAGGCCGCTGGGCGCGGGGGGAAGGTCAGCGCGCCAACCGCGGGCAACAGGAGCCGCAAGCCGGCCAATGCCTATGTCCTCCGGGAGGCCCCAATCGCTCCGTAGGTCTCCCCTCCCAGACGTAGCAAGGTCGCAGCAGGATTCCGGGGCAGCTGCGGGGGCCACGCGGCGCAGGGCCAGGGAGATGTCCGACCCCCCCGGCAGGCCCAGTCGGGCGCCGCGCTGATCACTCGGTACCTCGGCGGCCCACCAGCGTAGCGCACAATATCCCAGCACACCGCAGTGGCCCCAGAGGGGGAGAGACTCACCTCCGCCGCCCCCCGACAGGCCTCCAGCAGGTCTCTCCTCTATTGATTCGAGCCCCGCAGCTCCTGGGCCTAGCCACCTCGTGGGAAGCCGCGGCCTCGCGTGGTCCGGTGTCCAGGTGCCTTGGCAGCTCTCCACAGCAGCTCTCTCCGGTCAAAGCAAACAGCCGCGTAGTTCAGGCATCCGACCTCGGAATTCTCCCAAAATCGGACAGGACCCGTGGAGTAGGTAGGTCCACCAGCGCTGCGAATCCTGGGCGCTCACCCGCAGGTTAACAGGATATATTCAGGATGTTCCTGGCCAGGCAGCCAGAGCCTCACTGAAGTGCGGCCATTAGCTAGTGCGCCCTCTAGCCCATTATAACAAAGGCTTCCACCCAGGAGACACCAGAATGCAACTGACTCTTAAAAAAAAGAAACCAGCTGTTGTCTGCCAGGAAAACGGCGTCCTCATACTTTGGGAGGGTTGTTTAGCAGTCAGACTAACTGGCCTCCCGTTGCTTCAGCGAGATAAGGAGAAAGAATGGCATCTTCACAGAAGAACCAGCTTAACATTTGAGTCTAGACTTTGGTTGGGCCTTGGATAGAGTTAGTGGTTGAGCTTGTCTTCCACTGCCCCTGCGCCCTGGTAACTTAGAAGGTGTTTCTGGGTGTTTTAGGAGTGATACCCAACAGCTTGAGAAATTTAGAAACAGAATAGTTTTCAACTTCCAAGGGACCACGATAAAGTACTGAGGATACCGAAGAAAGGTGCAACATAGGTGGCCAAGATTTCCTAGTTTGTTCCATTCAGAGCTTTTTGCTGCAAGAAACAAAGTTTTAGTGGGACTTCATGGAGAAAATATCTGGTCTTGTGCACCCCTTCTACACCATTTTTCATAGTCATGCTCTGCTGGGGGATTTTTTGCTCCACAAAAGTGATTATAATGAAAAGAAGAGAGGGAGACAGAACCAAGGAAATAAGATGACCCCAATGAACTCCAAACCAACGCTCCAGCATTGGTGGGGCCCTTCTGAGCCACTGAGTGCTGCTCTCTGAGATGAAGGATTTTAGGCCTTAAAAAAAAAAAAAAAAAAAATGGACACTTTCAAAGTCTAAGTAGAAAAAGGTAACCATGTGATCCCAACTGAAAAGCAATTGCGGCAGCTACAGGTTTGAAGTGTGTCCCACTTATAGTTGTTGGTGCCAAAACGGAGTAGAACAATTAGATATTGGATGCAATGAACATTTGCCCTAAGGTTGTGGCTTGTAGTTCTAGTGAGAGAGAGTTCCAGTGTCACAAGTCTAGGAGATCAAATGCTCAGATCCTGGATGTTGCACAGGGGTCATTACAGTGACAGGGGAGCTTACTAAATGTGGCCACATTGTGTGAGAGGCAGTGGGGTGGCCATGGGTTAGAAGTGTATGAAATGTGAAGATGGCATTGTTTTGTGCCTAAACCAACATGCCGAGAGCTAATAGTCTGAGGTGGTGGGGGTGGTCAGAGCAGTTTGAAAATGCAGACTTTTACGAATGAGATAGAACAGTAATGCAGGGTATATGAAAGAAGGCAATTGCTCTGAAGTCGTTTGGTTCAGCACCAAAGTGGTGCCTGGCTGAGTAGAAAGGCATGTGAAGATGGATTATACAGATGTTGAGGAGTTGGAAGTGTGTGGTCATGGCAGTGGAATATGATATTCCTAGCAGGAAGTGAGGCGTCCTTGATGTCTGAGGGAAAGCAGAGTAGAAGTTGTGGCAGACCAGATAATAGGATATTTCCGTTTTTATGCATTGTTGTGTAAGGGAGAGAGGACAGTAAAGAATATATGGGTACTGCTTGCAAACCAAAATACAAATTCATTATGATACCACTCATGAGCCATGAAGCATAGTGATGATCAAAACATATGGAAACGCTATTGGGGAATTTGTGAGACCCAAGGGGGATAGAAGAGACAAGACAGTGGTTAAGTGGTTAAGGAAAGGTTACATAGAGCCAAATGGGGATAACTTTGTTGGAGGTGCCGAAGTATAATAGCACTGTGGGTGGTTAACTGTGTCAACAGCTATGAGTAGTCAAGGACAATGAAAACATTAATAAGCAATGACAGAGAAATATGTGTCTCCTTGGTGATCTACAGGCTTGGCCAAGCATTTTTTTAGATGCTGTGCAGCACCGCAAAAAAACATAAGAAAAATAACAAATAAATCATGATGCAACTCACGCACAACACATATGTATCATGACACCACTACCGGTGCTATTCAGTAAGTGCACACATCGGTGATGACATTGCATGCGCATGTGAGATGACGTATGCACATGTATGCGTCATAATGCATGTGAGCACATACTGAATGTCTCAGGTGCCATTTTATTAGCTTATTTCCAGATTCAAGATGGAGAATGACACTTCCTGTGGTAAATAATTTAAAAAATGTGCTCCCGCACATTTGGTCAAGCAGTGCGGCCTGGTAACAAATGGAAGCTGCTGGGCCCTCTATGAAATGTTAAAACAAGTTTTAAAAAATACAGAATGGCAAGGAGTTGTCGCACAATAAAAGAGCAGGTATGGCGAGTCTACAGCCAGTTTAAATATAATGAAAATAAAGTCAGAAATGGGGTATAAAGGAGGGGAAGGCAGCACACGAGGGAGAAAGCAACACAGAAGGGGGGTGAGGGGTTGGGAAGGGAGAGAAGCACAAGGGAGAGAAGCACATCGAAGAGAGAGCAGCACACAAGGGAGAGAGCAATATAGAGGACGGACGAGAAGCACATGAGGGAGGTAGCTGGAAAACACATGCACTCTTACGAAGTGGCTTCAGAAAAAAGTAGTTCCATAAAAATGAGCAGTGGATGGATACAAGTCAGTCAATCAAAAAGATGGTGACGAGGCTATGCTCCACGAGAGGGACAAATGCAAGAAGATGAAGGAAGAATGACGAAAGCCATCAAATAAGAAGCAAGCAAATGAGAACAATAATAAAGCTAACCAATAGAAGCAGTGGATGGGCTCTAAGCCCACTGTAAGTTCTTGGTATCGTTCAAAAGGTCTTCCTCTACCAGATAGCTAAAAACTGTCTGGTATGCGAAACTTGAAAAGGTTGTTATGCTGTGTTATGTTGCAAAAGTTGGAGATTTGAATGAGAGATATCAAAATTCAGAGGAGATACCAGAATCATGGCTGGGGGTGCTTGACAAGGTTGTCGGTGGAAGCGAGAAGATATGTGTTGAAGACTTGCTACCTTATGGACTTGGCGAAGAAGGGAAGAACAGAGACTGGCCAGAAGCTGAAAGATCTGATGGAGAAAGCCATGGGTTTCTTGTGTAATCCAATAGCTACAATTGCTTTGAATTAGTGAGGATGTGCCACGAGGAAATAATTGGATAACGACCTCAATGAGGTGAGTGACGGTTAAGGCAAGGGATTAGATAAAGGTAAAGACAAGGAATTAGATAATTGTTTAGGCAAAAGTGTCTGATGAATTATGAGGTATATGGATCTGAGGGTTGTTCAGAGGACTACCTCTGTGACGTACACACGCAGAAGCTGCAGCAGCCGCTGAAGATGGCGGAATATTCTGGAGAGTTTTCAACGGGTTCTCGATTTTAATTGCCAAGAGGTGTGCCGCAAAGAGGCTTGCTGCATTGGCTGCAGGTGCATAGAGGTGCACAGCACAGCGCCACAAAAGTTTCTGGCAGGGCTCTTGCCCTCTTGCTGCTTGTGCTGTTGTCACTGAGTGGGGGCCTGTCACTGTGCGGAGAGTGGTGTTAGTGTCCTCTTCAAGCACGGTGTGGGGTGCTGAGAGAAGACTGCTTCAGTTTGGCTTGTGGCAATGCCCAGCCCACAGCAGGCTTGTGTAGAGTCTGCCCACTCATTTTAGCCCCCTGCAATGCTTTGTGATACCTCGTGGGTCCATGTGGGCACTTTCAAGGCACTAGGGGCCTCATTTATGGGTTTTTTGCCACAGGGCGGCCATCAGGCCATGCTGCTGCCCTGCCCTATGGATAAATAAAAGGGCAATAATTCTGTATCTATTCGATACGGTGCATTCCTGTCCCTTTTCACTGTGCCGGCACACAATGTGCTGCCGTGCACCAACCATGCACCTTTGCACCATACTGCAAGGGTGCCTGCGTTGCGGGGATAATTATTTTTGTGCAGGAAGGGAAACCTGCCGGCACAAAATCAATCACAAGAGGCTTTTTCCTCTTTCAATGTGTACTGCAGATTGCGGTGATGCAAAATACTGCACACATAGGAAGAGAAAAAAGAAGAGAAATAAAGATATTTGTCCTCGTTGTGCCTCCCCTACGCCTCCCCCGGGGAAGCGTAGGTTTTTGGCGCTGCCTGAATCTTACGATTTCTTGTAAATCTGGGCAGTGTCAAAAAGCCATGGATGTTGCTGGGAACGCCCCCAGCAACACGCCTGGAAAGCCCCTTTCACGCAGTTTTCTGTGTGAAAGGGGCACATATTTATGAGTCCATGAAAAGCCACATAACATGGCTTAACGTGGCCTTATAAAGGCACGTTGCGCCACCGGAACGCCAAAAAGTGACGTTCCGGCAGTGTGATAGTGCCAGTAGGGCTTCATAAATGAGGTTGTAAGTAGTTTAATCCCCGCCTCACCTGCCTCTGCATCGGATCCTTTGGTCCAGCCCACAGTCTACAGTCAGCTTCTGTAGCAAATCCCACAAACACTAGGGGCTGAGGCACTGGGTCAGCACCACAAGGTGGCCCCCAACAGCAGCATTTATTTCCCCTACAGATCAGCATTTAGAGCATTTGGAGGGAAGTGCTGCAACTACACTTAAAAGGTCGAGTGGGATTAGGATTGGAAATCAGGAGCTGTAGGAAATACAAATACATAAGAGATAGTACTATTCTCTTATCAGGCTGCCTTGCAGATCCTGCCCGCTAACTACTACTCTATTATTATTTGGCCAACTTTTGCATTAGCCGTTCTGTAGATTAATAGTACGTAAACACTAAAGTACTAGTGCTCAAAACACATTAACTCTCAATAAAATATGAAAAAAACCAGTAACAGAACTGAGAGGGGGAAAAAGAAGCATTATTCATACATTGAGATCAAGATCTCCAATGCTATGCACCAGCGCGTGGTGCGGGAGGAACAACAAGAACTCATGGCAATGCAATACAGCTTAGCATCGCCCCTTGCAACAGACTTATCTCTGCCATTGATCGTAATTTTTGCATCTTCAAAGGCATCTTTACATGAGCATTTGTTATCCTTCTTTGACACTCTCGTATCCCCTTCCCCTACCCCTGCCACTACCACAACAAATGGTTGGTCAAATATAGCACATCTGGCAACTGATACATCATTCTATGCTTATCTATCTCAATTCTCCGACAGTGAAAAAGAATGCTGGAACCAGGATACCTCATACAATTTAGCAGAAAGACCACAAATCCCACGCATATGCGAAGGAGCAAGGTATTTGGCTATGTCTATTTCAAACGCTGGAGGCCGCTTCAAAAGCATTGGAATTTCAGTCGAATAAATTCGACATCCAAATTTCCTTATTAGAGTCCTAGATTCAGCATACAGCTGCCATAGACTCGCACTTTGAACACCTGCATCTCATAATAAAGGAACCACTCGGGGACACTAAACCTTGCATACTTGCATCTAATCAAAAATGCACCTGCAGCCTCATAGTGGAAAAACTATAGGAGTCCCCTACTATAATGTCCTCTTTGGTCGAGGAAATACAATGTACAAAAAAGGTCCATCTCCACACCTTTGCAAGAAACATACATTCTGGATCATCGACCCCCATGGAGTTTATATGTACACATCAAGAAAACCGCCACAGCCAATTCCAAATGGGGCACAACCTTCTGCAAATTGGTGTGTGATAGCAGAAGTACATAGAAATTAGGACTGTGCGGATGGTAACAGGAGCAACCTGTCATACTCAACTGGTATAAAAGACCGAAATCAGTGGCTCTACCATGCACAAAATCAATTCCAGGCCCCCCAGAAAAGGTTACAGACCCCTCCCAGATCTGCAGGGGTGCCCATCAGGGCTGCCCACTTTCTCCTCTGCTACTTCTCCTTGTGGTGGAACCTTTAGGGGCATCCCTGTACCAATCAGACTGGATCATAGGTATCCCCATGCCCAGGGACACTCAACATTGTATCTTTACGCAGATTACATCTTACTCACCCTATCAGCCATACCCCCCTCCATCCCAGCAGTACTGGAGATCATTGACGCTTTTGCAAAAATATCCGGCTACAAGGTGAACTGGGAAAGAGAAAGGGCTTGCTACGTGAATCACAACATGTACCGCTATCGCCGGTTATCCATTCCAGTGGATGAATTTCCCACCTCAGGTATCTGGACATCCTAATTAATGGGAGCCTGGAGTGCATGGTGGGGGATAATCTGGACCAATTTATGGAGCAAATGTGTTTTTACTTCACAAAGTGACCCCACCTGAGTCTCTCTCTCTGGGGACGGACTCAAGCAGTGAAAACGGGTACCCTTCCCTGAATCACGTACATGATGGGCATGCTTCCCCAATTACTACACCCCTCGCAACCCTCCTTCAGATAGACAAGAATATTAAGGCCTTCAGCTGGGGATCAGCAATACCTCGCCTGGCAAATCGGAAGCTTATTGCTCAAAGATCAGCAGGGGGACTGGGTCTGCCCTCTGTGGAGCATTACATTCTAGCTTTACATTTTGGCCCAAATGGCATACATGCACCCCCAAGGCCAAGTCGCCCTGTTATGAGTCACAATCAAACGCAGGCTCCAGGAGGCCTAGTTGGGACTGCAGCCCAGTATCTTCCTTGGCCCGCCGCTGTCGAGTTCCTCAACCCTCTGCTGAAAGTTATGCATGCCACCTGGATATGAGCTCACAAGCGCTTTTTGGTGGATGCGTAACTCCATGACCAAACTCCCCTCTGGAACAATACTGGTATTGGCATGGAGGGCCATGCTTGACTGGGGCCCCTGGCGCAGAGCTGAGATACTAAGCCTCATACACCTGGTTTCTTTCAGATGCTACAGGATGAATTTGGCCTGCTGCATACTCATCAATGGCGCTACACACAATTATGTAATTCCTTGCTGAGTAAACTGGGTCCCCAACCCTGGACCATCTCCTTGTTCTTTGGTGCTATCTTATCATAACACCTGGGGTCAGTTTCAAGGTGTGATGCCCCAATTTTATAATCTCCTGATTCACCACCTTTTCTCCCAGCCACAATTGGCTAGCTTCAGGACTACCTGGCCTGATCGCCTGCAGGTGGGTATGATGAGTAGGATTGGACAGACCTTCTTAGAAGCTCTGGAATGAGAAGTTTGTGAGGCACTGATGAAGCTCATTCTTTTTAAGATCCTTCTGGGCTGGCACTGGACCCTGGCACAGTTTCAGGTTGCGGGGCTGCTCCCTCACTCTGCCTGCTGGCGATGTGATCACGCGCCCTCTGATATACTTCATATATTATTGGATTTTCCTGTCATTCACCCCTTCTGGACAGCAGTGGAGTCTACACTCCAGGAATCTATAGATATGCCCTCGCCCCTTCCGGACCCTCTAATTCTCCTCCATGACTTATCAGACCTTTCCGTGCTGACCTGCTATGCCAGTTGCCTGCTTATCTCTGCCCTTACAGCTTCCAAGATCTGCATTCTGCGAAATTGGCGTTCTCCACAACTGCCGTCGTATGAGGAATGGCTCGTGCAGATATACAAGACAGCGTCCTATGAAAAGGTCATTTAAAATGCAATGGACAAAGCAGATATTTTTCTTCTCATGTAGTCCCCCTTTCAGCAGTATGCCCAACCCCAATTCTCAATGACTCTTGATTCTAGCTTGTCAACATCACTGCACCGCCCTCCCACCATTTATATACTTGGGCTTCACCTGAACGGCCAATCTCCCCACGATTTCTTACCTGCTTAGTACTTTTATCTTCCCTCCCTTCTTTTCTTCCTGCCCTATTTCCCTTATGTCCTTTTATTTTATTTTCATTTCACCATCCATAGCTTATTGTCTCACCCCTCGCCATCTTTTTCTCCCGCTCTTATATTTTAGTATTGTTTGATACTGGTACATGTATTGCAAACAACATTTGCATCTCAATATGGGTTTATACTTGGCTTGCATGTAATTGTACTTGATGTTATTTTTTTGATACTTAAATTAATGCAAATAAAATAATTTCTGCATAAAAATAAAGTTAATACCTCCTCAAGGAGCAAACGGAAAAAGTTGTAAAACAGAATAAAAGAAAGGAGCAAAATGCTAAAGCGCAGAAATGAAAAGAAACTTCTGCTATCCCCATTTTTAAACGGAGGACTTCCACACTCCGACGCAGAACCATGGGAAAAAATGATGATATGTGATGTCCATAATAATTTTCTCACTGTAATTTTGCCATCCTCCCACAGCCATCGAGAACAAAAGAACGTATCGCCCATTCAACCACTACAAAAGAATGCATCAAATGGCATGACGACAGAAACAGAGCCCAGCAGGGCTCAATACTATATAAAAACAGCTCCACATTCTCAAACAATAGATGGTGTGCGAGCAATACAAAACCTCATGTCAGTACAAAAACACCTTCAAAGGAAAAGAGAACAGCACATACTGTTGCTGTGGATCATCACTCAAAAAGACCCAGACCACCTGACCCCTGCAGCGAACATGTGCCATGTACTACTTTTTCAAGTGGCTCAATTGAAGCTACGAATTTAGATCACAGCCTCAACCTTGCCAAGTGGGCGAGCCCTCCCTATCTGTCAGCCCTTCTCAAGTACAAAATGGCAGCGAAGTAGTATCAAGGGAATAAACTAAAACAGTTATCGAACCTCAATATAAATCCCATAGCACCAGAGATATGTTACACAGACACAATATATTGAGAGTTCTAGCTACACATGGTTACCTTAGGCATTTATCCTCCTCAAGTATTGAAGCAATGGAATTTAAGCCATTAAAACCTCATGAAGCAACTATAGTAACCTGGTCAACAGCAGCAATAGCAAAGCTGGTTTTGTAAAAACATGAACTGTTTGCACACTGGGGAATAATGGTTGCATACATGGTTGAAGAGAGAAATCCTTTGGTATTGCTAACTGATGAAAACAGCATTAATCGCTCAATGAACAGGGTCCAATATGCTACGCAGGGATTCACACCAAAAACTGTGGGGCATATTATCAAGGGATTTATCTCCGCTTTTTTGGCTTTAAAAGCCAAGAAAGCGGAGATAAAATTATCTCCCTATTACCTAGCTGTCGCTAACACCAGTTAGCGACAGCTAGTAGGAGATAGCGACCATCTTGGGCCCCGCTTTGCATGTCAGAGAAATTTTTCACTAATGACATGCAAAGTGGGCGTGCCAAGATGTTAGCGACTGGAAACAGTTGCTAACATCGCTATCTCCTATTACCAACTTTTGGAGATATTCGCGCTGAGCGCAAATATCTCCAAAAGCTAAAACCTGCCCTGAGCAGTTCTTAGCCATGTTATCCAATGGGAGGTGGATAACATGGCTAAGAGAATTTGCTCGGTAATGCATGAATATCGCGGACTTTTCAGCGATATTCATGCATTTCGGCCGATTTTTTCCGCTTAGGAGATAAACCTTGATAATATCAAGGCTCCTAAGCGATAAACATCGTCGCTACACGGCGATAAAATTATAGCCGCTAAGCCAACATAGCGATAATTATTGCTAGTTGTTGGTAATATGCCCCCTTGTTTTTAAAAGATGCAATAGGAGCAAGTGCAATCAGTAGAACCCCCCCCCCCGCCCCCCAACAGATTTTGTAACTTTCTCATTAAACAAACTCAAAGCTGCACTTGCAGGCTCCTGAAACCTTCAAGTTCACAAGCGACGGACTGGACCTAGTTATCCACCTCCCTGAACCACAAATAATTAGACCGACAACACATCTATGGAAATCTCACTATACCCACCAATGTAAGGATTTCAGGCCAAAAATCTACAAGAAATTACTTTTCCAATCCGAAAACCCTATGCCCGGCATGTCCCCATCCAAGATTCCCTTGTTAACATCAATGATCTTGTGAAACATTGTGGACATGAAAAAAGTTAACTCAGACCCTGAGTTAGAACATTATCTGAGGAGTTTCTAAATCGTATGCATATAGGAAACCTGGAAAGAGGGAGAACTGCAGCTGGGGGGATATGTTAACAGTTTCACCCCAGTCAAGGAACCCAAGAAAAATGGTCATCCAAAGGGTGGTCTCTCTACGTTTGGGATGCTCGCTAAGACCTTTAATCCAACTCGTCTAGAACTAAACTCACCACATTTGGTAGGTATAATGATCTATTACAGGAACTTTGGAGACTGCACATGCCCAGTCATTATCCTCAACATGTATATTAACCCAAATTAATCTAAAAACAGTAAGAATTTTGGGCCCGATGTAGGTAATCCCAGAATACCGATTCTTAAATACCGAATCATACCGAATCGGTATTTAAGAACAGGCAAATGGGATGTAGGTAATTTTACCAAAAACATTACCAAATCGGTAAGTTTCGGTAATTACCAAATCGGTAAATACCGATTCGGTAATTGGCATTCATTCCTATGGGCCTGGAGGCCCATAGGAATGAATGCCAATTACCGAATCGGTATTTACTGATTCGGTAAAAGGGGGAAACATTGAAGGGTGGCAGGGTGTCACTTTGACACCCTGTTGCACCCCTCAATTGTGTATGGGTGCACATGTTGCAGACATACATGCCCTAAGGGCATGTATGTCTGCAATATGGCACTGTTGGAAAAGCAAAAAAAATGCTTTTTCCGAGGTTTTCATTATTTACCATCAACTTGTAGTTGGTAGTAAATAACGAATCCTAAAAGGGGAAAAGCACTCATTTGAGTGCTCCCTACATACCAAAATTGGTAATTTACCGATTCGGTATTTTAAGGAATCTGTAATTTACCGATTCCTTAAAATACCGATTCGGTAAATTACCGAATCAGTATAATGCCCACCTACATCTCCTTTTCCAAATTACAGTCGGTAAAGGCCGAAATTACAGAATTTCGGCCGTTACCGACCGGTATTTACCTACCTACATCTGGCCCCTAAAGTTGATAGAAAACCTCTTCATGAAATTAGAAGCCACCCATGGAGGAATCCCTCAAATCGTCACTGGGGATTTCAATCTTAACCTGCCTAATCACCCGAACATAAACTGGGGATCCCGATTCAAATCTCTAAATTTAGTGGTATCAATAAGCTTGATCATTAATTCATGTGCACTTTGGAGGCCGTTGATCTCGGTGCATTTCATGGGAAAAGTTATTCCAATGATGGCCACACAAAAAAAACTAAAGCAGAGTCAGTTTTGGACTACACTTTTGTGTTTGTGTTCCTCTCACTCTTTAAGAAAATTGAGAAATTCATTATAACCTCAAGATGTGAGAGTGCTCACTCGCCACAGATAATCAACATCAGAAACAACAACTCTCAGGCTCAACCCTTAAAAGCTGTAGATAGTCACTGGGTCAGGGACCGATGGAATGGAATGGCCACATGCTGGATGAATATGAAGAGTGGAAACAAACCTACTCGATTCCCTCCTGGGACCCGGACGATATAATTTTCGTACAGGGGAATTAGAATTAATTTATTTGTTTCACAATTACTTAAAATCATTTCAATCATTACATACATAGAAAGTTCATTTTTAAAAGAGATTTGTATAAAAGTATGCAGTTTAACTCATAAATAGTTCATCAAAAAATCATTGAAAATGTGCAAAAAGATTTTAAAATATAGAGTGTTACTCATAAATGCTAGCATGGTGGAACTCCCAGGAAGAATTAAAAAAGGAAATTTTAATTTCTAAACGTTTGTCTTATCCAACAAACTCCCCCTTTACTACGGTGTCACCCCATTCATCAATAGGCAGGATTATACAAATGTTCACTAATTTTCGGAAATATTCTGGACACACCATTAAATGGTCCAAATCAATATTATTTATTCTTCAGGGTCCTATACCAAAATTGCCTTCAGACTGCACTGTGATGGTGACAGAGGAAGGATTCTGATATTTAGGGATCTATGTTACCAGAGACCCCCTCACTGTTTTACACACGCAACCTATTCGGAACCCTTAAACGATTACAGGATGATGCAAGACATTGTAGAACTCTACCGCTGTCCCTTCTGGGTCAAGCGGCCCTTTTTAGGTCGAGCAGACCTACTCTCAATGCGTGAGCATTGAGAGTGTCTGCTTCAGACCTTTTGTGGCCCGTAAATAGGAGAGTGGACAGCTACCAGACGCGCGCTTTGACGAGGTCGGATTTCACCTCGGGAGCGAGCGTCTGATAGCTGCGCATGCGTGGTGCAAGCCCTGGCTCTCACACAGACACAGACAGCCCCCACCCCTCTGCATGCACGCACGCACACACACACACACAGGCGCGCGCATGCACACGCAGGCATACGACACACATACAGGCACACATACAGGCACACTATCCCCTACCTCGCATTCTCTCTCAATCACACAGTCACGCATGCGCACACACATTCCCACGCGCACACAGGCGCGCACACACTCCCCTCCCCCACCCCTCCCAGGCATACACACAGGCACGCACGCACTTCACTTCAGCCCTGGGCCCCACTCACCGACTGCGCTCTTCCGGCGGGCTCCTCTCGCGCTCCGCGCCTCACGGCGCGTCTCGTCTCCTCTTCACAATCGGGGCTCCCTCAGGTCCGAGGAGCCCCGCAACAGACGCCACACTCCTCCTTCTCCCCGGCCCCCTCCTGGGGACCCGGGCTGATTCGGACAGGCAGGGCGCTCCATGCGCCGGCAGCTCGCGGACCTCGAGAGGCGGGACTTCCGGTCGGCCGCGACCGGATTGGCCGGCCGGCCAAGAGCTTCCGGGGTCGCCGCGGGACTTGTTTTACAGTTTCAGTAAGGTTTGAGCTCATACTCATTTTGAATACTTAAAATGAAACAAAATGTAAATGTTAAAGCCACCGTCAAAATATGTTTCCATGACACGCATAGCACCGGGAAATATATCTGTCCATGTTATATACCGGTTAATACGTATTAAAGTATTTACATGTATGTTTTAAATTGGAAAAAAGTATAAATACATCTCCCAATGTGTCTCGGAGCTCTTCAAGAACCCAGTCAAAGGTGATTACTAACTATGGGAATAATGATCAACAAACACAGGCTTGTAATTCACATTCAGCCATTAGAAAGGGTGTAGGGGCGCGACTGTTTAAAAACATCTCGAGGACATGTTACGTGTTGCGTTCTTTGAAGCTCATTACGTGACCTGGCCTGCTGTGAGTTACAACGTGTGTGCAGCGAGTTACAACGTGTGTGTCCTCCAACATTCAGGGCGCCATGCAGGCTTGCACTTTCCAAGCATCCCGTCCCGGGCCGTTCCCAGCAGCCCGTGGCGGTCGAGGTCGAGGTCTCACATTTACAAGAGTTTGAGCTTTTAACATTGTAAATGACAATGCCTTTTATTTACGTATTAATTATCAAAACAGATAAATAAAGGGCATTGTCATTTACAATGCCAATAGCTTAAACTCTCACGAATGCGAGACCTATTGCATTGCAAATGCTTGTTTTAAATGATGGCACTTCCTGCACTCTTGTACGTCTGACAAAATACACTATTCATTACGTATCAAGAGAGAGAGAGAGAGGACCAGATAGCTAGTCCAATTCCCCAGGGATATTTATATGTATCAAAAAGAACTAGCTACTTGTGACTTGTATATTAAACTCTGAGATGTCATGTCCAGTGGGACCGGTTGGGTGTCTTCATGAAGCCCTCACCCACCAACCTAGTTGGTGGCATGCTTCATCATCGGGCCCACCCAGTGACACCTAACGTGTCCCGGGTGTGCTTCGACGCCTGGTTGCAGCGGAGCAGGTATTTTACTGAGAGTGCAGTGCAGTGAAAATGGTGAAGTGAGATTAAAACGGCTTGACAGGGGTCCCAGTGCCCGAGGGCTAAACTCCGGAGTTCGAGGACGTCACACAGGTATCCCGCAGGTCCTGACCAAGACTGTTGGTCAAACCCTTTGGGATTAGGTGTCACTGGGTGGGCCCGATGATGAAGCATGCCACCAACTAGGTTGGTGGGTGAGGGCTTCATGAAGACACCCAATCGGTGACACTGGACATGACATCTCAGAGTTTAATATACAAGTCACAAGTAGCTAGTTCTTTTTGATACATAAAAATACACTATTCCCCATAGTAGACACATATTTTCCCAGATTGAGAACGAATTCAAGTCATTGCTGTGGGAGGGGAAACCCCTGAGGATAGTCACACGCAAGTTCATGAAGAGCTGGTACGAGGGTGGTATAGCCCTCCCAGATATCCAGTTGTATTATTGGGCAACTCAATTGGCAGTAATCAATCAATAGGTATACGGCCTGCAATACCCTGCATACCAAATGTACCAATTTGTGATGGGTCTGAGAGGTTATAGGCGGGCACTCTACATTAGTCCCAGGCTGCAGGTGTTAACAGGGCCAAAACAACAAACTGTCCATCTTTGGCATAAGAAAACAAAGCAGCTAGGATGAGAACATAGAATAACACAGATTGCACCATTGTGGCATGCTCAGATACTTGGGAAACTGATTGGACAGCTAGGTTTTGACAAATGGGGCTAGATTGGTATCTCAACAGTGGGGGACTTGTGGGCAAAGGGCAAAATTAAGCCTTTTGAGATGTTAAGAGAGGAATTTGAGATGGTGCCATCCGAGACTTACCGATATTTACAAATTAGACATGCTATAATGTTGGTTCACCCGCCAGGCTCAACCCTTCCAGAATCACCCCTGTTTGAAGACAGACTACTATGTGACCAAATTGATGGTAAGGCCATATCAAAGATGTACCGAAAGTTACTGAATGCTATGCCGAAACCCCTGCACAAAACTGTGGGAGCAATGGCAGAGTAATTTGGGCGAATTAGAGGAAGAGGGCTGTCAGGAAGCTCTCGCATTGCCCAGCTCCAGACTGATATTAATACAACTCAAAATCCTACACAGAACATACTGCTCCTGTAATACTATGACGAAAATTAAATGGAAAGAGGACGCATCATGCAGACGACAATGCGGGGAGGAGGGTACGTTCTATCACATCATTTGGGGTTGCTCCCTCATTCAGGGATACTAGAGTGTAATAATGGCACAACAACAAACAGTATTAGACAAGCAACTGCAACAAACACCACAACTATGCCAGCTCAATGTAGTGGGACCAACAGACCTCAATGGTAAGGAGCGTCTCTTGATTGCACTATGCTGTACATTAGGCTAACGTAACATCGCAAGGAAAAGGGGAGTGGAAACACCGCCCATTGTGGCGGAATGGGAGAGAGACATGGACTGGGCAATGGTGGCAGAAAATTCCGTCAATGAACAAAGGGGCTGCCCCAAGAAATGGGAACACATTTGGAAATGGAACCTTTATAGAGGACAAATATGTTCCCCAACTGTCCCCGAGAGGAGGAGGCCCTATAATGAACATCTAGCAGGAGGGTATATTGCAAATTGTAACCTAACAAATGTACTCTAGCCTGTCAACGGAAAAAGACGATTTGATGGTTTGATGGGATGTGGTACACAATACCGTTGCAATTGACTGTGTGTAACTTCAATAGTAAAAAGATTTTTTTTAAATAGTAATCAGGATCACTCAAGCTACAGCGCCTGGTGCTACACAACTAAATGAAGGCTATTAAATCTCTACCAGACACTGAAGAGCAAGTTGGAAAATTCTGTGAACTACAAAAGCCTTACAAAACAGCAGCCTGGGACGCAAAAAGAGCACAATTTGATCAGGATTGGCTAGATATTGTACACACATTTAAAAGCAACAATACAAATTCTCTCAGGTCTATAATAAATTGGTTTTAATCCTGCCCAAAGAGCACGCTCGCACTTGCTATTTGTCTTTTGAGCATAACCATAATTTCTTAGCGTAAAATAAATTCTCAATGCATTTTGGACGCGAAGGGGCATTTTTGTGTCAAGAAATAGAGCTAAACACAGAATTACTCTTCTTGCATAATTATACTTGATCCCGCAGAATTCTAAGGTAATTTCGAGTGATTACACTACACCGAATTCCGCAAATTAAGCCCACCCCGAATTGCAAGCACTCGTCGGGCTTGCTGAGACAGAAAATGACTGCACTGCCTAGAGACTATCACCCATGACAGTTAAACAATAACATTCAGAATAGCAACACAAATCTGTCAGTACCCCGGACACATTCTTTTCCTGTTCCTTTCTACACCCTGACACTGTTGCACCCTGCCCTGCTCTTCCGCACAGCCCCTTATGCGCTGTCACCTCACACGTCAGGCTATCCTGTGTCTGTCAATGCCCTTCAGTTCATGCGCTTTGAAGTTCATAAAAGGAATGCACGCGCTGTCAGAATGGTCCTATTCTTTCCACTTGAGGTGCTACCTGGGCCTGCAGCTTGTTCTGCAGCCATCAGCGCATGCGCAGTGCTTTCCCCTGCGACAACCGTCCAGGCGCGGGCAGTAGCTTCACCGTAGTGGCGGCCATGATGGCAAAATGTCAGACAGCACTGCTTCAAACCACCTCTTCGAAGCACTAGACTGCGTTACAAGATACAAAGACTATCCCTCGGTGGCACGCCTCCTTACTTATAATAAAACAGTGACGCCCATCAGGTTGCCTCAGTTAATGTGTGGCAGACTTCCCTCATGTGCTGTCACTATTGTTATGATGATGTAATTACAAGTTGAGATACATCTTGAAATCTAGCATTAATTGGCACAGTGCCACTGTGGCTTTTCTCATAAGGCCCTTAGATTGAACTTCGGATTGTAGAGTTGTGCAAGCAGCTGCTTGTGGCGCGGTGCCTGGAGCAAGACACTCAACACTAAGTGTCTAATGAGTATTCATCCCCTGGTTGTCAGTGTAATGGCTTCTGTCGTCACGCCATACTCTCAGAAGAATGTCTTAGATCATATTTCTATGTAACTTAAAAACACGTGCATTCTGACGCTCCGGTGGCCTGTAGCATCGTTTTTACCGGGTAACATTCTCCAAATACATGCACGCATTAAACGTCTATAACTTCAGCAGTGTCTCGCATCTGCAGGTGAATATTGACCAGGACTGGACCGAAATCCGACCTGTACAGCCTGTTTCTTCCCTGCATGGCCCGCACTCTAACGCTGGACTGGTGAACAGTGAGACGTGAGGGCCAAGGCTGGTCGCGCCGGGTCCAACAATCTTTCCTCTCCCTCCTCCTTCTTGGATTCCCTCACTACCCCCCAAGACCCCCGGCCTCATCTCTCCATAGCCACACACTCACATACAGTTCATTTGTTTTTAAGTGCTGGTAAAGGATGGCTTTACTAAGCCACTCAACTATCCACATAAAATGAAGATCTGTTCTTTACAACAGCAACAGGCATATTAAACCTCTATGCTACTTTATGGTGAGTCAAAACTGCCACTAGACACAACTCCGATTTCTCTCTCTAGCAGAAACATCAGTCACAAGATTTATCTTAATATTTTTATTGCTGCCTGAAAGCTGGACCCACAAAGAACTCTGGCACAGGTGTACTGCTTTTAAATCTGAGGTTAATGCCAAACACTGACCCCGAGGTCAGTCAACCTCCCCCTCCACCTTTCCAGGGCTGCACCCAGTGCGGCTGCACCAGTCGCACCGCCCTACAGCCCGCCCTGCTTATATCTGCTGCCAGTAGTCTCTGTCACACTTTCCAGGCGGCCTCTAAGTTTCCAATACATCAAGTCTGGTTGGTACTGTGGTGATTTACAGTTAGATGAATGAGTAATGATGTGTCTCTTTTTAGTGAATGTGTGAGCATTAAAGACATGAGATTTCAATGAATGGTCATAGCACTCTCCAAAGGGCAACCAGTAGCTTAAAAGACAACCTAGAGACCAGGAAATTGCCTGACTAGAAATTGAAACAAATACAAAACAGTAGAAACCAGAGGCTAGACCTTTCCAATTTGCACCCCCATCTTCTGGAACTGCATTGCAGTTAACATCAGACCTATCCCAGAAACCAACAATGTTGAAAGGATATGGTAAGCCACCTCTTCAATACCATTGAATATTCTGCAGAAGTGTAAACAGGCCTGAATCTTGTTTAAGAGCTATTGTCTCTGTTTTGATCTTCATTGCTCTCTAGCTAGGTTTGGCATAAAGATAGCCATGCATACCTAAATGCATACAGGACATCCCCTTGTGGGTGCTTTGCACCCCACTATTTGATGTTATCTGAACCAAAACTGTACATGAAGCTGCATAGCACCAGCTCCTCTGATGATTACCGAAGACTTTCAAACATATGTCAAGAGATCACTCACATATTTCTTCCACAATTGATGTGAAGAAAAATGAAAATTGAGATTTGAAGAGTTAAGGAACTAGTATGCACTGGCAAGGTCCCACTAAGGCTCTCATTATGAATTTGGCATATTTTGTTGTGGGGAGGAGGAATCTTTGATCCCGGTAAGTATGCCTGCACCAAAATGTCCAGAAGTTCCAGGTTTCTCACTGGAAAAAGCAATAACCGCGCAGACCTGGAAATACACCAGCCTAGATTTACAAAACTGTCACACGATGTAGCACAGCAGCCAAAGTTGCTGAGCTGAGAAGAGGAGGAGAAGAAGAGCGCAAGAAAGCATCATATCTACAGAATTATGGCACTGTCTTGCTATCTCTGTCTTGATCTGGAGCACAATCGGACTGTTGAGTGCCAAGCACACACCTTTGCACCATAGTGCAAAGCAATGCTTGATTTGTAAAAAGAAATAAGTGCCAGGGCCCTCGTCAGGGGACCACTGTAGCTTGTACCTGCCGGCATTGCCATAACTGTACCAGCACAACTGATAACCATCACACTACTACAGGTGTGACTGTTGAGACCATTCCAGGCCTTCAAAGCTATAATAATGGCTTAGGCAGCAGGAATTATTTGTTTTTAATGTGAGCTGAATTAATAAACTATTGTTGCTGTGCTTATCTCTGATTTGGACAAGCAGCACCACCGTGTGGCAGACTGTCATAAGTGCCAGTGTTGATAATCAAGTGCCAGTGCTGAGCACCAGAAACCATTATCTAAAATTAAGCACTGCTTGTACACAGACAACACATGGCACCCAGTCTTGGAATGCTTGTGTGTAGCTCAAAACCATGCCTTTTGACCTTTTAAAATCCTAATACACGGTATTTAGGGCTTTGGTGCACCCTTAAAAGTGTTTTCTCGTAAATTTGACCACAGTCAGCCTGACCCAATTTCTCAGAAAGAATCAAGTCTTCATATATCACCCAATAAATACAAATCTAGTGGACTCTATAAAATACGTGGATAGGATTTTAGGCAATAATTCTTAAAGACGGTGGAGGAGCCAAGATGGCGACCGGAGCAGACCTGTAGGCTCCCGGCTCCGCCAGCCTTTGTCCGCCGCACCGACATCCTGGCATATATCCTGGTGAAATTTAATACCGGATCGCGTGCGGCGCGGCGCTGATTCCAGCGGTGCTTTCCCTGAGTCTCTCCCTGCCCGGCGGCCGGAGATAGCTCCGAGACGGCTTTCAGCCCTGGACCCTGCCTGCACACTCGCTCTTTGCCGTGCCCCGGAGGACTGATGGTGGCCAGCCTACCCTATTGGCGCTGAAGACCTGAGGGCCGGCGGGAATCTCGTGTGGCACCGGCCGTGTGGCGCCGCTTGAGAAGACTTGAAATAAGCGGTGAGAAGCGAGCGCTTGCTCCAATGCGGCACTAATCCGAAACGGATCCTTTGTTTGGGACAGATCATAGGCGGTGAGGGTCGCTCGGCCATGTTTGCTTGCCCACGCTTGCCTGACCCCACGCCTCACTATCCTGCTCCAGTATGGAACGCCTCTCCGCGATGTGACACTCACTGGCATTGTTTTTGGTGCTACTGAAGTCCTGCATTGCCGCTTGCCTGTGCCACATTACTCCTGGCGATTACCCTGGATTTGCGCCATAATGGCTTTGTCTGGTGCTCCGTGTTCTGGGGGAGGGCGCCCGTCCCTGCCAGTGGACTGTGCTGCCCCGCCTGAGATGGGGTCCGATTTTCAGGCGCTTTTCTTTGGAAGTGAGAGACATGGGCTTCAGCCCACACTTTCTTTCGGTACCATCCTGAAAGCCCTGCGCGACTTCCGTGCCGATCTGTACCAAGGCTACCAGATACTTGGAGGGAAGCTGAACGATATGGCGTCGGCGCTGCGGCAGGGATGCAACGCTTTGACCCAGCAAACCCTCCATTCGTCTCTGCCTGCGTCCCATGGGGATACAGTGCTACCTTCTGCCCGCTGGACGGATTTGCCCTCCTCCAATTCTATGGACGCCCGAGACCGTCAGCCTTACAACGATGTCTGGGATACTTTGTCTCCCCTTTCACCGCAGAGTGCTACATTGTTGGATTTTACATCGCGAGTCCCTTGGAACCTATCTACAACATTGCTGACTCTAACGATGGCTCCTGGGTTATATCCTCCGACTTTGTTATTGAAGAACTCTCACATTCTGCAAGTATCTGAGGAACCCCCTATTGTAGTCGGTGGATTTTCTGGTGACTTTCGACGGCCATTTTGTGTTTCTACGGCACTTTCATTCTCTTTGCGGCCATATTGTCTCTTTGTTTTACAGTGGGCGGGTTTTTTCCGGGGAGCATATTTAGGGATATATCCACGATCGGGCCAGGGCTAGGCTGCATCTTAGTTAACAGCTTCTTTGTTGGTTGAGCCGGGGTTGGGACGTTTTTTCTGCATCCAGTTTATCTAACGCAGCTTTCCTCTTTGCTCTCCCTGGGGCGGACTGTTTCCTTTTCTCTGACGGTTGTGGCTCCTCACGGGGGGCGGATGAGGGGGGCCACCTGAGATCGGGCCAGGGCTGGGAGATTCTTTAGTGTGCTGTACGCGCTGCCGGGCGGGGACTGGGATGGGACTACTTATTGTCTGATTTATTCGCACATTTTGAATTGTCTCTCCCCACCTCCAGCTTGCTTGCTACTTCTGTTGTGTTGCTGATACTTGAGGTTGGGGATGCTTTACGGGGCTGGTGGTGACCGGGAGTATGTTGAACTTTCCTCCTCCTACTTCTTCTGAGAGTTGGAGATTGGGATGGTCTTCTCACTCTCTATACTCTCTTTCCCGCTTGGGGTTCTTTTGGGGCGACAGGCATGCCTATTGGGGGGGGGTGGGCCGTAGCCTTCCGTTGGTATGCAGGGTGGGGGGATGGGATGTGTTTCGTGTTTTTTTTTTTTTGTCTCTATGGCCCTCCTCTTTTTATTCCCTTTATTCTTTCTATATTTCGGGTGACTCTGGGCGACAGGCACGCTGTTTAGTGGGGTAGACCGTAGCCATTACAGTGATGTAGGGTGGGGGGGATGTTTGTTGTTTTAGTTTGTTTTATTCTATGGTCCCTTTTTTGCCTTTTTCAGGGGGTGGGCTGTGTCCCTTGGTGTCTCTTCCTTTGTCTCGTGAGCGTCTGCACTTTTCTCCTTTTCGGGGTGGGTGGGCTGTACATATGGCGTCCACTTTCTTCGTTTGTTGGTATTCTTTGCCCATTTCGCGCCTGTTATGGGAGTGTGGGGTCTCTGGGCTCTGCTCTACTGTGGTCGTCTACCTGCATAAGGGGTTGTTCCTCCCGCCCCCCCCCCATTTTTCTTCTTGATATATGTTGCTTGACGCGCTGACAGATATGGTTGCTGCCTCCTTTATTCATGTAAACTGTAAAATGTAACCTCTTTATCCTGGCGCGGGCGATGTCCTGACTTTTTTGCTTCTATCCTGTTTTTATCCTGTCGTATACATTGCTTTAATTTTTCGATTCTCCTGACTTTGCGGCCGGCCCCTGTGGTTGTGGGCCAGCGCTTGTACTTATATTTGTCTTTCAAATAAAGGTTTTTCAAAAAAAAAAAAAAAAAAAAAAAAAATAATTCTTAAAGACTGGGGCATGTGTAGCCTCATTTAATTTAGCATCGTATTTTATAGTAAAAAGCCTTGTGTAATCCAAGTCTCTGTGCCAAAATGTTTTTAAAATTAGTGATTGTCTCGACCAAATTACACAGTACTTTACCTTTATTGTATGTGGGCACTGGCTCACCACTGTTGTCAATTATGTGTAAAAGGGCTAACGTATACCTTTATAAGAGTAGAATTCTCTAAAGGTATGTATAGAATTACCCCATTACTCCCTAGTGTAAGGCTTACAATAATAATACTTGTCCTGGATGTTGAGTCTTCTGAAGACTTTTGCTGGAAGGAGTGTGTATTTATATCCGTGACCTGAAAGTAACACGCCCTGAACTACAATGCTCCGGAAAGAGCCTCGGGGTTGTTTCCATGCATGAAAATAAAAACCTGGTGCACATACCAATTATGCCTCTGGTGACAGTTGTGCAAAAAGTCAAATGTAGGTGGAGCAAATATGCACAGTGGTGGGAACAGGCCTTTTCAACTGCCAGAAGTAAATCTAGGGCACCAGCCATTTTCTAGCACCACACCCATAATAATTTTGATGCCGCCAATATAACTACAAGTCCCACAATCAAAATATAATTGAAATAAGGATAACTTGGTCTCTGTTCGGTTGTATGACATTACAACGTGGGCTTTTACCCCGCGTGCCATTACCATGCTGTTTTTACAACGCAAGTCGTTACAACGACTTGCGCTGTAAGCGGTGGATAGTGGAATAGTTTAATTTTCTATTCCAACTCCAGCCACGTTACAGTAGGGAAGGTGTTGGAATAGAAAATGAAACTATTCCTTTTCCAACAGTGCCCTCCAGCGCAAGTCGTTGAAACGACTTGTGTTGTAAAAGCAGCGTCGTAATGGCAGCTCGTGGTAATGCCCGCGTTGTGATGGCTGCTCACCCTCTGTTCCCTCATTCAGTAAATGTGGAAAACCTTTAAATGTGGAGAATAATAATTGCCGTAGCCACCTGCGGAAATCAACATTTTTTGTGTGGCGTTGGAGAGTCATGCTACACTACCCTTGGGCATCTCTGAGTGGCCCTGTACATTGTTTCCCAGTGAGGGTTTTATTTTTAAACAACATGATACATCAGAGCAGTTCCCTGATGCTAGGTC
Organism: Lissotriton helveticus; assembly: GCF_964261635.1. NCBI lineage: Eukaryota > Metazoa > Chordata > Amphibia > Caudata > Salamandridae > Lissotriton > Lissotriton helveticus. The sequence continues at coordinate 930,444,148 of NC_136057.1, forward strand.
ATCACCTAAAGTGTACCTCTCTGTCAGAGGGTGTCTTATGCTCTTTGTCAGCATATCAGATACTTTGGGACAGACCATTTTCCTGTATTCCATTCGGGGAACGCCTAAAGGCTCAAACTAGGTAAAGCTCTATCCAGTCCCATTATAACCAGGATCCTATGCCTCCTTCATCACCATGACATGTAAGGGGCGGGAGTGCAGACATGTATGTAGACATGCAGTTGAGAGTGATCCAGCACTGGGCTAACCTTTTAACATTAATTATCCTGTGGCTCTTTCTTATTGACTGAGCGATGGAAGGGAGCTAGCATTAGTCAAACACATTTAATTAACAGTATAATCCATTTGGCTACACAGTAAGGACTAGGAATTAGGGAATAAATATAAGAAGTTTTATTACAAGTTAGCAGGCAAGTTAATTTAATGAATTTCAATAACATCCTGTAAAGATGCAAGATAACATTAGGATAGCCAAACCTCCTAAAGAAGTTTAGGCGCATCAGCATGAGACAAAGAAGAAATTTAGTCACAGCTGTACAGAAAATGAATAGTAGAATCTGGTGCTCAGAGAAGAGTTTCCAATCCTGTCTCCTAAACTTGAGTAATGTCTAAAGTCACCTAATTTAGGGTCTAAACCATTAAAGGGTGATTAAGTCTGAAAAGGTCTCAAAAAGTAAGGAACTTGCAGGAAAAGATAAAAAACTGCGGTAAGATGTCAGTATTTCAGAAGCTCGGTCAAGAATCTTCTAGGGATAGGGAAATCAGTGTTAGCCTAAGCCACACTCAGCAGAAGAGTCAAATGGAAAGCATAGAGGCCTGTACCTCTCAAAGTCCAAAGCAATAGTGGTGAACATCAACTGGTGAGAGCACAAGTTATTACCACACAAATCTTCTGAGTAACACCCCTTATTCACAACATCCCTACCATTCTCACGCTCTGAGCTGCAGCATTAGCAAGTTCTCCCAGGTACGTCCTATGAACAATATTGACCTTGGGCATCTGAACTCCTCAATTCAATACTCAAAATCCTTCTCATTTCTGAATTCAACACATTTTAATAGTGTAAGTATGGTCTTATCCAGTCTCTGAAGACTACATTTCAGTTTAATAAGGTTAAGGCACATAGGGGCTGATTACGATGGCGGGCGGATTGCCCCTGCCGGCCCGGCGGTGGTGATCTGCCCGCAATCGTGACCTGATTTACCCCTGCCATATTATAATGGTGGGGGGTATCGCGGCGAACGCACTTTGCATCCACCCCTTTTCCACAGGTCGGCAATCGTAACGATTGCTTGTGGGGCGGACCTGGGCCACAATATGGTGGCGGTGCCAGGATGGCGGCCACATCCTAATTAGCGGCCGGTCCCAGCACAGCTAGGGTGGCAGGCGGACTAAAGTCCGCCTGCCATCCTAATACCCCCCATAGTGTATATGAATCTCTAGTTCTACAGTGAATGCACTTCAGTATTGAGTTTAAGTGCAAAACTTTACATTAATAACGATAGGACATCCAAACTATGTAGTCTAAGTGCACGTATATATTGTGTATTTGTGACGTGTAATGGCGGAGCCAAAATGACACTACTCCAATCCCCCCTTCGATGGCGAATCAAGCAATCACATCAAGATATAAATCTCTTATCCAATGGACCAGTTAAACACTCATAGGTTTCATAAATGATCATCTGATTTTACATGTCTTCTTCTACTCTGTCTGTCTTCTAGTTCTATGTCTGCTCTTTTTCTCCTTGTTACTTTCTTCACTTGTGCACATTTGTATCACTTTTAGATTGCAAACAGGAATAATTCACAAAGAGCAAATATCAACACGGGTCTCAAGATACTTCCAACAGTTCCACTCCCTAAATTCCCAAACCCTCTGTCTACAGCAGAAACTCCATTCCCTATTACTTCCATGCACCTGTTGCTTCCAATCATTTCAAATCTTTCTTCAGGTCAGTAATGTTCTTAATATATTTCTTCAAGTCCTTAGTCTTATCAGGAATGTAAGTACAGCACTGCTGAGTTTATAAAATCCTGCAAACTCAGCCTTTTTTTGCGAGGAGAACGTCACATGCAAGTCGTGTTTGCAAAACCATACGTCTAATAGCTACCATCTCAGTATCTGCAACTAAAAATGCTCCAGCTGTATTAGACGACACAGTAGGTAGCTTTCCTATTTTATGACTCACTCCTACAGATGGAAAAATTGCTCCAAAAATGTCTCCAACAATTTCTAGCTCTGTCACCTCTTTTGGTATTAACATGTTCTTCCCCTGTTGAGTCATCAAGATGTTCCACATAATGAGTGTTCTTAATAACTATTCCAATATAGCATGTATTATATCATCTCCTGGGTAACCTGTAATAAGCGTTTATGGCAACGTATATTGTAAACTCCGGTAATAACAGGATCCCCTCCATCTAAATCTAATCCCCAATTTGTACAGGTTTCAAAAGTGTGATCACATTCACTCTTGCCCACAAAATTTGTATCTAAATTGGATTTTCTAGAATATACACACACAAGTTCCCATGATGTTGCCAATCTAATTCTAAAGTTGCTATGGTTCCTGCTGCTTTATGCATATGTTCCCCCTATGAACAATTTGGTGAAGGGGGTGTGGCTTGGCGCGCAATGGCGATGGACGTGGCAGGGTAGAGCTCCGATCCGAGCTCCCCTTCTCTGAGCCGATTCTCCGTCCCATTTATCCTGAACCAGCTGCAACTACAGGCGGACCCGGAGATAACCCACACCTGCTCACCAGCCGACTCTCAGGCCGATCGCTTGCCTGGACCTGCACCGGCACTGCCCGAGGGACCGCGGCCGCACAGGGCGACACTGATCCGGCATGCCCGATACATGAGGCCGTGGCCTCAGCTGGATCACTAGGCCTAGAACCGCGGCCTACACAGCAACTTGCCGGAACATCCGACGGCTGCGGAAGGAGGCCGGGCGGCTCCCCACACCCCCGGGTCTACGTCCCTGTGGCGGCCCCCCTGTGGCATCACGAGCCCACACGGCCTTGCCGCTGTGCGGGGCTGCCGTGACACCGGAGTGATGAGGCGACTCTGCCTCCGGGCTGGGATGACGAGACGCCGCAGCAGGGAGCAGCTGCGGACAGGGCGATACCTGATGGGCTGCGCTGAGGCCATCAACCAGTAGCGGTGCCACACACACACCCGGGGACACCGGGGAGTGTCACGCTGCTCCCTGCACACCAACGGACCCCGCAGTGGGGGAGCAGGCCTGCTTGTCCCTGGACGGAACCTACACGCTGCCGGCCCCGGAGATCGGGAGCGGGGTGCTGCCCCGCTGGGCGGCGACCTGCGGGAGCGAACGCATGTGGAGTGAGGTACCGGGGCTCCTGGGGGCAACACACTGAGAGGAGAAAAGCGCCTGTGGCGCACTAAAGCATAGCCATCACTGAGTCGCACCGCAGCCCGGAGGAGAGATCCCTCCATTGTTGATTTCTGGTGGGGGGCCCCCTCCGGCGATCGGTGGTCCTCCGCGTCCCCCTCAGGCCGGCAGCAGCTATTGGGGATGAGGAGAGACGGGGAGGAACGTCTACCCCCACGGGAGATAGGAGCTACGTGCCCCCAGCCGGATGCCTGCTCCCATGAGTGTGCCACAGAAGACGTGACGGCCACACTGCGCCACACACCGCGCTCCTATTGGGCATCACTGCTGCGCCTGCTGTGCGCCCTCCTCGCTTGCCCTGCCGCTCACCCCTTGCCCGAGTAGATACCACCGCTGCCAACGATATCCGCGGAGCGGGACTGTGAGGACGCCCTACCGCCGCTATAGTTGGAATCGCAACGTGCCCCGACTGTCTCCTGGGGCGATGATGTCCTGATGACCTGACCACTCTTATACCGGCGCCACGCACTTCCCCCTGACACTGCCCCTCTTGAGTGCAGTGGACACTCTTGCACACAGCCTTGCCCATGTCTGGAGGGGTGAAGACGCGCACTGGGACTGGAGGAGCATCGACAAAGGGGAAATTGGTTAAGTCGATGCCCAAAATGGATTCCGATCATGTGACGTCAAAACTGGACACTGTGTTGGCTGCCATGGAACGCCTAGAAGAATCCCTCCAACAAACTCGCACATCCCTGGAGACTAAAATTGATAGTGTGGCGATCGACCTGAACCATCTCAAGGCCGACCACAGGAAACTGCAGGACCGCACCACAACACTGGAGGGCGAGGTGGCGGATCTGGAGCCCCGGGTGAGCCAAACGGACAAACACGTACGTGACCTCCTCAACAGGGTCGAATTTTTGGAAGAGCGTGCTGAGGACGCGGAAGGGCGGGCACGAAGAAATAACATCAGACTGGTAGGCGTACCAGAGAAATGGGAAGGGATGGACCCCACGCGCCATGTTGAGGACTGGCTGAGAGGCATACTACCGGAAGGTACGCTGTCGCCGTATTTCGTGGTGGAACGTGAGCACCGTGTACCTATGAGGCCCCTCCCCCTGGGCTCCAACCCCAGGCCGCTGCTACTTCGCGTCCTTAACTACAGGGACCGCGATACGATCCTACGAGAAACTAGGAAACTCGGCAAAGTCCAGATCGACAACACCACAGTGATGTTTTTTCCTGACTACACCGTCCAGGTACAACGGCAAAGACACTCCTTCCTGGCGGTGAAGCGACGGCTACGACAGGCGAATCTCAAGTACTCACTCCTTTTCCCGCCAAATTAAGAGTGGTGGCACAAGACAAGATACACTTCTTCACCAGCCCCGAGGAGGTTGAAGCTTGGCTAGATGGCGGGGTGGGTGAGGCACCCCGGAGAGCGCAGGGGACCACCTCGATGTCGCGCTCCAGAGGATCGAGAAGACGTCGCAGGCGCAGGTCGCCCACGCCTCGCCACATGCAGGAGACGACGACCCATTCCCCGTCGGCGGACATGGTCCTGCAGGAGCAGCAAGACGCACTACGCAAAGTCACGGAAATCAGCGGTTCTCTGGCACCGTCCTCTGCCCCGAATGCCAGCCCACATGCGTTCCCAAGCGATGATGAAGCCATCTACGGACTGCCGGACTCTCAGCTATCTGCGGACCTACCCGAAGTCACGCCACAGACGGCGGATCTATTCACTTGACGAGGACCCTAGGACCCTCCACCACGGCGAATGGCCGATGCTGCCATGCCTGTAATATCCTCGCTCGCCTTGGGGTGAGTGGTGTTCAGAGTCGAAGGACGTGGAGGTCCCTTGCTCCTTGTGGAACGGCGGCGGCGAGACGCAGTGAGTAATATTTTGCAAACATTACGCACACTTGTTATATATTGCTGCGGCAGCTCTCCCCCTGCCATGACCGCAGACACTTTGGCGACTTATGACCCGGCCCTGCCGGAGGTGTGGACCCTCAGACGAACTTCTCCTCCGACTACAGCTTCGGACAGACATTTTTTCTATTGTAACGGGCGGGTTGGTACCCGGCGATGCCTGTTGGCTAGGGCCCTTCTTTCACGGCCGGGGATGAGGCATTACCCCCTTCATGGACAACACTGTTATTTCGCCCTTTGTGCCGTTCGCCTAGCACCCCCTAGAACTATATAGTTTACTTAACTCACTTGAGTGTTTGGACGGCGGCATGTTTGGCAACCGACCTTTTGGCATTTACTATTACATTGTCTTTTTTTTTGGTTATTTGTGTTCCTTTTTTTCCCATCCTTTTGCACCTGTGTGGGTCACTCATTACTGCACTTGCAGTTATGCTCCGACATGAGACGAGGGAGGGCCCGGGGGGTCTGGAGGAGGCTGCATGTGAAGGGCTGGGAACGGATGGTGGGAATAGGAATTATCTGAACGACACCCCTGACTGAGATTCAGATATGTACCTGGAATGTCAGAGGCATGCACACACCATCATGGAGGTACCAGATCTACTCTTACTTGAAACGCCACAAGATACATATTGCGCTCCTACAAGAGACGCATCTAAACAAAACGGAAGTACGTGCACTACACCGCAGATGGCGTGGAGAGTTATATGCCACAGAGTATTCCTCCTTCGCCCGTGGGACGCTCCTGTGGGTCCGACCTGGGACTCCTTGGGCGGTCTCAAGCACCCATATAGACCCTGATGGTAGATACGTTGTGGCCCAGGGAAGGCTGGACGGGCAACCGGTGGTACTGGCCTCCCTATACTCCCCGAACACTGACCAGGGTGGTTTCTTTGCCCGACTCTCAATGACACTGGCGACGTGGCATGGTATTCCGTGGATCTTAGGGGGTGACTATAACTGTATCTTAGACGCAACGCTGGACCGCTCCTCCCCACCCCAAGCCGGCACACTGGCACATGGCGCCATGAAAGCACTAGTCAGCTGGGCCACACAATGGGACCTGCGCGACGCATGGCGGACACGTCACCCCACTGCACGGATATATTCCTATTACTCAGGTGCACATGATCTGCATGTACGTTTGGACAGATACATGGTGTCCACCGATCTCCTTCCCCTTGTCACTGACACACGATACATGGGCCGCACGCACTCAGACCACAACCCACACGTCCTGGCCATAGCTTGGGAACGCCCACACCCACCTATCCCTACCTGGCGACTACAACCGGCCCTCCTGTTAGATGCGGCCTTCCGCGACTCCCTCCTCACCCACACCGCGCACTATTTCGAGGACAACTCCGACACTGCGTCCTCCCCTCAAGTTGAGTGGGACGCCTTTAAAGTTGTGATTAGGGGGCACTGCTTGGGCACACAGGGGCACATGCAAAGACAGCTGGAGGGTGACTTGACGCAGCTAGAAACTGACCTGCTCCGCCGAGAACACGACGCGATTGGTGGCGCTAACGACCGCCTGACGGACGCGCAAGCAGAACATGCGCGCCTCTTGGAACGCCTTCGTAACCTTAACTATGCTGCCCACTCAGCGCGCACGCACCATCACAGCGACAAGCCGGACAATCTACTGGCCTGGCTGATCGCGCAGGAGGATCGCACGTCCCCGGTGCTGGCGATAAATACAGATGAGAGGGGGCTAGTCTACACGCAACGCCACATACATGAAGCTTTCACGACCCACTATAGAACCTTATATCGCTCCCGACTTCGCGTTCCACATCGTGACATTGCGGAATACCTCTCTCCATTACCACTGCCATGTCTGACTGCCACACAGCAAGACGATCTCGGAGCATCACTCACATCTGAGGAGCTCCGTACGGCCATTTTCAACCTATCCAACGGCAAGTCCCCTGGCCCAGATGGGCTACCAGCCGAATTCTATAAAGCCGGCTCAGATATCCTCATTCCCGAGCTGCTGAAACTGATGCTGCGGCTGCGGAGGATTCTTCCCTTGCCCCCACGCTCAATGAGGCCACTCTTATCTCCATACTTAAACCTGGCAGGGATGGTACCTACATGGGCTCTTATCGCCCCTTGGCCCTCTTGAACACGGATTATAAAATACTCGCCTCCACCGTAGCCCAGCGGCTAGCCCCTTTGGTCCCGGCTCTGGTACACCAAGACCAGAACGGCTTTGTTCCAACACGCCACACCTCTTACAACATCCGTAGAATGTTTTGAATACAAGAATACGCCACTAGGCACTGGCCACGAGCGGGGTGCCTAGTACTGGACCTCAAAAAGGCATTTGATTCTGTAGAATGGCCATATCTAAAGGCGGTAATGGAGAAATACGGCCTGGGGAGTGGTCATACGGACATGGTTGACTTGCTGTATCAAAGGCCCACGGTCCGCGTGCGCATAGGCAACCTACTTTCTGATGCTGTTCGAGTGCGGAGGGGCACTAGACAGGGCTGTCCCCTGTCACCTCTGCTGTTTTCCCTCGCCATGGAACCTCTTGCCACGATCCTGCGAATACGGGGGGAGGAGTGGGGAATCCCGATGGCGGATGGTATCCATGTGATCTCGCTTTATGCGGACGACCTGCCTCTATATGTCAGGGATTTGACCGCTATCCCAGGACCTCTCGCTGACATATTCCGGGCATTTGAAGATATGTCTGGGTTGCGAATTAACTGGTCCAAGTCAGGAGCCTACCCCTTTAGCCCAGACACGGCTGAGAGCGATGTCCGACTCGGTGGCGAACGGCTGCAGTGGTTCCCAACTACATTTCGATATTTGGGAATGCACATATACCGGAACCCCTCGAACATATTGGATGGGAATCTGATGCGAGCGATCGCCTCGATTTGCGCGTAAATGAACTTTTGGAAAACCCTACCCTTGAACGTGCCCAGCCGCGTGGCGCTGACAAAAATGATAGCCCTGCCACGGCTATTATATTACTTTGCTAATATCCCGACTTATGTCCCCACCTGGGTGTTCCGCGACCTAGAGGTCATGCTACGTGGCCTTATCTGGAATACAGGCCGGCCCTGTGTGGCGCTGGTAAAGTTGTATGTGCCCACCGAATTGGGAAGCCTGGCGGTCCCTAACATGGAGCTGTACTATCTGGCGGCACAGCTGCAATGGGTGTCGGGATGGTTGAGCGGCAGGAACCTGGGAGATACTGCCACGGACGCTATTGCCTGGACACAAACACAGGTCTGCACTTTATTTCATCCACTGACCCGGACCCCCCGCCCATCCCAGTTGCATCTGGCAGTGGCGCGCAGATGCTTCCTATGCTGCCTGCGGCTCACCCGCGCGGCGACGCCGTATGCCCCGACACTCCCCCTGCTGGGCCCTCCCAGGGACGCTGGGACGTTGACTGAATCACTGCTGGAGAGTTGGACACGGGCGGGTGTGGAGACGCTGGGAGACCTTTACCCGGACTGTGCTCTGCTTACCTTCGCAGACCTCGCCGCAAGCACGGGCCTACCGGCTGGGCAATTCCTATTGCATGCGTCCCTGATACGCATGCTGACGGCTGCCTGGGTCGACATATCCGAGGAGCTGCCAATGCACCACTTCATGCAATATTTGCATGTCATGGGCAATGGCGCCCACATAGTGCACTGGTGGCACAGGCCCTTCTGACCCATACGCAACACTCCACCGTACAACTGAGGGACAAATGGGCAACGGATAGGGGAAGGGATTGGTCCGATAATGAATGGGCAATGGTACTGGCTGGCCCGACTAATGTCCCGGGCAACCCCCGTTTCAAGGTCATACAGTTTTACATATTGCACCGCGCTTATATGTCACCCGATAAAATCAACAGATATTTCTCAGTCACAGACACTGCCTGTCAGCACTGTTCCCTAGTTTTAGCTGACTTTTTACATATGCTCTGGCTCTGCCCCAACATCCAGTCATACTGGGGCGCGATCACTGCGCTGCTAACGCAATGCACTAACGAAACCGTGCCGCATGCGTGGGAAGCCTGCATCTTGGGGCTCTATAAACGAACTAAATTAAACAAAGTGCCGACTAGATTTTGGGACCTGAGACTAATTACGGCTAAACGGCCTACTCACTAAACGCTGGAAGGCCAGCGAACCCCCCCCATATTAAGCATTGGTACGCGTCCTTTACTAACTGGGCGCGGGCGGAAAGCACAGTATTGCACCGAGAGGGTACGGCGGGACTCAGGAAATTCCCCATTGCGCAGATCTGGGATGACATCCTGAAGTCCTTTCAGCAGGCGAGTCTGGAACAGGGAATCACCTGAGGTGGCCTCCACCCGAGCCATCCTACTGACACAGGACACAGCGATGCCTTTGTGTGCCCATCGTCACCTTCCCCCTTCTGTGACAAAGCCCGTGCTGCGACTTACGCGACTGCCTCGCAGCCGCGACACATACATGCGCGTCATGCCACACCTGTCGCCCCTCATACTTGAGCTTACTAGCGTCTTATTGCCCACCTGACACAGTTGTGCGGCCTTTCCCCTCCCTCGTTTCCCCCAAGATGGGAACCCCGTCCCGTGCCCTACATGCAGCTGGCGTCATTGCCACACTCTAGTGACACCGCACATGCGCTCTTGCATTGGCCCTCTTCGCGCCTCCCATGCGCTCTAACCTTGTCTCGATCTCATATTATTAGACCCTACCTCTTATTGCAACTCCCCACCCCTATTTCCACGCAACCAGATGACTCAGCCCCTTATTAGTTCCTTTCCTCCCACCTCTCCTTGGTACAGTTCATGTTCTCGTTTATACGCTGGTTATGTTTCAAAACCAGGACATTGTTTGTCGTTGGTAAGACACAGTACACTCCGCATGAGTGATATGGGTATTCGCACCTCCACCGACACTTACTGTTTCCTTTGAACCCACATGTTGCACGGCACGTTACACGTTGACTGTAGGGCATGACCGAGGAAAGCTTTATCCTGGGGCATGCAGGCAGTCCTAAGTTGCAACTACTAACCCTGACCTCCCTAGTAACATCACCAACACGGGAGGGTGATGCACATGCCGAGACACCTGGCACACCAGCTGCGGCCATAACGGTCTCTTCCTGGTAACATTAACACACGCACCTACTCCTTAGTCTTGGTGCAACTCACCATTAACCCAACTATTCGCTATAACAATGTGTCGAATACGACTGATGTATGATTTTCATTTTCCCGTTTTTGTTGTTTATTGTTGCCATGGTTATTACCCATAAATGTCTATGATTAAGGACTGCTGGTCACATTTATGCGATACCTAAGTAACATCAACACATAAAAACATAAAAGCCATAGACCTGTATATTTTATGTGATATGCAATGCATGATGTGCACAAGTTTTACTCTATCCTGCCGCCGGACCCCAGGGTTGTCGGCTAAATGGCTGTGTTATCCTGATACCGTTATACAGACACCATACTCAATGCATCCGGCCCAAAGGGGTTGTAGGCTATATGCTGTGTCATTTACAAACTGTACAATAAAGGTCTTTAAAAAATAAATTTAAAAAAATGAACAATTTGGTGAACTTGTATGATTTGCTGCTCTGGCCATTATACTTCTTCTCCTTTCTTCCACTGAATCTATACATTTCTTCTCAACATCTGTCACTATGCAAGTCAGGTTGTGTCCATAAGCATAAGCAATGCCTAATGTCATTGTAGGTTTAAAGAAGTCTTCAACTAAAACCAAGTCATAGTTTGAGTAATAAAATTGGAGATGTCCTTTCCCATAGAAAAGGCTTGTCTGCAATCTACAGGGCACACCATAAGTTAGAGGAATATGGTGATAATTGATACCCTCTACAGTGGAGGCAGGTAATTGCAAATACACACAGCAATCCCTAGCATCTATAGTATCAACATACTCATAAAGAAATTTTGAATAAACATTCAGTGAATAATCTCCTCTAGCTATATCTACATGTAAGTCTGTAGTATCCTGCATATTATACTGTAAGGTGTTTTACCGGACCTACTCTGCCAGTGCCTGTGCTCTGTCTCATTGGAATGTCGGAGTCAGATGATGCCTCGGAATCTTGGGACTCAGAGAGGCAGAGCGACAGTTGGTTATGGGCTGAGCAGCTGACAGGTTGCTCCTGGTGAAGTTCTGAACTACTACCTATCTTCATGATGTCTTGTACCTTACAACCTGTTATCTTCATGAAATAAATCATCTTGAAATACTACCTTCCTGAGTGGACCTTCTTCACTACATATTTTGGCGACGAGGTGACGAAGAACCTACAGCTACAAGCAAATCTCAGGTACCTGACTTTCAAGTGGACCTTGAGATGGCGCAATCTTCAGAAACTGCATGGAAAAAAACACAATTTACAGAAGAGGTGGAATCCACAAGAAGGAAATAAATGCAAAGAAGAAAAATGGGTTTTCTACACAGTACATTGAAGACAAATGTAAGGAAGAAACAAGAAGTACAAAGAAAAGAAAAAGAAGACAATAAGAAACAAGTAAGCACAAAACCCTACGCCTTTTAAGACCCACCAGTGTCCTCACCACCGGACAGCCCTTCCCAGGCGTATTTTGCACATGTACCCTATGTTAATTGGACTTTGATTCCTTCTACTAGTGAACCTGTCATCAAAACCTTCACAATGTGGTTTTACTACATGGATGGGAATTACGGTTTTTTTCTTTCCACAAATTTCTTCAACAAGTGGCACAGCGCAAAGGTATCCTGGCTGCATTAAAGTTTTTTGCTGGCTCTTTCCTCAAATCTACACTTATTTTACCTCAGAGAGTTTTACTACAGTGTCACGCCTCGTGAAAATCAATCAAACAATCAATCAAAGCATTTGTATAGCGCGCTACTCACCCGGAGGGTCTCAAGGCGCTTGGGGAGGGGGGTCCGCTACTGCTCGAACAGCCAGGTCTTGAGCTGCTTCCTGAAGGCGAGGTGGTCCTGGGTCAGGCGGAGGTGGGTCGGGAGGGAGTTCCAGGTCTTGGCGGCGAGGTAGGAGAAGGACCTTCCCCCGGTGGTGACTCTTCGGATGCGGGGGACGGCGGCGAGGGCGTGGCCGGTCGATCGAAGCTGGCGTTTGGGAGCGTAGAAATTGAGGCGGCTGTTGAGGTATCCTGGTCCTTGGTTGTGCAGGGCTTTGTGTGCGTGGGTGAGGAGACGGAAGGTGATTCTCTTGTTGACCAGGAGCCAGTGCAGGTCTCGCAGGTGTCCGGAGATGTGGTTGCGGCGGGGGATGTCCAGGATGAGCCTTGCTGAGGCGTTCTGGATCCGCTGGAGTCTCTTCTGGAGTTTGGCGGTGGTTCCGGCGTAGAGGGCGTTGCCGTAGTCCAGTCGGCTGGTGACGAGGGCCTGGGTGACCGTCTTCCTGGTCTCGGTGGGGATCCACCGGAAGATCTTGCGTAGCATGCGTAGGATGTTGAAGCACGACGAGGAGACGGCGTTGACTTGTCTGGTCATGGAGAGGGATGAGTCCAGGATGAAGCCCAGGTTGCGTGCGTGGTCTGTTGGTTTGGGTGCGCTGCCCAGGGCGGGGGGCCACCAGGAGTCGTCCCAGGCGGAGGGTGAGGATCCCAGGATGAGGACTTCCGTCTTGTCCGAGTTCAGTTTCAGGCGACTGTTCTTCATCCATTCGGCTACCTCCTTCATCCCTTTGTGTAGGTTGGCTCTGGCGGTGGCGGGGTCGTTGGTGAGGGAGAGGATCAGCTGGGTGTCGTCGGCGTAGGAGATGATGTTGAGGTTGTGCTGTCGTGCGATGGCTGCGAGGGGACTCATGTAGACGTTGAAGAGGGTTGGGCTGAGCGAGGAGCCTTGAGGGACGCCGCAGATGACTTCGGTGGCTTCTGATCTGAACGGGGGGAGGCGGACTCTCTGTGTCCTTCCGGCGAGGAAGGAGATGGTCCACTGCAGCGCCTTCTCCCGGATTCCGACGTTGCTGAGGCGCTGTACTAGGGTACGGTGGCAGACGGTGTCGAAGGCCGCGGAGAGGTCTAGGAGGATGAGGGCCGCTGTTTCTCCGTTGTCGAGCAGAGCTCGGATGTCATCGGTGGCTGCGATCAGGGCGGACTCGATGCTGTGGTTGGCCCTGAAGCCAGACTGCGAGAGGTCGAGGGATCCGTTCGTCTCGAGGAAGGCGGCCAGCTGCTTGTTGTGCAGCTGTTTTTTTGTTTACAAGTAGTCTGTCTGGAGGTATTTCTCTTCTTTTCTACACTCATTGCGTTTTGTGTGACAGCTGTGAGCAAGGGTGTTCTAATGTATCTGTACTTTGTATGCCTCCGTGTGCAGTGGTTTCTATGCTGTGTGCTAGAGAGTGCTGCATATTACGACCCTAAATCTGTGAAAAGTTTCACTGGCATTTTATTCACACACCTGCTGGGTCGTTAAATCCGCTTTTACAGTTAATTCTGTTTGCGCACAAATTTACCTCACATGAAAGCGCGAATTAACGCTTATTCAACTGCCTTTCATCGCGGACGAGAGCCCTCTGTGACGTCATGGAAGGTGTGTTTGACAGAGAGACATTGCTTATCACCCTAGCGTGCCACGAGCTACTCGGCAGTGCGTCCTTGACGTGCTGCTATGTCATTGCGTGTTCCCCGTGGCCTGAAGCTTGCAGGCTCTGTAAGTTTACCCTGCTTACTTTCACCCCTTCCATTAAAAGTCTAACTAAAATTATATTTTGGAGCGTAGACCGGCACTTTACCAGGGGCTGTTCTCTACTCCTCATTCACCAGAGAGGACGGATTGGACTAATTCATTTGGTTGTTTGTTCCAGTTTTGTTTCTCTCTTGCGATTTGTCTAACTCTGAGTACTGCTGCTTCCAGGAGCCAGCACATCCTGCCTTCGATGATCTATTGATCACCCGTATGTCAAGCTTAACAATGAATTCCACTTTTGAAGGTTCTGAGCCAAACGTTCTTTTCAGGTAAAGTCAACATCGTAATGATGTCCCATTAACTTTGCATTATTTGTTGTCAACTATGTCAGTTACGTTTCACAGCAGAAAAACATTTTGAACAAATCTGTAACTAGTCTGTGCTCTTATCTCTGCAAGTGTACCGAGGGTTGTGAAAATAGTCAGATGTTTGTATTTACATCTCAGCTCACATTAAATTTTGACAGTCACCAAGGAGTTTTGTCGTTCTAAAGCAGTCTGGTTTATGCTTAGTAATACTTTATGTGATTTGTTTTCATTCTTTTTAAAATTGTGATATCTAGCTGTTGATGCTCTCATCTGCATCAGTTTGTTGTATGGTGGGTTTCAAATTCATTTATGATGGCACATTATCTTACATTGATAGCTATGGGTTCTAACCCCATTAGCTTCCACAAAAATTTGCAAACTTTCTATGCTTTAATTACATTTTTATGCATGTCAAAAGATATTTCCCTACACAGGGGCGGGAATGGGTTTTTTCCCTGTTTGCCCACATACATGTGTCTGTTCACATTATTATATCCTACACAGGGATGGGAATGGGTTCTAGCCCCATTTGTCCATAATCTTGCCTACACAGGCTATTCACGGTTTCCACCCTTACAAAGGGCACCGTTACATATGGTTTTTACCCTCACATAGGGGACCATCTTAAGGGCTACAGTCCTATTTACATTTACATTTTTACCCTCACACAGGGCATATTATGGGTTACAGTCCCATTTACATTTTCACCCTCACACAGGGTGAAAATATGGGTTTCATTCCCATTCACATTTACATTTTTACCCTCACACAGGGCATATTATGGGTTACAGTCCCATTTACATTTTCACCCTCACACAGGGTGAGAATATGGGTTTCATTCCCATTTACATTGAAAATGGTCACCCTACATAGGGCGTCACATGGGTTTCAGTCCCATTTACGTTGCTCCTCACACTCTTGCGCAGGAGTGGAGGACGGTCATGGGTTTTAGTCCCTCTGACTGTTATTGTTTATTTACATTTTGTAATTTTGCTGTTTTTAATAACGCAATGTTACATTTACATCGTATTTATTTTGTTTCTTGAAAACAGAGGGAAGTTGTAGTTATACTGTATGTATCTACTTTGCCTTTTCTCTGTTTTCCTATTCGTCCAGCTTTCCTCGTGGTGTCATTCTCATGGTCATCCCTGGTTTCTGGATCTACACTTCTTGTTGTTGTCTTTTGCCTCCAGCCTTCCTTCTTTTTCATTCTTTCCATTCCCTGTTCAGGAGGAAATCTGTTACTCCCTCTTTCCTGTGTCTGTGTGGAGGCTGGTGTACGTTCTCCGTTGTGCCTTGTCCTTTCTTCCCTTCCTGCCTGCCTGGCCAGTGGGTGCGTTTGGGGGTCAGTCCTTGGTGCGTGTGAGTTTTTCTGCCTCTTGTTGTTTCAATTTTCTGATTACTCGTTTTTCCATCATCTTTTCTATGTCCATGAGTCTGTGTTATCTCTTTCAGTTTCCGCTTTACTCTTCTCTTCCTCCTCTTCTTCTTCCTCCTCATTTTCTTCCACCTGTCTCTTCGCGCTTCTTTGCTTACTCCTTTTCTTGACGTTGTTTCTGTTCCTCTGCTATTCTTCCTTGTTATCTCTTCCTTGGTTCTCTCTCGCTAGTTGTTATTCACGCAGTGGTTTAATGCTTCTGTTAGAACGAAAGGGGATATGTAGTATCCTGCATATTATACTGTAAGGTGTTTTACCAGACCTACTCTGCCAGTGCCTGTGCTCTGTCTCATTGGAATGTTGGAGTCAGATGATGCCTCGGAATGTTGGGACTGAGAGAGGCAGAGCGACAGTTGGTCATGGGCTGAGCAGCTGACCGGTTGCTCCTGGTGGGGCTCTGAACTACTACATATCTTCATGATGTCTTGTACCTTACAACCTGTTATCTTCATGAAAAAAATTGTCTTGAAATACTACCTTCCTGAGCGGACCTTCTTCACTACATATGTTGGCGACGAGGTGACGAAGAACCTACAGCTTCAAGCAAATCTCAGGTACCTGACTTTCAAGTGGACCTTGAGATGGTGCAATCTTCAGAAACTGAAGTGGAAAAAAACACAATTTACAGAAGAGGTGGAATCCACAAGAAGGAAATAAATGCAAAGAAGAAAAATGCGTTTTCTACACAGTACAATGAAGACAAATGTAAGGAAGAAACAATAAGTACAAAGAAAAGAAAAAGAAGACAACAAGAAACAAGTAAGCACAAAACCCAACGCATTTTAACCACATCGATGCTGATGACGGACCCACTCCGTCATCAGCCGCGGTGGCGCTGTGCTGATGACGGAACAGTTCCGTCATGGCCCGCCCGACGTGCCTGCGCGGCGCTGATTTTGCGCCTGCGCAGCGCGTTCTATTGAGCGGGCGGGGCCATGACGGAACCGCTCCGTCATCAGCACAGCTCACCCGAGGCTGGTGACGGAGCGGTTCCGTCACCAGCGTGTGAGCACCCGCACGGCCCCCCCGCCCCTTAGCGCTGTGGCGGATAAGCCGCTGCAGCGAAGGAGTTAAGCCCCACCAGTGTCCTCATCACCGGACAGCCCTTCCCAGGCGTGTTGTGCACATCTACCCTATGTTAATTGGACTTTGATTCCTTCTACTAGTGAACCTGTCATCAAGACCTTCACAATGTGGTTTTACTACATGGATGGGAATTACGTTTTTTTTCTTCCCACAAATTTCTTCAACAAGTGGCACAGCGAAAAGGTATCCTGGCTGCATTAAAGTTTTTTGCTGGCTCTTTCCTCAAATCTACACTTATTTTACCTCAGAGAGTTTTCCTACAGTGTCATGCCTCCTGAAAATGCGCAGCTGTTTTTTTGTTTACAAGTGGTCTGTCTGGACGTATTTCTCTTCTTTTCTACACCCATTGCGTTTTGTGTGACAGCTGTGAGCAAGGGTATTCTAATGTATCTGTACTTTGTTTGCCTCCATGTGCAGTGGTTTCTATGCTGTCTGCTAGAGAGTGCTGCATATTACGACCCTAAATCTGTGAAAAGTTTCACTGGCATTTTATTCACACACCTGCTGGGCCATTAAATCCTCTTTTACAGTTAATTCTGTTTGCGCACAAATTTACCTCACATGAAAGCGCGAATTAACGCTTATTCAACTGCCTTTCATCGCGGACGAGAGCCCTCTGTGCCGTCATGGAAGGTGTGTCTGGCAGAGAGACATTGCTTATCGCCCCAGCGTGCCACGAGCTACTCGGCAGTGCGTCCTTGACGTGCTGCCATGTCATTGCGTGTTCCCGGTGGCCTGAAGCTTGCAGGCTCTGTAAGTTTACCCTGCTTACTTTCACCCCTTCCATTAAAAGTCTAACTAAAATTATATTTTGGAGCGTAGACCGGCACTTTACCAGGGGCTGTTCTGTACTCCTCATTCACCAGAGAGGACGGACTGGACTAATTCATTTGGTTGTTTGTTCCAGTTTTGTTTCTCTCTTGCGATTTGTCTACATCTGAGTACTGATGCTTCCAGGAGCCAGCACATCCTGCCTTCGATGATCTATTGATCACCCATATGTCAAGCTTAACAAAGAATTCCACTTTTGAAGGTTCTGAGCCAAACATTCTTTTCAGGTCAAGTCAACATCGTAATGATGTCCCATTAACTTTGCATTATTTGTTGTCAACTATGTCAGTTACGTTTCACAGCAGAAAAACATTTTGAACAGATCTGTAACTAGTCTGTGCTCTTATCTCTGCAAGTGTACCGAGGGTTGTGAAAATAGTCAGATATTTGTATTTACATCTCAGCTCACCTTAAATTTTGACAGTCACCAAGGAGTTTTGTCGTTCTAAAGCAGTCTGGTTTGTGCTTAGTAATACTTTATGTGATTTGTTTTCATTCTTTTTAAAACTGTGATATCTAGCTGTTGATGCTCTCATCTGCATCAGTTTGTGTTAAGGTGGGTTTCAAATTTATTTATGATGGCACATTATCTTGCATTGATAGCTATGGGTCCTAACCCCATTAGCTTCCACAAAAATTTGCAAACTTGCTATGCTTTAATTACATTTTTATGCATGTCAAAAGATATTTCCCAACACAGGGGCGGGAATTTGTTTTTTCCCTGTTTGCCCACATACATTTGCCGGTTCACAATATTTTATCCTACATAGGGATGGGAATGGGTTCTAGCCCCATTTGTCCATAATCTTGCCTACACAGGCTATTCACGGTTTCCACCCTTACAAAGGGCACCGTTACATACGGTTTTTACCCTCACATAGGGGACCGTCTTAAGGGCTACAGTCCTATTTACATTTACATTTTTACCCTCACACAGGGCATATTATGGGTTACAGTCCCGTTTACATTTTCACCCTCACACAGGGTGAAAATATGGGGTTCATTCCCATTCACATTTACATTTTTACCCTCACACAGGGTGAGAATATGGGTTTCATTCCCATTTACATTGAAAATGGTCACCCTACATAGGGCGTCACATGGGTTTCAGTCCCATTTACGTTGCTCCTCACACTCTTGGGCAGGAGTGGAGGACGGTCATGGGTTTTAGTCCCTCTGACCGTTGTTGTCTATTTACATTTTGTAATTTTGCTGTTTTTAATAACGCAATGTTACATTTACATCGTATTTATTTTGTTTCTTGAAAACAGAGGGAAGTTGTAGTTATACTGTATGTATCTACTTTGCCTTTTCTCT
This sequence comes from Lissotriton helveticus, assembly GCF_964261635.1. NCBI lineage: Eukaryota > Metazoa > Chordata > Amphibia > Caudata > Salamandridae > Lissotriton > Lissotriton helveticus. The sequence continues at coordinate 930,463,112 of NC_136057.1, forward strand.
GTTTTCCTTTTCGTCCAGCTTTCCTCGTGGTGTCACTCTCATGGTCATCCCTGGTTTCTGGATCTACACTTCTTGTTGTCGTCTTTTGCCTCCAGCCTTCCTTCTTTTTCATTCTTTCCATTCCCTGTTCAGGAGGAAATCTGTTACTCCCTCTTTCCTGTGTCTGTGTGGAGGCTGGTGTACGTTCTCCGTTGTGCCTTGTTCTTTCTTCCCTTCCTGCCTGCCTGGCCAGTGGGTGCGTTTGGGGGTTAGCCCTTGGTGTGTGTGAGATTTGCTGCCTCTTGTTGTTTCAATTTTCTGATTACTCGTTTTTCCATCATCTTTTCTATGTCCGTGAGTCTGTGTTATCTCTTTCGGTTTCCGCTTTACTCTTCTCTTCCTCCTCTTCTTCTTCCTCCTCATTTTCTTCCACCTGTCTCTTCGCGCTTCTTTGCTTACTCCTTTTCTTGACGTTGTTTCTGTTCCTCTGCTATTCTTCCTTGTTATCTCTTCCTTGTTTCTCTCTCGCTAGTTGTTGTTCACGTAGTGGTTTAATGCTTCCGTTAGAACGAAAGGGGATATGTAGTATCCTGCATATTATACTGTAAGGTGTTTTACCAGACCTACTCTGCCAGTGCCTGTGCTCTGTCTCATTGGAATGTTGGAGTCAGATGATGCCTCGGAATGTTGGGACTGAGAGAGGCAGAGCGACAGTTGGTCATGGGCTGAGCAGCTGACCGGTTGCTCCTGGTGGGGCTCTGAACTACTACATATCTTCGTGATGTCTTGTACCTTACAACCTGTTATCTTCATGAAGTAAATCGTCTTGAAATACTACCTTCCTGAGTGGACCTTCTTCACTACAAATTTTGGCGATGAGCTGACGAAGAACCTACAGCTACAAGCAAATCTCAGGTACCTGACTTTCAAGTGGACCTTGAGATGGCACAATCTTCAGAAACTGCAGTGGAAAAAAACACAATTTACAGAAGAGGTGGAATCCACCAGAAGGAAATAAATGCAAAGAAGAAAAATGCGTTTTCTCCAAAGTACAATGAAGACAAATGTAAGGAAGAACCAAGAAGTACAAAGAAAAGAAAACGAAGACAACAAGAAACAAGTAAGCACAAAACCCTACGCCTTTTCAGCCCCACCAGTGTCCTCACCACCGGACAGCCCTTCCCAGGCGTGTTGTGCACATGTACCCTATGTTAATTGGACTTTGATTCCTTCTACTAGTGAACCTGTCATCAAACCCTTCACAATGTGGTTTTACTACATGGATGGGAATTACGGTTTTTTTCTTCCCACAAATTTCTTCAAAAGTGGCACAGCGCAAAGGTATCCTGGCTGCATTAAGGTTTTTTGCTGGCTCTTTCCTCAAATCTACACTTATTTTACCTCAGAGAGTTTTACTACAGTGTCACGCCTCATGAAAATGTGTAGCTGTTTTTTTGTTTACAAGTAGTCTGTCTGGAGGTATTTCTCTTCTTTTCTACACCCATTGCGCTTTGTGTGACAGCTGTGAGCAAGGGTATTCTAATGTATCTGTACTTTGTTTGCCTCGATGTGCAGTGGTTTCTATGCTGTCTGCTAGAGAGTGCTGCATATTACGACCATAAATCTGTGAAAAGTTTTACTGGCATTTTATTCACACACCTGCTGGGCCGTTAAATCCTCTTTTACAGTTAATTCTGTTTGCGCACATATTTACCTCACATGAAAGCGCAAATTAACGCTTATTCAACTTCCTTTCATCGCGGACGAGAGCCCTCTGTGACGTCATGGAAGGTGTGTCTGGCAGAGAGACATTGCTTATCGCCCTAGCGTGCCACGAGCTACTCGGCAGTGCGTCCTTGACGTGCTGCCATGTCATTGCGTGTTCCCGGTGGCCTGAAGCTTGCAGGCTCTGTTAGTTTACCCTGCTTACTTTCACCACTTCCATTAAAAGTCTAACTAAAATTATATTTTGGAGCGTAGACCGGCACTTTACCAGGGGCTGTTCTGTACTCCTCATTCACCAGAGAGGACGGACTGGACTAATTCATTTGGTTGTTTGTTCCAGTTTTGTTTCTCTCTTGCAAATTGTCTACATCTGAGTACTGATGCTTCCAGGAGCCAGCACATCCTGCCTTCGATGATCTATTGATCACCCGTATGTCAAGCTTAACAAAGAATTCCACTTTTGAAGGTCTGAGCCAAACGTTCTTTTCAGGTCAAGTCAACATCGTAATGATGTCCCATTAACTATGCATTATTTGTTGTCAACTATGTCAGTTACGTTTCACAGCAGAAAAAATTTTTTAACAGATCTGTAACTAGTCTGTGTTCTTAGCTCTGCAAGTGTACCGAGGGTTGTGAAAATAGTTAGATATTTGTATTTACATCTCACCTCACCTTAAATTTTGACAGTCACCAAGGAGTTTTGTCGTTCTACAGCAGTCTGGTTTATGCTTAGTAATACTTTATGTGATTTGTTTTCATTCTTTTTAAAACTGTGATATCTAGCTGTTGATGCTCTCATCTGCATCAGTTTGTTGTATGGTGGGTTTCAAATTAATTTATGATGGCACATTATCTTGCATTGATAGCTATGGGTCCTAACCCCATTAGCTTCCACAAAAATTTGCAAACTTGCTATGCTTTAATTACATTTTTATGCATGTCAAAATATATTTCCCAACACGGGGGCGGGAATTTGTTTTTTCCCTGTTTGCCCACATACATTTGCCTGTTCACAATATTTTATCCTACATAGGGATGGGAATGGGTTCTAGCCCCATTTGTCCATAATCTTGCCTACACAGGCTATTCACGGTTTCCACCCTTACAAAGGGCACCGTTACATACGGTTTTTACCATCACATAGGGGACCGTCTTATGGGCTACAGTCCTATTTACATTTACATTTTTACCCTCACACAGGGCATATTATGGGTTACAGTCCCATTTACATGTTCACCCTCACACAGGGTGAAAATATGGGTTTCATTCCCATTCACATTTACATTTTAACCCTCACACAGGGCATTTTATGGGTTACAGTTCCATTTACGTTTTCACCCTCACACAGGGTGGGAATATGGGTTTCATTCCCATTTACATTGAAAATGGTCACCCTACATAGGGCGTCACATGGGTTTCAGTCTCATTTACGTTGCTCCTCACACTCTTGCGCAGGACTGGAGGACGGTCATGTGTTTTAGTCCCTCTGACTGTTATTGTCTATTTACATTTTGTAATTTTGCTGTTTTTAATAACGCAATGTTACAGTTACATCGTATTTATTTTGTTTATTGAAAACAGAGGGAAGTTGTAGTTATACTGTATGTATCTACTTTGCCTTTTCTCTGTTTTCCTATTCGTCCAGCTTTCCTCGTGGTGTCATTCTCATGGTCATCCCTGGTTTCTGGATCTACACTTCTTGTCGTCTTTTGCCTCCAGCCTTCCTTCTTTTTCATTCTTTCCATTCCCTGTTCAGGAGGAAATCTGTTACTCCCTCTTTCCTGTGTCTGTGTGGAGGCTGGTGTACGTTCTCCGTTCTGCCTTGTTCTTTCTTCCCTTCCTGCCTGCCTGGCCAGTGGGTGCGTTTGGGGGTCAGTCCTTGGTGCGTGTGAGTTTTTCTGCCCCTTGTTGTTACCATTTTCTGATTACTCGTTTTTCCATCATCTTTTCTATGTCCGTGAGTCTGTGTTATCTCTTTCGGTTTCCGCTTTACTCTTCTCTTCCTCCTCTTCTTCTTCCTCCTTATTTTCTTCCACCTGTCTCTTCGCGCTTCTTTGCTTACTCCTTTTCTTGACGTTGTTTCTGTTCCTCTGCTATTCTTCTTGTTATCTCTTCCTTGGTTCTCTCTCGCTAGTTATTATTCACGTAGTGGTTTAATGCTTCTGTTAGAACGAAAGGGGATATGTAGTATCCTGCATATTATACTGTAAGGTGTTTTACCAGACCTACTCTGCCAGTGCCTGTGCTCTGTCTCATTAGAATGTTGGAGTCAGATGATGCCTCGGAATGTTGGGACTGAGAGAGGCAGAGCGACAGTTGGTCATGGGCTGAGCAGCCGACCGGTTGCTCCTGGTGGGGCTCTGAACTACTACATATCTTCATGATGTCTTGTACCTTACAACCTGTTATCTTCATGAAATAAATCGTCTTGAAATACTACCTTCCTGAGTGGACCTTCTTCACTACAAAGTCTTTCTCATCAAATGAAGTAAAGCTATTGTCGGTAGGAAGTGGTGCTTTAGGAACAGTTGTGGTACTATTCTCTCCTGTACTAGAATGTGTAGGTAAGTTCAATCCTGCAAGCAAATAAATGAATACTATAGTTGTTACAGCTAACACTCCTGTACATATGGATTTATGTCTACCACTATTATTACTAGGTTCCATGCCTTTTCTAAAATCAGACCAATTGGGTGAAATGAAGCAGCAGCAAAACAATTCTCCGTTGATTTCTACTTTGGTAAGAGTGGTATATAAAGTCCATGCAATGAAATTCAATTTTGGGATTTACAAGGTCTTTGTGAGTCTTCCTTAACCCTACTCTGTGTTCTTCTAAATAACAACCGTATGCTTCTTTGGCAGTCTCAGGCCTAGGTGCTCTTCTTTCTTCTCTACAAAATCTATTTAAATGTCTCTAATACATTTCCAGTTCAAATTCACTAATGATCACATCCAGAATAAAGTGCCTCAGTCTGTTTAGTGACAGTGCAATTTCAAAGCTCAGTTTAGCCACAAAGTTCAGTTCAATGAGGCTCAGTTGGATTTGAATTGTTACAACAAAATCTCCAAAATTCTCTCTCCCATTCATTGGCAATGAGGTATGTGCATTCAGGTGAGGAGTACATTCAACAGGGTAGACTTGCTCTCCTTGTTGTTCTTACTACTGGCATTTCATCATTACTACCACTTAGGCCGGATTCTTCAGTGTTTTCTAGAATAGTGTATGGCACACGCACTTCAGGCAAGCTCTGTTTTTTCTTGCCTGAACTCTTGGCCATCGGTCTCCAACAACTACTCGTGTTATTGTGGCGCTAGGCTCTTCACCAGGGTCAGATTCTGACGCAGTCAACACTACAGGATGGGACTCTCTTGTACCGGCTTCAACTGTTGATCCCCAACAGCTTGACTAACCTGCTCAATTTGTCTCACTGTAACCACCTGCACTCCAGGGAAAGGTGCTGTTACATCATCAAAGGGACACAGGACTCTGCGAGTATGTGTGGCATGCACCCAGTTGGGGAGACCTCCGTACTTCACAGCTGTTGTAGTGCCCAAGATGACTTGATAGGGCCCTCAGCACCAAGGTTCCAAGTACATTTTGCTCATGTGCTTCTCCACCATAACCTAGTCAATGGAACTGTGGGCATGGCACTGCTCTTGTTGAGGTGGGGCTTAGCCTCTCCAACCTGATGAGACACAGAATGCACCATATCAGCCAGTCCTTTGCAGTAATCAAGAACCATGTCTTCTGTAATGTTCACAAGCGTATTTACAGGCCCAACTGCCAGTCTCATGGCTCTGCCCATGATTATCTCATAAGGAGATAATTCTGTCCTCCTATTGGGAGTACTGAGTAGACTCATCGACACCAGGAGCAAAGTGTCAGGCAACTTAAGAGATGTCAAAGCACACACCTTATCAAGTCTGGATTTCAGTGTCCTATTGTCATGCTTCACGATGTCTGAAGCCTCAGGTCGGTAACTACAATGTAACCACTGCTCCACTTCCAATGCTATGTGCAACATCTTTAGGATCTCATTATTAAAAGGAGTTCCTCGGTCTCATTCCAGAGAAGTCGGGAACCTGAATCTTGGAATTAACTCCCTCAATAACAACTTAGCTACTGTGAGACTGTCATTTCTCCTGCTCAGGTAGGTTTCAACCCAGCGCCAGAGGATGCACACAATCACCAGGACAAATCCCAGCCCATTGTACTCAAGCATCTCAGTGAAATCTAACTGCATCCTGTTGATGGGACCACCTGATCTGCCTATGTGACTCAGTGTGACTGCAGTTCTTCTTCCTACATTCATCTGCTGACACACAACACATCTATGACAGAACCCTTCAGCAATCAGTCCGAACCCAGGTTTAAACCACATTTTCTGAAACAAATGCACCCTGGCATCTCTACCAACACGAGCAGGTCCATGATAGTGTCTCGCCATTGGGGGTAACAAACTGGCAACACAGGTATTCTATCTCCTGAAACCCAAATGTCATCCTCATCTCTCTTGACACAGCCTGCTCTAACTCAGCCTTGTTGTTCTGCTTCTGACACTTCCTCCTGCAGTCTTTTAACATCCTCCCATGTATCAGCTGTGGTTAGCAAAAGGTGGTAATTGATCTAATTTGTTTCCTCATTTTGAAATTCACCATTGAAAGTACAAGCATTTAAGGCACAATATCTGGTGATCTCATCAGCATACCTGTTGCCCACAGTTCCATAATCATCTCCTTTGATGTGTGCAGAGAATTTCACCAACACAATCTGGGCAGGTAACTGTAGTGCTTTTAACAAGTTATGCACGCTTTCTCCATTTCTGATCGGGGACCCTGAAAAGGCCATAAATCCCTGTTGTGACCATAAATGTCCTACGTCATGGACGACACCAAAGTCATACTATCAGTGAAAATAGTAACTTTCAGCTGGTCTTAAACACCTGAGACAGTACAGACTTCGTAGGCAGCTCTCAGGCTTCCTTCATGGTCTGATAAATAGGAGCCATCAACCAACATTACATGATCTGATTCAGATAGTAGCACTTATTGTATGCCGATCTTAGCTTGGTGCACAGTTCAGTATCATTGAGGCAGTTATCCTAAATTTCACCTTCAATAACATAATTTCCAGGAATTGGAAATAGATTTGCAGGATTTCATGTAGTACATCTTTTGAGAGTCTTATTGTTAGCAGCAACTATGACTTGTTCATACTTAATCAAACGGCTATTTGTGAGATGTTAAGTTCTGATGCGGGCCAACAATATTGTGGGGACAAAAGGATTCAAACAACGCTTTCGCACACTGCTCAATACTGAAACCAGTTGAGGCTACGGCTTTGAGATAGCCAACCAAAGCAGCAGCTACTGGGTCAAGTGTAGCTAAAAAATAAGCAGCAGAGGGTCTGTGAGCATTCCAGTGTCTCTGGGTAAGCACTAAAAGAGCGCAGTCCTCCCTCTCACTGCAAAACAAAGTGAAGCAAGTATTGTAATCTGGCATTCCCAGTGGTGGGGCATGCCAGAGACTTTCTCTGAGTTCTGAGAAGGCATGCATGCAAATGTTATCTCAATGTATCAGATTTGGCACATCCTTGTGTGTAAGCCTTTGTAAAGGCTTGGACATTAAGGATAAGTTGGGACTCCACTGTCAACAACAGCCCACCATTTCCAGGAAGATCTTAACTTCTTTCTGAGTCGTTGGAGGATTCATTCTCAGAATCGGCAAGATTCTCTCTTGTGACACCTTCCTCGCTCCTTTCTCAATGTGATGTCCGATGTACAGGACTTCTCTCATACAATACTGCAACTTGGTCAGTGATACTTTATGTCCATTTTCAGCTAAGTGGTCAGAAGGGCAACAGTATCTTGTCTGCAAGCTTCCTGTATATTTGACGCCTCCAATAGGTTGTTGATGTATTGGACCAAGAGTGAGTGATAGGGTATTACCAGAGACTCCTGACTCTTTTTAAGGATCTTGTTGTAGGTGGACAGATGCTCTGTATATCCTTGTGGGGCTTGGCACCATGCCAAAACATGACTGCTGAACTGAAATACGAAGAGAATCTGACTGCCCTCATGCAACGGTATAGAAAAAAATGCTTGACAAAGGTCAATGACAGTGAACAACTTGGCCTCACCTGGAATCTGAAATAAAATCCCAGCTGGATTTGTTACCACAAGACAACTGGGAACTACTATGGTAATAAACCATCTCAAGTCTTGCACTATGTGATTCTTGCCATTGGGTTTCAGTAAGCCCATAATGGGTGACGTAGTTGGATCCCCATAATCTTGTCAGAATGCCTTGTTGAATCATTGAGTCAATCACAGGAGTAATCCCAGCAGTGTGGGATTCTCGGATATTCAGAATTAGGTTTCACTGTGCAAATAAGTTCAACACCTTTGATGAGACCTATGTCTTTCCCTGTAAAGTCCCAGACTTCAGGTTGCACTGTATCTCCCAGTGTTGGGGGCAAATCATTGCTTGTCAAAATAGGTTATTGTCTGACACCTGAACTCTGACTTTCAAGTTTGAAGACAACATATTCATCATGAGTTTGGAACTCTATGCCCCTTGGGGTACAGTAAATGGAACAATTTAGTTTGCACAAAAGTTCTCATCCAAGCAGACATACGGGACTTGAATAACACATCACAAATCGGTGATTCTCCTCAAGGGCTGTATTTTAACAGGTACTGCTTCACTGACAGGGCTAGTCAATTGTTTATTGGCAACTCCTATAACTTGGATTCTTTTTCCCCAAGAAAGGTTTGTCTTTTTACGCGGAAATTTCGGCGGTACAGTTCTAACAATAGTCTCCATTTACGGGCCTAACGTTGACTATCCACAGTTCTATGAGACAGTCTGCTCCAAACTAAGAGACACACGACCGACAGCCATAATCTGGGGAGGAGACTTTAACATGTGCTTAGACCCTACATTAGACAGAGCTGCAGGAACCGATAGACATGGCAGATGTTCAGCCAGAGCCTTATTAGATGGAATGGATGAATTGGCGCTGGTGGACGTGTGGCGACTGCGACACCCGGGCACTAGAGAAGGCACGTGCACCTCGCTGACCCACAACACTTGGTCAAGACTAGACTATTGGCTCACCACACGAGAGGTAAGCACATGGGTAAAAGCAGTAGAACACCTTCCCAAAACACTATCAGATCACTCCCCAGTACTGATGGTCCTAGAAATACCCACACACACACCAAGGCAATTTACATGGCGTCTCCAACAATCTGCACTGAAAAATCAAGTTTTCAGAAGTGAATTGAGCCGAGCCATCATAGACTTCTTTCAGACAAACGAAGGATCGGTAGATAGTACGAGATCACTGTGGGAGGCGTTCAAAGTTTGCATAAGGGGACACTGCATTGGGAAGCAGGCAGGTATACTTAAGGACATTAGACAACAACTGGCCATTGTGGAGAGGGACATCCAAATGCTAGAAGCTGAATACGCGAACACACAGCAAGAGTCCATTTTAGCTGACATACGGCGCAAAGTTGACACATATCATGATTATGCGTATACGGAAGTGAAATACCTATCAAAGCACCACAGAGCCAGAGCCTACGGGGAAGGAGGCAGACCAGGAGGAGCACTTTCACGTGAGATAAATTCAACATGAAATAACACACATATAACACACGTTAATAATGATCAAGGCGAAATAGTTTACGACACCCCAGCCATTCTGGATAGTTTCCAGACCTTTTATTCCACACTCTATACCACAAGAACCACGAAATCGAGGCAAGAAATACATGATTACCTAGATGACATAGGACTAGCCTGGCTATCGGATACACACAGAACATTTCTAGGGCATCATATAACAGAAGATGAGCTAAAGGACGCTATTAACTCGCTCCCAAATAACAAGGCTCCAGGAATGGATGGCCTGCCGGGCGAATTCTATAGAGAATACAGAGACTTATTATTACCACACTTAGCCCAAATGTACGATGAATCGTACGAGGAGGGGTCCCTCCCAGAGACGCTACGAGAAGCATTGCTGATAGCGCTCCCAAAGCCAGGAAAAGACCTTACAGAATGTGAATCCTACCGTCCTCTCTCCCTTATCAACATAGATGTTAAAATCCTAGCGAAAGTCTTAGCAACTAGAATACAACTGCTTTTGGGATCCCTGGTGCTCCCAGATCAAGCAGGTTTCATCCCCACCAGATCCACTACACAGAACTTGCGCACCATATTCACAATGTACCAAAGTCTAGACCCGCAAGAGCCGGCTGCAGCTGCACTCTTAGACGCAGCAAAAGCGTTTGACTCGGTGGAGTGGGAGTTCATGTTCACTGTCCTGACAAGAATGGGATTCCCCCCCTTTCCTAAGATGGATAGCTCTACTATACAATGAACCCAAAGCGAGACTCCGAATTAATGGCAGCACCTCGCAATGCATGAACATAAGTCGCGGAACTAGACAGGGTTGCCCGTTATCCCCTATATTATTCACACTCATAGTAGAACCGCTAGCCTGCAAAATCAGACAGAAACACCCGGAAACGGCACTACAGTTCTCTCTTCACCCAGTTGGGATTTCGCTTTATGCAGACGACATGGTACTGTACACAAGACACCCCGACACAAACTTAAATCCACTGTTAAGGGAATACCTCAAATATGAACAATATGCTGGTCTAAGCATAAACTGGGATAAGTCGGTGGTGATACCACTGACGGCAGACACCCCGAAACCCACACTTGACTATCCTCTAAAATGGGGGACAGGCCCGGTGAAGTATCTAGGAATATGGGTGCACCGAGACCCAGAGGTAGTGCTAAAAGAAAATTATGGAGTAGCCCTGACCAAGCTGGAAGAAACAGTAGAAAAATGGATTAAACTCCCACTATCGATCGCTGACAGAATCACCTTGCAAAAAATGATAGTCTTGCCTAGATTTCTGTACTTATTTTGGAACATCCCAATATGGCTCACAATGCGTTCTTTAGTAAGCTACGCACAGCGCTTCAGCGACTTACGTGGGCGGGGAAGCAACCGAGAGTAGGCTGAAGAACACTCACGAAACCATATCACCTGGGGGGGTTTGCAGCTCCCGACCTACAACTTTACTACTATTGCGCGCAGGCACAACACGCACACTACTGGTTCCACCCACACGCACATATACCGCACATAGCAGTGGAAACGGATAGCATCCGTCCAAAAAGACTGACACAATATATTGCGGACCCGGTGATCTACTATACTAACAACATGATTCACCCAGTCAAGTGCACATCAAGGGCATGGCACACACTGGCAACAATGGCACAGAAACTCCCAATATATGCGCCAGCACTCCCACTGGCAAACCACCCCAAACTATCTGTTACGTGTGAACAGAAGATGAATAGGGAACTGGGGGACATGGGTCTCCGGACGATGAGTTTGATGTTTCCACAAAATGAGTTCATATCCTTCCAAAATCCAGCGTTATGCGCCCATCAAACACCACTAAAAATGTTTGCGTATCACAGACTGAGGGCCACGATTAAAGACCTGTACGAAACGTTCCCAACCGAGCCGCCGACACTACACGCTTTACAAATTTTACTAACAGCGCCAACACACTCGAAACTGGTAACCAGACTGTACATAGCCTCTCAGCTTGAGCAGAAAGAGGAAGTAAATAGATCACTTTTTTAAGATGGTAAGACCAAACGGGCATGACTATATCGGAAGACGAATGGAACTATAGCTGTGCGCGAATAGGCCTCCTCACATCAAACTGCAATTTTCGCATTATCCATTTTAAATTTCTCCACCAAACGTACTATACACAGGTAAAGCTGCATAAGTTTGGTCTTAGAGTAGACGATAGATGTCAAAGGTGTTGTGCACCCAGAGCCGATTTCCTACATATGGCATGGACCTGCCCCGTCCTCAATGGGTACTGGAAAGAGGTGACGACAGCACTTACACACATGTTAAAGGAACATATCTCAAACTCCCCACTGGTGTGCCTGCTGGGCACGTATAGACCCAAACAGTTTAGAAGGAGGAAACTGCTAGCAGTGGCACTCTTAATGGCAAAAAGACGCATAGCAATGAAGTGGGGTAGCAAGAGACCGCCTAGACTCAAAGATTGGATAACAGATATGCTATATTGTAAGGAAACGATGGGGACGTATGAGGAGGAAATTCCTCACACCTCCAGACCGAAAGATTTCTGGCAACCACTTGTTGACTATCTGCAACAACTAAGTGATGAGACCCAAGATGTGTAGGATCAATGCACTCAGAAGTATAAGACAGACAATACACCCGAAGGTAGATAGGGCGAAATAGACTTACAAGCAAAGATATCGCCGACCCACTGCTGCTCTGCTCAGTAATGTATATCAGATATCCTAGTACAATAATGCAAATGTAAAACTGCGGAGATATGATGTAACGGACAGGAATGAGGGGCTGTTGCATGTTTAAAATAAGAAATTGCTGGGAAAAAGAATGGGGTTTGCAGAACGTTTGTCTGAAAATGTTTTGATTATACTGCATACTGATTGTAATCTTCTTGCTGATCTGGTGAAATAAATAAAATAATTTTTAAAAAACTTGGATTCTTTTTCCAGAGAGAAGTAGGTTAGAAACCTCTGCTGTTCTAACAGTAGAGCGGATAGCACCAGTATCAATCAAGAATGATACGAGGTAGGCATTCACCTCACAATCCACAAATGGACCACTCTGGTGTAACTCTAAGGTTGCTCCAAGCATGCAATCCTCTTTCTTCCCCTAGGTCCCATCATTGCAACAAATCTGAACTATAATCCTTGTTTGCTTATATCATAGGGTACTGTTGAAACATACCCTGATTCACAAAACGGTGGTTGTTGCATTGGGGACCTGATTAGGGTTAAATCTAGAAGCATATGTATTTAGTTGCAGCATTGGGGCTTGTGGAACCTCCATTCCCTGATGGTGGGCAATATGAACATGTTGTGTCCTTTGCCTCTGTACATACTGTGTCTGAACCGGATTATTATTTTGGGGTTGAACATATCCATTATTCTGAGTCTAATTCCCAACATCAAGACAACATTCCCGCTTCCAATGCCCCAACTTGCCGCAAACGTGACAAGGATTCTTCTTCTTCAAACTCGCCACATCAATTCCAGTACTCGGATCAATGGGGACACCACAGCCTCTACCCTGTTTTTGAAACCCATGGCCACATTGTATTGTCGGAACTCTCTGTTGATACACTCCCGCCATAGAACCAATTTTCCTGACAAACTGCTTATTCTGACTTTGTTGTGCAGCTTTCATTTGTGCCACCATCAACTTCTCTTTCTATTTCTTCTGCTTCATCTCCAATTCATCACTACAGTATTTTGCATACCTCAAGATTTCATCAATTGACAACAAATTAATCATCATGCTAATCATAGATCTCAACCCATGCATAAATCTAAAGGCAAAATGTACCATATCTTTGGTGTCGATGGCCTCCGTCCTGCTGTACAGCTTAATACCTTGGACGCTCATGACGAGCTGAGCTCGTCATGAGCCACGGGGCTCCGGTGCTCATGATGAGCTCAGCTCGTCACGGCCCGTGGAACGCTCAGGTGCGGGGAGATTTCCCCCGCTGTGCTGAGTGTTCCACGGGAGGTAATTCACCTGTGACGTGCTCAGCTGGTCATGAGCACAGGAGCGCCGTAGCTCATGACGAGCTCAGCTCGTCATGAGCATGGGGGCGCTGTGCGCGCCCCCCTAACCCCCAGCACAGCGGGGAATAACCCCCGCAGCGAAGGGGTTAAACACTTGCAGCAGTCTCTCATAATAGGAGTGTATTGACTCTTTGGACTTTTAGGTCATTCTGCCAATCTTGACCCGATCAATGTCTTTTGGAGATACTTTTGATTTAAAAAATGTAATCACCTGGTGGTACTTTCTCATCACTACTGGTGACGGACCCTTCGATATTGGATGTCTCTTAGGTTCCTTCCCAGACCAATCCTTAGCTATTTTGCATTCAACCCACAAATCATTTTGGACCACAAACTCAAACATGGTATTCAACTCTATCCACAGAACCTTTGATAGTTTCAAAAACAAGCCAACCTGTCTGTACCATTCAACTGGTTTTTACCTCAATTTTGGTAAATCATTTGTAAATTACACAACATTACTACTGTTCCAGGACACGTGGACATAGCTTCCACCAGGCACTTCTCTCAATGGAAGAATGTGTATATCCTCCTCCTCTTCCCCTAGTCTGACTTTCTTTGGTACTTTCTTCTTTTCCCACCTTCCTTCCCATCCATCCAGTTCACTCCACTTTCAGATAGAGCCAATTAATTCCCTGATCTGTAATTTCATTCCTGATTGTCTCATGTTGGTGAGATCACAGTCATTAAAACTTGAACGGTAGCTTTTCTGTAATCAATTTTGTATTTATGAGCTAATTCAGCCAACCTTTCATGAGCCTGTCGAGTACAACTGGTAATATATTTATACATACATTACAACAAGAGCTAATTATCTTGGTAGGTATCTAATTGGGACATGTCAAGAATTCGTAGTATCAATTTATTTAATTCTAGTTTTAATTTATCCATGTCTAATGTCTTTCCCCTCATCTGGGTTTGTACAGTCCTTCCACTTGTTCCCGAACCTTCACCTTCACTTGGAACGTCTATGGGCCACATGTATCAACCAATTTTGCATTCGCAAATGGTCAGATTCAAAGAATCCCCCCGTTTGCAAACGCAAAAAAGTTTTTTACATGGATCAAACCCTATTTTTAGGTCGAGCCTAGAGCAGTGCATGCGCTGCTTGCTCAACTTTTAGTAAGGGGGTTTTCAAAGCACTACCCACAAGCTTTTGCTGGCATCAAGCTTGTGTGCACGCTCACACAATAAAAGAAAGAACTGAAGTGAAGACTCTTTGTTTTGCTGTCCTTTTGGGAAAACAAATTATATATTTTTCACTTATGAGTGATTGTCATTATAATAATACTTTTTGTTATTTGGAATAAGAAACTGAATTTTGAAGGGTGCACACCAAATCTCAGGTGTATGCCATTTAGGGAGTAGAGTGTCTCTACTCCTTGTTAGGAACGTATGGGGATTACACCTTCCACTTTGACTTAGTTGTGGTATTCTACCAGTAGTGCAAGCACCTTGCCTTAATCCCTAGATTGTTGCTTCCATGTTTACATATTAGCATTGCTGCTTAACCCGTATACCTTAAGAATTAGGTAATTAATCCTGGATTTACTTTTCGACTTCTCACTAGCTTGCAGACGCTTGCTGAATACATCCTGTGTTGTCGCATTGCTTCAGTTGGTTTACGACCAGATCTATATCTCCTCTTTCAGAGTGCCATAGATGCAATTGGTCACATCTTCTTTATCAAACGTTTTGCAATAGACACGCACCCGGGTGAAATGCTTTAGTTCCAATCATAGAGTACATTTAATCTGCAAAGATCAGAGGCGATTCCTTTGCCTATGTGTTTGTTTGTCTGCTTTTATGAGTAAACACTCGAATAAAGCACTTTTGAATTGAATTGATTCCTTTGCTCTAAGGACCCGATCAACTAATACCTATTTGCAAACCATGATGTGCAATTTGTACATTGACTGGTTGCAAATGGGTGCCCACTTTATAATAAGACCTCCGTGCTAAGTGTTCACTCCGCACATTGAACTTTTGGAAGGGGTCGCAAAATAGTATTGAATATTAATTAGGGTGGTGAAATTTGCAACCCCTGTGATTGTCCAAATTCAGGGATCATGGCCTTCAAGGGACAGCAGACCTCAGTCTCTTCATTTGCTTTTCCATATGCAAAACTCATTTTCTAAAAGTAGCCTACGTCCATTAAAGGAACTAGCAGAGGTTCTGACAAGGAGTGGAAGACAAAGTGAAGAGAATATTGATAACAGAGCTGGCCTAGATCAAACATGGAGGTAGAGGAGAAAAGTAGGCTTGGGACAAAATGTAAATTACACTGGCTTAATTTGTGTAATTTGTGTAATTTCAAATTACGTTTGCTATGAGAAAATCCAAGATTACATACATTTAATAAGAAAAATTCTGGCATTATGTCACTTTGAGTAATTATTTGCCATTTGCAGTATAAATTTAGTGCGAATGCATCAATTGTGGTAAAAAATGACGGAGAATGCACAGGAGAACGAGAATGTGAGCTGCTGCTGTTCACTGTGCTTCTGTTTTTCTTGCATTATTATTTTAAATCAAAATGCATCCTTGCGTCAAAAATAGGCACAAGGACATATTTCACACCAAAATACTTTTTTGTATAAAATAGAAACAGCCCTCGATATTAAATATATTTGCTGATAAATGTGTGTTATTGAAAAAGAAACTACTGCACTTTGCACACTTGTGCAATCTATGGTGGGTGACCATCATAAGACCTCTACATTGGCGGCAGGATAATGACATTGCAGCACTTTGCAAAGTGTAAGTGTACATATACGTGCAGCCATACAATTTTCTCAATGCACATTATGTTGGTTTGCAAAAATTATGCTTTAGAGGGCAAATTGCCAACAGGTCACAGCAGAAACAAGCATTGGCATAGCCAATAGGTCTTGCCTTTGAGACCTTATAAGTTTTTAGCCATGCAACAGCTGATGTTATTGCACCAAGGATATTGTGCTGCATAACTAAATATTTATAAGGTCCCAAAAGCGAGACCTATTGGCTATGCCAATGCTTGTTCAATTTGGTAAATTGTTTTTTTTTAAAAAAATGTATCCTCATATTGCGATTTTATGTTTTTGGGAAATGACAGGGTTCAGCCTCTGCATTAACTGTGCCAGCACTGCCCCTAAATACGAATGTGTGAGGGGAGTTTCCCAACCGAAGGATTTTGCAGAGGAGTCCCCTTTGGAACCATCACATAAATAAACGTTTCTGTTTTTTTCGTTGGTGAGAGGGAGATAGCCACCTTGACTACTCGATGAGTATTGTACACATCAACAGAAGTTACCATCGCTTAATCATAGGATCATCATTCCGTCTCGGCCACTAGGTCAGAGTTAAAATGATTTTCCCATATTTCCCAGAAGTTATTTCTATTGGTATGCTTTCCCCTCCTATCTAGTTTGTTTATTTTCAGGACTGAATTCATCCATTCCCCAACCGTAGGGGGTACTGGGCCAACCCACTTAATACATATCTCCCTTCTTGCAAGGAGGATCAAAACAAAAACCAAGTTTTCTTGCCCTTTTGTTAGCTTACCCGCTCCTATATTGCTGTCAATCCCAAAAAGTACAAGGGTGGTACTTACAGTTAGTTGCTGTTGTAGGATCGAACTTAAGGTCTTACCCATTTCAGACCAGAACTCGTCGAGGGATGGGCACTCTTTAAAGATGTGAATATCATCTGCCCTCTCCTCCCCACATTTCGGGCATTTCCTGATTTGGGCACCTTTAAATTTGGACAGTTTTTTTGGGGTCCAATAGGCCCTATGGATCGTGAAGAGATGATTTCTTTTTAAAGCTGCTGATTTTAGTGTATCCCAGCATTTCTCGATTGACTTTAGACACACTCCCTGAAGGTCTGGAGTTTGTAAGTCCTTCCCTCAAATTAGTTCTGCAATCTGAGCATCTTCATCTCCTGATGTTATTAGGGCCCAATACCATCTGGCTATCTCTTTCTTTATGGGTAGAACTTTCTGCATTTCTTTCTCCAGTTCTTCAGTATCCTTTTCATGGTTTGTGAGGGTTTTTGCCCAGCTAGAAAGCTGATAATATTTAAATTTGGAGATGGTGAAATTAGTGATGGTATGAAGATCCTCCCATGAAATCAATGTTGATCCACTTAGGATTTGACCCCAGTACTCGATGTTGGCTGTTTTCAAAGGGTTTGCCAAGCTATCTTTTAGGCAGTCTGGGGTGCCTGGGGAGTCCCATATAGGGGCCAGGGGGCTGTAGTATGAAATATTTAAAGTCCCTCTGATCTGGACCCATAGTCTGGCCGCATCCTTCAGGACCTTCAATTTTATATAGGAAATGGTCAGCTTTCATGATCATTGCTTGAAGATATTCGGGGTAGTAATGGTGAACCCTCAACAGTGGTCTCATGTTTTTAAAGAAAAAGGCTCTGTAATATTCCCACAGGTCAGGGCTGGCTATCATACATTAGGAATAGTAATAGTTCGGAGAAAATCGCAATTAGGTAATCCCTACTTAGAGTACAGGCCCAACTTTCTTGGAACCTGCCTCATGGAGTGTGCCGTTTTTTGCTATTATTGAAGCAGTGTATGCTCCCTTTTAATATTTTATTGTCTGAATGGGATAGTTCATCACTGATTTGTAATTTGTGCAAAAATGGTCTGCAGGATGTTAATCATGTGTTATTTATTTGCCCTGCATTATTATTGTTTCGGCGAAAATGAATGAGACCAATATGTTTACAACTATCTATTCTTTCAGCCTCTGCACTAATTGATTCTCTTTACAAGCCGCCCTAGGAAATGTTCTGCCATTGAATTTTTAACTTTTTTAAGTGTTTTCTATACATGCACTAAGGCTCATTAGGTTCGTAGAGAGCAATCGCTAATACTTGTTTTTAATCCTATGTCATTTACCTCCTACATTTTTGCATTAAGGGCATAAAGGATATTTTGAATCATCTTGTATTGTATATTATACTGCTATGTTTTAATCTGAAGTTTTCTATATTGTTGGATTTCGCTTAGGACTCGCAGATGCCTTGTTAGGTAGGAATATTTTCTGTGTTAGTTTTATTATCAAAATAGAATCTTCATTATCGTGTTGTTGGTTTTTCCAGTTTATGTGGACCTCCACGGAGTTCCGTAATGATAAATAAAAATAAATTGTGTAATTGTAATCCCTACTTAAAAAATTATACATGTGGCCCTACACCTTTAAACCAATCATCTAATTCTTGGTCACTGGGAGCAGGGTGCTCTGTAGGGATATTCATTATTATCTTATGTAGGGATTTTTCTCTATGTCGAGCTTACAGGATTGTTACCTGAAGTACCCATTCCAGTAGGAACAGCCAAAGCATGTGCAGTATTAACTTCCAGTCCAGGTTTATACAAAGGAACCACAGGACCAAGTGTGACTGGAATGGTCAGTGCATCTGGGATATTTAAGACAAACAAATTTGGAGGGATGCTCATTCCTGAATTCTGTCTCATCAAATTAGAATTTACATCTAATGGTGCTGTAGACACATCAGAATTCTCACTAGTATTTGCGTTACTTAGTCCTCCATCTTGGGTCACATAGGATGGTGGTGGATGTTTTAACAATAGTTTATCTATGAAATTATCATCTGGTCTGAATCACTATCACTGTCCTCACCTCCATTCTCTGTGTCATCTATCTCTTCCCTCTTTTTCTTTTTTTTTTATCTTTCCCATCTTCCATACTCGTCAATGCAGGGTACAGTCTAGCTCCCTCAATCATGTCAGCTCTCCATGTCTTCTGTTCACCTAGCATCCGCACAAGTGCGTATTGCCTTTATGATCTTTCCTTCTTAAATAATGCAACACGTTGTGCCATATTTATAAAGTGATGCGTCTAAGCAGATGCGTCACTTTGTAAAAGCATGCGCTACATTATACCTGCCTCAGGTATAATGTATGCAGAGTGGGCGTTCCCCCGCAATAAAGGGTCGTAGAAGTGGCACAGTGAAATCTATGAGATTTCACCGCGACACTTCTAGCACGCTACTACGTCAATGTCTTATGCCCGCCGCACAGCCGGAATAAGACTGATGCAGGCGATTTTGCATGGTGCTTGCCCCATGTGAAAGGACACATTGCTGGAGTTGCGTCTGTTTTCAGACACAGCCCACCTCAGTAATACTGACGTATCTATAACTCCTTTTGACATGGAGCGCCGTACATTAAATACGGCACATCCTTGGTGTTGCAAGGAGGGCACAGTGAAAACTGTTGCATCGCTGTTTTTACACAGCAATGCAACAGTTTTCATAAATGAGGCCCTAAGTGCTTTGTATCATGCAGGCCTAGGAGGCTGTTTCATGTCATACAACATCCTCCTTAAATGTTTAATGATTCTCACATTTTGTGTGTCATATCAGGGAAATGTTAGTGCACCCTCTTTCTCAATGATCCTATGCCATTGTTCAAGCCAAATACATGTGTGAAGACCCACATTTATTACCATATAATGACCCTGTGTACCTCCGGGTGGTGCTTTTTCTCCCTTTCTAACAGGTACAGTCACAAGTCCCTTCATTAGACTTTGTAGTGCTTAAAAAAAAACATTTTCAGTCAATATATGCAAAATTCACAAATTACTATTCATTAAACCACAAAATGATCCTTCACCCACAATTCTCTGTCCGGCACTCACAACCAATACCAGTGCGACACTCTATGACATAGCCAACCAATACTAGTGCAGCTCAACAACAACTGACCAATACAAGTGCAGCACCCTGTGACATCAATCCCAGTTCTTGCAGTGACTCACCCTCCTTTACAATTTTTCGCACACGCACTCTCACAACAATTTTCGTGTGAAACAAATGCAAAGCAACTTTAACAACTAACTGTGTCTGCTCCTCTAAAGAAATTAAAGTATTCATATACACAAGAAACGGTCCGGAACAAGACCTAACCTGAAGCACATTTGAACAAAACTTCGACCAGCGGGGTCTCGCTCAGATTGATACAGTTCCTCTCTGTGCACTGAGATTCACTATATCGACCAGATACTCACAATCACACAAAGATAACGTCCCTATCTCAATTGTGCTGTTGACGACATCTCACAACTAACACCACAACACAGCAGACAACTACCAAATATAGTATATTCTGCACTTTCTAATACCATCCCAGAATTTCAGGCCACGTCAGACCCGATAACCACTTCAATTTCTTTGCAGTAAGTGTCACATTCTCACCACAACTTAAAACATCTCTGCAGAACAGCACACAGTCACTGCAAAACACTGCCAGCTAAGCAACCCCGTTAATCCTAACCCCTCCACTGCTACAATTAATTCCAGAACTGCTGGGACTCCATCAATCCTTGAACGAACCATGGGCTTCAGGGGTTTGGACTGGGTTTCGGCAATTTTTGAATGGGACACCCATACTCCCTCATTTCAGTGAAAAACCATACGACAAGCTACCAGTTAATCCAGCACTGGCCAACCTCTTACCATTAATTATCTGGGGGACCTTTCTGGTCGACTAAGAAGTGGAAACATGTTAGCATTAGTCAAAAACATTTAATTAACAGTGTAACCCACTTGGCTACACAATATGGACTCGGAATCAGGGAATAAAATTAAGAAATGTTATTACAAGTTAACAGTCAAGGTAATGTAAATGAATCTCAATACCATGCTGTAAAGATACAAGATGACAACGGGATAGCCAAACCTCCTAAAGAAGTTCAGGCGCACCAGCATGAGACAAAAAAGAATTTTAGTGATAGCAATACCGGAAAATAATAGAATCTGGTGCTCAGAGAAGAGTCTCCAATCCTCTCTCCTAAACATGAGTAAGGTCTAAAGTCATATAATTTAGGGTCTAATCCATCAAAGGGTGATTAAGGGCCTGATTTAGATCTCGGCAGATGGGTTACTTTGTCACAACAGTGATGGACATTCCGTCCGCCACAATATAAATCCCATAGGATACAATAGGATTTATATTTCGGCGGACAGCCCATCCATCACTGTGGTGACAGAGTAACTGGACGGCCGAGATATAAATCAAGCCCTAAGTCCCAAAAGGTCTAAAAAAGTTGGGAAATTGAACGAAGTTTTCAGCATTTCAGAAGCTCGGTCAAGAGTCTTCAAGGGATAGGGAAATAAGTGTTAGCCTAAGCCAGACTTAGCAAAAGAGTCAAAGTCAAAGCATAGAGGTCTGTACCTCTCAAGTCCAAAGTAATAGTAGCCAACATTAACCTGTGAGAACACCTGTTAATACCAGACAAATCTTCTGAGTAACACTCCTTATTCAACCTATCAGGGGCTCAATTGTCCTTTCCATTCTCACGTTGTGAGCTGCAACATTAGCGGGTTTTCCCACACGAGTCCTGTGAATGATATCGACCATTGGCATCTGCAACTCCTCGATACATTACTGAATAGGGACTGTCAGTTAACCCTCTGGCTCTTCATGTTCTTTTTCATGGTACTGTTCTCAGGCACTCTATCTCTAGTAAACTGTTACATCTATTCTCAAACTAACAAGCCACATGAACGTACCTGCCATGAAAAAGGCACACAAGCAGAAATGGAAAGCAGTATTTTATGCAGAAAGAAATACCTGCCTACATATGTCAAGCTTAAATGCAATGGTTCAATGGTGCACATTTAATACTTGTCATATATGAACGTATAACTACAAATAAAATTAAAATGTCAGTACATACATTCAATATTAGATTCATGTTGCAGTTTAAGTAAATGTAATGTAACTGGTAATACATGAACATAAATGTAAGTGTGGATTACAGTCTAAATTCAAATGTGAAAACATTACTGCACACATTCACATAAGTCTTTTGTCGTTTCTGAAGTAAACACATTTTAATAGTGTAAGGAAGCTCTTATCCAGTGTCGGAACACTCCATTTCATTTTAATAAGGTGAAGGAACATAGTATATATGAATCTCATGTTCCATAGTGACTGCAGTATTGACTTCAAGTGCAGCACTATACATTAATAGTGTTAGGACACCCAAAGTATGCATTGCTAATTACACATACATATTGCGTATTTGTGACGTAAAAGGATGGAGTCAAAATTACGCTGCTCCAAGTGTGAGGTTTGCACATCTATCTGACTGCGTGAGTGGTGGAGTTTATTGAGACCGTTGGTTTGTGGGTAGTAGCAAGATGGTGGCTGGCTTTTCATGAGGCTGCCAAGTATTCACTCTGGTCCTGAGAGCCTGCACACTTACATTGTCTTTGTGTGTGGAGGAGGCTGCCCGCCGCACCCATTTGAAGTAGCATCCGTTCCTCTACCTAAATGGTGCAATCTCTCTCCTTCACCTTTCCAGGGATCTGCAAACCTTGGGGATCTAGCCCATGTTCTGAGGCTGATCTAGCTGGACTAGCTCAAACCAGCCCAACAGAAGCTACAGTTAGCCATGACCCCTGCGCAAACGTATAATGCTTTGATCATGCTCTTTAGGCATTAGTGGGTCCTCCAAGATTCAAATGGTGCAAGAAATCATACTGGTCAGGTTGGACTGCAACTACTGGGCCCCATAACCAATAGGGCGTTGCACATTTCACTACATCCGAGGCAGGGAGGAAACATGTCTGGAGCAGTTTGTGAGAAATCAAATTATTTGGTTCAACGTGGTGTGCTTACCCCACAGTGTGTACTCAGGCATGAGGGCCCAGACACCGAAAGTGTTCTATTGTTCTGTCTTGAATTTTACCAGCTGTCACATCCTTCTCCGTATGCTAGTGTCGCAATCACAATGTAATGCACATCGGCAATACTACAAATCATTTAAGAAACTTACAAGACTCGTAACAGTACAGCTTTCATCGTGTGAGGACTGCTGAGCAAGTTTTGAGAAAGCATACAGACACACAGGTGACAACCGATAAAGTATTCTGTTCCTTGAGTATGTAAGTTCTCCCCCATATTATTGTCCTTACCATGTTGAAGAGACATAGAAGTGGCGGCCGGTATGGGACAGGGGTGGCAGGGTAGGAGGGCTGGGGAAAAAAATCACTTACCTGATCGCAGCGTCTCTGCTCCATCTCTTCCACGTCATGTCTCCTCCGCCCAACTGCCAGGGCACAACCAGGCTCTCCTGAGCCAATCACAATGCTGCAGTGCAGCATTGTGATTGGTATGAGTGCCATGGTTTGGCGCTCAGACGGGGACAGGAAGTCTGGGCCTGTAATGCAGCCTGGGTGGAGAACATACAAAGTGCGCATGACGGTATGGCCCAAGCAAGATGGCCGCCCAAAGCGTCATGCGCACTTTAGAGTGCAGCACTTTAGAGTCCTCCCCGACTTCAGGGTAGCTAAGCCCCACCCTAACCTGATGATGCCAAAAATAAAATGATAATGACTTCAGTTATTATCATTTTATTTTTTATTTTACACTGCTCCGTGAGCAGTGGGGTGATGCTCCTCTGCCTTAGCGGAGGGCCCTCCACTGAGACATAGTACATGACCAGGATACCATCTCTTACAGGAAGCCTTTCCTTTCTTTGGTCATAGTCAAGAAAGCAGAATGAGCCTGACAAAATTGAAAAAAGGAATAAGCTATAGCCAAAGAATAGACCAGCAGCAAAGGAGGGAGGCCCAGGTCCATAATTGAGAGACACAGTCTGGCTAACACCAGCAGGTCAACGGAGTCTAGGGAAGAGAGGAGTTCCAGCTCTGAATATCAAGTACATGAACTTTCACCTAGGTCATATATGCATGTCAGAAACTCAATTTTTTTTTACAGATATTCTCTGCAGATTATTTGCTTGGTACCAACCAGTAAGACAACTGAAATTCCAATATGCATACCTGACTACAATTCCCAATATAGGAACGTTAAAATGGGTGGTCGTTCTCTGTCAGGGGTGACAGAAAAAAATATGAACTATTTTCCACTTTCATTGCATTTGGGACAAAACTTCAAGTCTTTTAGTAAACAGCTCTTTCTCCTTTCTGTCTGTTATTAACATCTAATGTTATTCCACTTTCTCGCTTGGGCTTTCGGAGCTGCTCCAGTCTTTTCCTATAACCACTTTCTAGATGAATCACAAAAGGAGAGCCAGAGGAGGTTTGAAAACCAATAGGAGTTGACTCCCCAATTTGACATTATATAGCACAATAGAACACCTGAGTCTAAACAAGAGAACATTTAAACAAGATAGCCCACCTTATGGTGGCATGTTTCATCATCAGGAAACCTCCTCGCACTGTGATGCCTAGTCTTGGTGCTGGCTACAACCCCCTCACTCAAAGAGAGGAGCACAGCAGATGTATTTAGAGGTTTAATAAATACCCTTTAATGCGCTGGGAGCAGTGGGGAAAGCAGAGCGTGCAGAAAGATAATATGATAATTAGAAACTGGGAAGAAGGTTTTCGCAAACACTTTTATCCGTGCGCCTTCGGGTCAGGATTAATAGGAAGGACACAGCAGGAAGGTTTGAACCTGCTGTGGTGTGTCACCAAGGTAGGGCAAAATGTTTCATCCAATAACCCTCAGATGAGGTGTTGCGGAATTCGTCAGGACCTATAGTGATAGTGCTTCTGCTTCAAGGTTGTGCTCAAAATATAATAATGTCATTTTAAACAAATCCATCAAGTCGACCTCTGCGAATCCAAAGGAGAGATCCACTGGCAGTCACTTGCAAAGACAATATATAAAAATACATATCTATTACAGGAACAACAAGGTCGGGTGTGGTGGCTCAACTTGGGCCATGGTGTGGGGCTCAGGGTACCCTCTATCCTTTCGAACATTATAGGAGAGTAAAAAGACAAAGAACAGAGAGGTAAAAAAACTCTGGGTACTTCAGATCAAGTGAGGTACCAACACAGCTACTAACCATCACACTCCTAGAAGTATGGCAATTCAAACTAGCCCAGCCCCCCAAAGCTATAAGAATAGCTTGAGAGGCATGTATTAGTTCTTTTTATTAATATATTTTATATTGCATTAAGAAATACCTATTATTGTGTTAATCTCTAAATTAGACTAACAGTGCCACAATGTGGCAAAATTAGATAAGTGCCGGTGTTGACAAATAGGTGCCGGTGCTGATTACCGGAAACCACCAGTTCAAATTAAGCACTGGTGCAAAGTTGTCTGTGTGAGTCTAGCATAGGTTATGTGCTTAAAGGGTACCCTTCAAGTATAAAATACTATGCCTAGACAAACATTAACACTTTTCTCACGTTTGATATGTCCTGTACAGTGCAGCACAGATGCAAAAGTGGGAAAAGTTAGAGGAAATACAAGTATTTCTCCTTTTTAGCACCTGTTTCAAGTGACATTTTTTTGGTGCAAACCCTGTTTTCAAACCTTTGTAGATATGGTTTTGCATCAAAAACCATGGGTGGTTGCACTGGAACACCCATGTATCATCTATGGAACACCCCCTGGGCGCAGAGTAACGCTTTGTCTTACTTTTATGCAACTTTCCAGCGCAAAAAAGTAAATAAAATAAACACATTTTGTGCAGGATTGCATCATTCTTGTGATGACACCACAGCACAAAATGTTTGTAAATCTGGTTGTAGGTCTTTTTTCTGGTAGTTCTGCTTTGTTACTGGGACGAAGCTAGCTGACATTTTCCAACTGGTCAGAGCACGTGGATAATGTGAACAGGAGGGCTGGAAGAGCTAGGGTGTGTGGGCGGGAGGTAGGGATGTCAAGGTGGGGATATTGTTAGTCTGGGGGAGTATGCTCACCTGTGGTGCTGCAGCTGTCAGGCAGGGGTGGTGCTGAGCTTCTGGCTGCAGCCAATCCCTCTGTCCTTGCAGTCGTTTCACTGGGGTCACATCTGCAGCCATTGAAACTGGACCCCGTGTCGGTGGTCTGGAAAGATTCGGGTCAAGACCAGAAACATCAACCAACTTGTAATGGCTTAGAGTGGCATTCTTCTCAGAGTTAATGCTCCCGGGGGCAATACAGCACTCATAATGAGGGCCTAAGTTGCAAACCCTATGAAAACGTTTGAGTGTTGCCATGTGAGAGCGCAACCTGCCACATCCAAAAATACTTCTCACAGTATCACTTAAAGCAACACTTTTCAACTATAACAAGGCATAATTTCTTTGACCTTTGCAACAGGTGGCTTTGGCTCTAGTTGTCTTATTGCAGTCCCTATTGCAAAGAGATTGGCCTACCACAGTAAAGACTTCATGAATCGAGAGACTACGGGGCATATTCTCAAGAACATGTGATAACCATCGCAAAAGTAATTTAACGCAACTCTCAACATCGCAGTCCATTGCGGTAAAATTACGCTGTGTTAACCAAGTATTCACTACTCGGCGGTACCATGCGATAGACTCCAGATAACGCATCAAATGAACGCGTTAAATTCCATACCACACCGCTAAAATGCAAAACATGAACGCAAAAAAAGCAGCAAAAACCAGCGGCAGGCCTGCAAATCCCACACGTCTGGCGGGAAAGTGCACTATAAAAGCTACAAAAACAACACACCAGAAACAATCAAAATGCGTAGCAACATGGATGCACCCTGACCGAGCGCAGAGGCCAACGCGAACCCCACAAGCCCCACAGACCACCAGCAAGGAACAACGGGGGTGGGGAATGCCAGGGAGAAGAGGGAGAGGAAGACGGGGTGCAGTCCGCAGCAAAGTCAGATCAGTGTCAGGGAGGTGAAAGAACACTACCATCAACTGCCCCACAATTAGACTTCCGGGAATGTAGTCGGAGTGTCGAGGAGGCCAATGGAGGAGGCCAAGAGTTACTGGCATGATGTGAAAATCCAAACCAGGCACAAAGCCTCGGCCAACAGGAAGGCAGCAACGGTGACAGGAGATGGGAGTCCTGCGCCACAGGAGCAGCTGGATGAAACGGAGGCCACAGTCAACAGTGTGGAGACGGTGCAAGGAGTCGGGAGTGCGGAGGGACACACAACACCTCCGGCAGAGCACAGAAGACCACACATCAGTGATGCCTGAGAGGACCACCGCACCTTCAACACCGATGCCCTACAACAGCCCATGGACATCCCATGCAACCCACCACCAGGAACAGGACAGCCAAGCTACTCAGAGGAAAACACAGACCCTGCAACTGACCACACAGCATGAAGCACCCGCAAGCACGGCTGGCTTCCAACACTTCACCGACCCACATATGGCATTCCAATGCCAGGTGTCAGAATGCCAAAAGGAGGTGGCCGAATAGCTGCGGATGGGGTCTGAACCCATGGAAGGTGAATTAGATTACATACGTGGGTGTCCATTATCCTTCAGGGACCACCTACACCCCACAAAGGAGACCCACACTGCCATAGATACATGCAGGTGCACATTCCCAGTAAAGAACCATGCCCAGGGGCATGCAAACATCAGTCACACACCCACGTTGGCTCTGCCTACGACAGCCCAGTCCACTCCCATTACAAATTGAGTGGGTGACGACAAAGCTACATCTCCAAGCTCTAACCCGCTGCCTGCGGTGATATGTCTGCGTCCAGTATACACAGCACAATGTAATGTGGTAGGCCCCAGGACACGCAGATATTATATTGAACTGGCTACAGGCACGTGCGCCCGACCCCTTTATTGACAGGGCCACATGTACAGTGACGCCTGTGCTGGATGTGTGTGGGGTGAGTGTAAGCCAGCCCGCACGGAGTGCTTGGTGCTGGCAACAACCTGAACAGTGGGCACCAGTGCAACGGAAACAGAGAAACCTGCATAACAGAGTCAACTGCTGAGCAACATGGAGGGAGCCGCAGCAAGTACAGAGGTCTCCCAACATACAAACAGAAGTGTACGTGAGTTGCAGTGCACTGAGGTTGTGGCACTAGAGCTGAGTGTGCTCATGTGATGAAAATGACTAGGATTGTGCCCCTTCGGGATATTCTTGATGCAGATGCAGTAAGGTGTGTTGGACCTGCATCATCTTCCGCATCAACGTTCCAGGTCTCCCACACTGCCTGAGGTGACAGGTGTGAGCAACTCCATTAGTCTGCTAGTACCACTGTTTCGACTCTGGCAGATGGCGGTTGGTGGTGGTCCTGGCGATGGTGGCCTATGCCTCCTGCAGTGATGCCACGTACGGGCCGGTTAGGACTCGATTGGATGTGTGAGCCCTGGTGGACCGCAGTTGAGGCTGGAGGCAGGAGACAGCGCAGGGCCACAGACACATGGCGTTGACGACTCCAAGGCCATTGTCACAGAGACCATCAAATATTGAATCAAACAGGGTCCCTGACTTGAGCTGCACAGAGTTAGTGGTCCCGGAGGCACAGTGCCTGGCACAGGCACCCCGGCCCGGGATGGTGACTTGCGGTCCACTGAGGTAGGGCCACGCAGACTCAGCGGGTCCTCGTCGATGTCGAAGGTGAATGTGGCAGAGGGTTGGCGAGGACAGTGGAAGGTGTACTCCAGGGCATGATGCAGAGGTCTAATGCTATCTGGAAGCAGCAAATGGAGGAGTGGAAAGCGGCAGCCTTGTTGCCACCACCAATTCGGTATCAGCTGCATGAGGATGAAAACTACCCCATAGTCCATAGACTCAGATGCTCCCAATGTACAACCAGAGAGTGTCCATGAATGTCGGGGAACAGACTTAGTGGCACCGGGGCTGAGAGGGGATGCAGTCTGTGATGATGCCGGTACACTGATATGAACTCCGCCATTGCCAAAACAAGACTCTGTGACCTAATGGACCACAGTGTAGGCCGTAGGCAGCGGTCAGCAGTGGCCCACAGCCACGTGTCGTTGGCTCGCAGTGCGCAGTTAGTGATACCAGGGCAGTTGTCAGTAGTGTTCGGTCACCTCCGTAACGATGATCCTTTTTTCCTCCTGACTGCAACGCGTCTTCCTCTTACACCTTTCCTTGCGTGCAATGATATGTACTCTGCCATTGAAAAATCGATGTTCAGTTCCAAATCTGTGACTTAGGGCGGGGGCAGTAGTCCGAGTGAGGCCACAGAATCTTGCGGCTGTGATGTACTACTATGACCTAGTGGCACCACATCGAAGGGAGTACAGTGACATCAAACGTTCCATGTACATATGAACTCGCACATCAGGATATTAAGATTCAGTTTCAAATGTTTGACCTACTCGTGCACAGCATAGGCCGAGGGCAGTAGTCCGCGTGGTCCCACATGCACGTGTGGTTATGATGTTATGCACAGACTTGGTGTCACCACATCGAAGGAACTATAGTGACATGAACTCATCCATTATTAATGTGGTCTGCCATGGTGTAATCAAAACTCAGTTCCAAATGTGTGACCTACTTGTCCGCTGTGCATACCGGTGGAGTACGTCAACGAGTAAGGAGTACTTCGGGCCTGTGTTACGGAGGCCATGATGGTCTAAGGAGACTGCCAAGGTCGCGGCCCTCGGGCTTGGAGACTGCACCGGGGCTTGGGGCGTCCTGGGGGTGTTGGCAGTGGGTGTTGTGGCCCTCTTGGCAGTCCGGCCCGCATGTTCAGTGGCTCAATGGCATCTGTTGTTCTTCAGGTGTGGCTGTGGGCTGGCCTTCCTTTTGTGGTGCAGGCTGTCGTCCGACTTTGCACCAGGTCAGAGCAGGTGTTAGTTTCCTGCTGCTATCGCGCATTATCGCATGTTTTGTTGTCTTTTCGCCGATCTGGCTGGTCGTTGAGAATGTTGCGGAGTGGCTTTTGGCACGGGAACACCTACTCTGCATCTCATTAGCGATAGTTGCCAGGGTCGTTTGTGGCAATGTTTTTTGCGGCTGCTATCACTGGTAAACTGGTGGTATCGGCTGTTAGCACCAGCTTGTGAATGGGTCGATACATTTATCGGGACTTTGCCTGCGATAAAGTGCTGTTAACTCAGCGATAACTCCTTGAGAATATGCCCCTCCGTGTGTGCCTGTATTAAAATATAGATTCTAATGTTTTAACTTTGCCTTGGGGATGTGGAGGCATTTCGTATACAGGAATTTATAATTTCACTGTGAGGCAACCTTTGCTTCGTCTTCTGAAAAGAGTTGGCCAGTTTAGAGGAGTTTTGAGAATATTTAAAAGGTCTAATTGGTGGAAAGGGAGTTGAGCTGGACTTAGAAATTCGAAAACACACACAATTGTTGTTGGGGATATTTATGGAAGCTGAAGAATTTATCAGTAGATATTTTTGGAGTCGATTTTTTGAGCATGTGACTCTATTCACCCCTTAAACAAATAAATAGAAAAATGCAGGCAGAGATTTATGCCTTCACCGGAGACATTTGGGTCTTTCATTCTCAGAAGTAGGCCTGGAAAGCAGTGATTTTTTTAAGGTTTCTATTCACTCAGTGTGTAGTTCTCCTTAACGGAAAATCTGCATGGGGGCATGGAGTCTCCTCTGCAAATGCGTTTTTTTTCTCAGCAGGAAAAAAAATTATTTGCTTTGGAGCTAGTCCTTACCCTTCATTCCCACCAAATATGGAGCTGATCAATTTCTCTTTACATCCTGGAATGGGAGCAATCCGGACCATATCAAGGGTGGGAAGGGGATAAAAAATTAGCTTGAGAATGCCCACAAACGTTTATGCTGGTGAATATTCTCAAACTTACAAAGTAAATCCAGCTTTGGACCACCCACTTTCCATCCCTTGTGATTTACTATTGTTGATTTCTATGTACTTGTAGTGGAAAAATCCACCATAGTAAATACATAAATGCCGTCCTGGAATCCCTTTGAAAAAACTTTTCAGTCCCCAAAAATTTACATTTGATTGTAAACATATGTTTCGGACAGAATTTTTTTTGGGGGGAGGCCCTTATGCATTACCTGGGCCTATGCAAGAAGTTGTAAAGGTGACTTGAATATGTCCTCAAACAACAGTGGTAGGAGTTCTGTCCTGCTCCCTGAGATTCTAAAGATTTATTCCATCTGGGAATCAGTCAAAACACAGTGAGTAGGTAGAGAATTGGCCTTCTTGCATGATATTGCCTTTCTATCCAAGCATCCAGTCCATCACCCAATTGCACTCCCCTCTTGGTTGGATCTCATTCTTGTCCTACAACTTCCTTATTTTTGAGTTGTGCTTAGCCAGAGTCACAGCAGTCACATCGAGAATGGGCTTCAACAGCTGTCTAAATATTACCGATTTGGTTCAAGTCTATTATTTGCCATTCAGCTGGGAAAGATAAAGGAATGAAGTGTTTATTTAGAATCCGTGGCAAAAGGGCTTACCTCACAGCAAGTTAACATCAGCAATACGTCTACTGGCTTTGTCTGGAGATCAGCAACGCAGTGACATCAGAGCGTTGTAAAATCCTTTTATTTTGGCAAGATGGTATGTAGGCCAGCAGAATATGGCCAGACATTCCCAAATAATGAGGTATATAATATCCCACATGTTTGGCGAGGAACACAAATGCACAAAACCGCTATTTTAATGTACAGACGGAAGTATGTATTCTCCATTGCACACACAAATTAGATGTGTAGAACTTCCGGCTCCATTACTATGCACATGCTCCTTTTTTTAATCAAGTCTTTCTGGATTTACAACACATACAACTCAGATATGCGCTGCACACTCTTTCAAAACTCAAATTATGGGACCAGCTAGAACCAGACCCTAAGTAAATAATGCTAGGTTAAACATCAAAAACCAGACATTAAACAACGGTCACACTGGTATATTTTTGTGAAAACTGAAGGGAAACCTATAATGTCGCATAGAAGCCTGGATACAGTGAGTATAAAATGTGCGTTCTAGGAAAGCCTCGGGCACTCACCGCTCACCTGTAGTGAGTAATCCCTCTGTCAACTGCAATTACTAGTAAGACATATTTTTCTAGCTCGGCAGGGGGTTTAGTGCTTGCCTCAACAACATCTGTTACTTTGGTTCTGTTTAGCACGCCTGACATTGTAGTCACCCTACATTTAAGTGATGACGAAGAATGACAAAGCGGTTAAGAGATCCCTCCCTGCCCGTCCTCCCTCCATGGTTAGGTAACGTTGATACTTTTGCTGCTTTCAGGAATGTCTTATCGCAACAAACGCAGCACAGCTCAGTGGTAACTAACTACTATCATTAAAAAAACAGGAAAATAGCTCATTTTCAGGTCAACTATGGTGTATCTCCACTACAAATAAATAGTAGCAATGATCAAAATCATGCCCTATGCAAAAGCATCCTTGCCAAGATTATAGAAGAGAAAAATTGGAGATTTAAAAATAATAATCGGGAGAATGTGTTTCCCCATTGGCTTCTATTGAGGCAGAGGTAATTTCAGGAGGGAGACAAGCAATATAAAGCCATTTGTTTGTCTCAAAATGAGAGTAGCAGGTTCTGTACAACTACAGAGTCTCCACACATAAAAAGATAGGACTGTTCTATCTTTTGATGTGCGGACACTGCAGACGTGATGATACTGCGAGTAAAATACCTTTGTGAATAGCAAACAATCATAAACTTACACCAAAGTGTGTTTACCTTTAGGAATCAGGCCCTTTAAGCAATGGTTAAAGTGACATTTATAGGTGGCCCCACCGGCTTTATATGTGGCTCAATGTCTGCCCCGCTAAAATTCACGTTTAGAGATGCCACTGGGAAAGGCTGAGATTGGCTGCTAAAGAAATAGAGGCTTGGGGTCATAGGCCAGTTTATCCTCTGTTTCAATGATCACCAGACCCAATTTCTCATCTATTTCTATTGAAGAAAAGAGGAATGCAAAAAGAGGATCTTGGAAGCACCAGGAGGGAGAAGGCAACAGATCTAATACATTTTTTATAAAAACTATTCTGAGATTGTCCTCTCCCTCCTTCATTCACACATGGGCATACACAGATGCACACAAATATATGGGGAGATTTACTAAGGTTTTACGCTGTCTTTTGTGACACAAAATCGGTGCAAACTCTTTTTTTCATGATTTACTTTCCAGGGCTAAACATGTTTAGCTGGAAATAAAGTGAAAGTAATGCAAACCAACACATAGCTCTGCTTTGCATTACTTAGCTTTAAGGGGGCGTACCATGGGTGGAGCATGGGCATTCCTATGCAACCACCCACATTTTCTCATGCTAAATCCAATTTACTAAACAAAGTAGACTGGGTTTAGCATCAGGAAACTGCTCCCTTTTAAAGTAGGCCACAAGGAAGAAGAAATGCTTTAATTTCGCCTTCCTTTTCTGACTTTGCATGTGTGCTGCACTGTACAACACGCATACAAAGAGGGAAAAAGGTTGAAGAAAGCCTCAGCATAGTATTTTGTACTGGAAGGCTGCCCTTCCAGTACAAATCCAATGCTAGACTCACAGAGATGCCCTTGCACCCTGGTGCAAAGGTGTCTCAGTGGCTCATGGCAGCTGAATTCAGGGTCTGCGCTAGGGAGAGAGGAGGAGAGTGCCCTATTTTAGTAAATTTGGTGCTCTCTTCCTCTCTCCTTTCAAGCAGCGCAGGATTTGTGGCTGCTGCAGTGCGCTGTGTGAAAAAGTAGTAAATCTCCCCATACACTCTCTTGCACTCACCTCATCCTTCTCCCTTAAGTTCTTTACACCTTTGTCTCAGACATTCACTTACTGTTTTGTCCCCTTAGTCTCTCCAGTCACATTTTCTCATTAATCTTCTGACCTTTATTTTCCTCCAATCTTAACTTTACCCTTCTTTTCTCACCTCGGCCGAACCCACTGTCCCCTTAGCTTTCCATTTTCATGGAATCCTCTGACATCTGATTTTCCTTCTCTCTGTCCTTCATTATCCATTTTCTCCTCTGTCCTCTACTCTCCATTCCTTTCTACTCCAGCTCCTCCAGAGACAAAGACTCAGCGACACCTGTGTTGCACATCACCACAGTTGTGCTTCAGTGCTCTACCATAGTCATTCCATTGAAGATGTCACTCTTAGAGCAGTGCTGGCTTCTTCCCATTCAGCCACAAATCAAAAGTACTGACCGGGTCCAACCAAATGACTGATCAGCTTACATCCCAGGCCACCTGCATGCCTGGGGCTTAAGGGTATTTTAAATACAACTTTCAATCATCTAAGATCCCTATCCACAACCTTACATTGACCCCACTGTTCTCACGCATAGGATGGCAAAGAAGATTATTCTCATGGAGGCTAGTGAAGCCTATTGATAGGAGTGCCATTTAAACATATTAAGCGGCCCATTGCAGCTCCATACCTGGATCAATCAATCAATCAATCATAGCATTTATAAAGCACACTACATACCTGTGAGGGTCTCAAGGCGTTGGGGGGGCGGGGGGCGGGATGCTGCTACTGTTCGAAGAGCCAGGTCTTGAGGAGTCTTCTGTAGGTCAGTAGGTCTTGGGTCTGCCGTAGGTGGATGGGGAAGGTGTTCCATGTCTTGGCGGCGAGGTGGGAGAATGATCTGCCACCGGCGGTCACTCTTCGGATGCGGGGGACAGTGGCGAGGGCGCGGTCTGCGGAGCGGAGCTGGCGGGTGGGAGTGTAGAAGCTGCGTCGGCTGTTGAGGTACGCTGGTCCGGTGTTGTGGAGCGCCTTGTGTGCGTGGGTGAGCAGTTTGAAGGTTATCCTCTTGTTGACAGGGAGCCAGTGCTAGTCTCTCAGGTGTGGTGTGATGTGGTTGCGGTGAGAGATGTCGAGGATCAGGCGTGCAGAAGCGTTCTGGATGCATTGGAGCCGTTTCAGTAGTTTTGCCGAGGCTCCTGCGTAGATTGCGTTTCCGTAGTCCAGTCTGCTGCTGACGAGGGCCTGGGTGACTGTCCTTCTAGTTTGGGTGGGGATCCACTTGTAGATCCTGCGGAGCATGCTGAGGGTGTTGAAGCAGGAGGAGGAGACGGCGTTGACCTGCTTTGTCATGGAGAGGGACAAGTCGAGGATGACCCCTAGGTTGCGTGCGTGGTCTGTGGGTGTTGGAGCTGTTCCTAGTGCAGTCGGCCACCAGGAGTCGTCCCAGGCCGAGGGGGTGGATCTGAGGATGAGGACCTCCGTCTTGTCCGAGTTCAGCTTCAGTTGGCTGTTCCTCATCCATTCTGCGACAGCCTTCATTCCTTCATGGAGGGTGGTTTTGGCTGTGTGGGGATCTTTGGTGAGGGAGAGGATCAGCTGGGTGTCGTCGGCGTAGGAGATGATGTTTTGGTCGTGCAGTTGGGCGACGTGGGCGAGCGGTGCCATGTAGATGTTGAACAGCGTTGGGCTGAGGGATGAGCCCTGGAGTACGCCGTAGATAATCTCGGTGGCTTCGGAGCGGAAGGGGGAGGCGGACGCTATGTGTTATGCGGGAGGGGAAGGAAGTGGTGCAGTCCAGTACTTTCTCTTGGATCTCTTGGATGAAATTGCTGAGATTCAGGGTGATTCACAAATGTTTCTTATAGCGGAGTATGAACTTGGTGGACCACTCTCTTTGTTAAGAGGACAGCATGGTGCTTACATATCTTGTACTGAGGCAGGGAAAGGTTTAGTGCAAAGAGGATGGAGTGCATTGTTGGAAAAGGATGATTGCAAATCAGGATTGATCTAGCTTTTATCATGGAAGTAGCTGTTTGGGACAGGTTAATGAACCTATGGACCATATCATGTATAGCCTTTCAATCACTTTTGATGAACTCTTTCTAGAACTTGACAAATTACAGTGGTCTTTGAAAATTTTGAGGTTACCATGACTCCTTTGGCCCTCCTAAGAACAGAAATTGCTTTGGTCAAATGTAAGCTCAAACATATAGTAAACCTACCATGAAGCATCTCATTAGGACTGTAGATTGCTTGCGACACATAAGGCGACAAATGTTGGTTCTGTTCGGTGATGTTTCAATCTGGTGGAAAGAGGTGATAACCAGTTGTGATAAAGAGCTTTACGCAGCTGTAGCTGGGAAATGTTTCTTCAGAGGCAATTCAATTGGTGTTCAGGGGTCCCTGATTATTGGGACACACACACTGGTCCAAAGGCAGATGTAGTCCAGCAATGGAGGGGCAGAGGCAGCTTGGATTTTTTTTTTTTTTATATTTAAAGACCTTTATTGCAAATGATTAAAGTTACACAGCTTTTATGGTCTACAACCCTTGAGGGCCGGCAGCATAGAGTGGCAATCAGATGAAGTGCGATTTAGATAACACAGCCTTCCGGCCGGCAACCCTGGGGTCCGGCGTCGTAATACAATATATATCCGTATGCATCTTTCGGTGAATAGTCCGTTTGGTAAATAGGTCTGTGTGCTTTTTTACCTGTTAATCTGCTTGTAGTGCTGCCAGTGTTTCGATATGTCCCCGGTGTCTGTGCCAGATCTGGCATTAGGGGAACCGACAATTGTACTTTCGGGATATCGTTATAATGGCTATAGGTATTGAGTGGCATAGCTCACTATGGCGAGGAAGTGATCTCATGGGGTCAGCAGTGTCTAGTTGGGGCTGCCAATTCCATCGTCGGTGTGCCTAGTGATCTGTCGTGTATGGTATTCCCCAGTAACAGCTATGTAAGTATGGGTGTCGATTGCAAGAGGCATCGCCTTGGTTTGGGTGTTTAAGTCTAGAAGGGTGTTTATCCCAGTCGTGTCCCGCAAACCGTGCGCGGTGGGGATTGCATTATGTCTCTGCGGCGGAATGCGCGGCGTCAGCTGGAGTTTAGTTTCCAGCGGGGTTACGATGACGTGTGGACTGCTGTCGTTTGTGGCAATAGAAGGTCTGGTCTGAGAACTCGACTAATGGGGTAACAAATATGTGAACCAAAACGATAAAAGAACTGCGGTAGGGAGAAAGAAGGAGAGCATAAGCGTCGGTCAGTGGGTCAGAGGGGGGGCAGTGGTCGCAACCATGGCATGGGAGGATCAGAGGGCCTTATTCGGAATGTGTCAGGGTAGGCGTTTGAGAGTGCGGGGGTTTTGTTCGGGGCCCGTGGCTATCCCATCCTCGGCGCATCTAGGTCAATAGTCATAGTTAGGTCGTGTATCTCGGGCTTTGTGCCTGGAAAGCATGACAGGTCCGAGCAAGGGAAATCAGTCTGGCCCTGGCGGCTAATTGTGCGGTGTGGGCTATAGGGCTGATAGTGTAAGTGTGAGTGCAGGGGCACTGTGATTCCAGCATGTGTGGCAGTACAGTACAGTGGGAATTCCAATGGTGGTTTGGGTGTGGCGGCATCTAGCGGCAGGTGGGGAGGGGGGGACGAGGGAGATGTTTAGTGTGGTGGTGTCTCTCAGCATCTTGTGTCGTTGCGGAGGTTTGGGGCGAGGCAGCTCAGGTTATCCCTTGTTCCAGGCAGATTTGTTGGAAGGATTTAAGGAGATCGTCCCAGAGTTGTACAATGGGGAATTTCCGGAGGCCCGCTGTTTCCTCTCGGAGGAGCACTGTGCTCTCCGCCCGCGCCCAGTTAGTGAAGGACATAGACGAGTGTCTGACATGTGGTGGGGCGCTGGCTTTCCAGCGTTTGGTAATCAAGCGCTTGGCTGTGATCAGGCCCATGTCCCAGAACCGTGTAGCTACCTTATTCAGTTTTGTGCGTTTGTAGAGTCCCAGAATGCAAGCCTCCCACGTGTGTGGCACATGCTCGTCAGTGCTTTGTGTGAGTAGTGAGGGAACCCCGTCCCAGTATGGTTGAATTCTCGGGCATTGCCATAGCATATGTAGGATATAAGCTCCTATCAGGGAGTACGCTGACAGGCAGTGTCCGCTATTGCGAAATATCTGTTGATCTTGTCGGGTGTGAGGTAGGCCCGGTGCAGGATGTAAAGTTGGATTATTTTGAAACGGGGGTTCCATGGGATATTAGTTGGTCCAGCCAGCACCATCGCCCATTCCTTGTCGGTCCAGTACCGCCCTCTGTCGGCAGTCCACTTCTCACGTAGTAGCGTGGTGCTGGGCTGTGTATGGATCAGTAGGGCTTGCGCCAGCCAGTGCACTATGTAGGAGCCGTTGCCCATGACATGTAGATACTGCATGAAGTGGTGCATTGGCAACTCTTCTGCTATATCGCCCCACGCGGTAGACAACGTATGTATGAGAGACGCATGTAATAAGAATTGCCCGGCCGGTAAATTGGTGCCTGCGGTGAGATCTGCAAAGGAAAGCAGAGCCCCGTCGTCGTAGAGGTCCCCCAGTGTTTCCACTCCCGCTCGTGTCCAGTTGGCCAGCGGGGCCTCTGTCAGCGCTCCTGTTGTTCTGGGTGTGCCCATAAGTGGGATTATCGGAGCATATGGTTTCGTTGCTCGAGTGAGTCGTAAACATCGTAGAAAGCACTTGCGCGCCACTGCTAGGTGCAGTTGAGAAGGACAGGCTAAGCGGGCCAGGGGATGGAACAATGTGTAGACCTGTGTTTGTGTCCAGATGGCGGTGTCCGTAGCCGTGTCTTCTAGGTTCTTGCCGCACAGCCATCCCGATACCCACTGCATCTGCGCCGCCAAGTAATGCAATTCATGTTAGGGACTGCCAGGCCGCCCGATTCAGTGGTCATGTATAGTTTCGTTAGGGCCACGCGAGTAGGGTCTCCAGGTCCCGAAATATCTTGTTGGGGGCATACACCAGAATATTAGCGAAATAGTACAATAGCCTTGGCAGGACTATCATCTTGGCCAATGCCACTCGGCTAGGGACATTCAGGGGCAGAGTCTTCCAGAAGCCGATCTGGGCGCGGATGGAGGCTATCGCCCGTATCAGTTTCCCTTCCAGGACGTCTGTTGGGTTCCGGTAGATGTGTATTCCCAACTAGCGGAATGTGGTGGTGTACCATTGCAGCCTCTCTCCTCCGAGACATATATCACTTTCAGGTGTATCCGGGTGGAAGGAGTAGGCACCTGACTTGGACCAGTTGACCCGCAGTCCCGACATGCTCTCGAAGGTGCGAAAAATGTCGGCTATAGATCCAGGAATGTTGGTTAAATCCTTGACATACAGTAGCAGATCATCTGCATACAGTGAGATCGTGTGGACGCCATCGGCCATTGGGATTCCCCACTCATCCCCTCGTGTCCGAAGAATTGTGGCCAGGGGCTCCATGGCCAAGGAGAACAGTAGGGGGGATAGGGGGCAGCCTTGCCTGGTACCTCTCCGTACACGAATAGCGTCAGAGAGTAGGGTGCCAGTGAGGACGCGTACCGTAGATCTTTGGTAGAGTAGGTCCACCATACTCTCATAGTAACAACCCAATTCGAATTTTTCCATCACTGCCCTCAGGTACGGCCACTCCACAGAATCAAATGCTTTCTCGAGGTCCAACACTAAACATCCCGCGCGTGGCCAGCGTTGGACAGCATATTCCTGCAAGCGAAATAGGCGGCGGATGTTATAGGAGGTGTGTCGTGTGGGGACGAAGCCATTCTGATCGTGGTGCACTAGATGTGGGAGCATAGGGGCCAGTCGTCGGGCCAATGTGGAGACAAGTATTTTGTAGTCCGTGTTCAGGAGGGCCAGGGGGCGATAAGAGCCCACTCTCGTGCTTTCCCTGCCTGGTTTAGGTATGGATATTAAGTTGGCTTCATTGAGTGTGGGAGGGAGGGAGGAGTCTTTCGTGGCCGCAGTGTACAGTTTCAGGAGTTCTGGAATGAGAATGTCCGAGCCGGCCTTGTAAAATTCAGCTGGCAGTCCGTCAGGGCCAGGAGTCCTGCCATTGGACAGCTGGAAGATGGCCTCGCGGAGCTCTTCCGGTGTAACCGGGGCTCCCAGCTCGTCCTGTTGCGCAGTGGTCAGCTGTGGCATCGGAAGGGGGGAAAGATATCCCACTATGTCAGGGAGTGGATCGTGGAGTCGAGAGCAATGTAGGGCCTCGTAGTGGGCCGTGAACGCCTCATGGATGTGGCGTTGTGAGAGCAGCAGCCCCCTCTCGTCCACCTGTATCGCCGCCACTGGGGTTGCGCGGTCTTCTCGTGAGATTAGCCAAGCTAGCAGTTTGCCGGGTCTGTCACTCTGGTGGTGTGTTTGTGCTGAGTGGGCGGCGTAGTTGATACTACACAACCTTTCTAGGAGGCGTGCGTGTTCCGTCTGTGCCTCCGCCAGTGTGTTATCAGTGCCATTGATCGTGTCCTGTTCTCGCCTAAGCAGGTCTGTCTCTAGCTGTGTTAGGTCACGTTCTAATTGTTTCCGCATGTTTCCCTGTGTGCCCAGGCAATGTCCGCGAATCACGGCTTTAAAGGCGTCCCATTCTATCTGAGGGGAGGACGCTGTATCAGTATTTTCCTCAAAGTATTGGGTCGTTTGTCTGAGAAGTGAGTCCCGGAAGGCCGCGTCCAGCAGCAGCGCTGGTTGGAGCTGCCAGGTGGGAATGGGGGGGTGTGGCCGTTCCCAAGCAATGGTCAGGAAATGTGGATTATGGTCCGAGTGTGTGCGGCCCATGTATCGTGTGTCCGTGATCAGCGGGAGAAGCTCGGTGGTCACCATGAATCTATCTAGTCGCACATGCAGGTCGTGCGCACCTGAGTAGTAGGAATATTCCCTTGTCGTGGGGTTGTGAGTCCACCAAGCATCATGTAGATGCCACTGTGCAGCCCAGCTGAGTAACGCTTTCATGGCACTGTGTGTCGATGTGCCGTCATGTGGTGGGGAAGAGCGATCTAATGCCGCATCAAGTATACAATTATAGTCACCCCCTATTATCCACGGGGCCGCATGCCAGGTCGCCATTGTCGTGGAGAGGTGTGTGAGGAAGCCACCCTGGTCAGTGTTAGGGGAGTATATGGAAGCCAGTACCACTTGCTGTCCGTCTAGTCTGCCCTGAGCCACCACATACCTGCCTTCGGGATCTATATGTGTGTCCGTGACCGCCCAGGGGGTCCCAGGGTGAACCCACAGGAGGGCTCCGCGTGCAAAGGAAGAGTATGCTGTGGCGTACAGTTGCCCACGCCATTTGCGGTGTAGCGCTCGTACCTCCGCTGTGTTCAGGTGTGTTTCCTGTAGTAAAGCTACGTGTATCTTGTGACGTTTCAGGTAGGAGTAAATCTGGTAACGCCTTGCCGGCGTGTGCATGCCCATGACATTCCAGGTACATATCTGTATTTCAGCCATGATCATTGTACGGATACAGCCCTCTCCTGCTAGCCGCATCTAGTACAGCAGGTGGAATGTTCTCCCGGCATTCCGATCTCAATCTCGCCTTCCGACCCTCCCCAACAGCCAACTCAACATACACTGCCTTCTCTGTGTGCACATGGGTAGGAAAGAAAGGGGGTGCATAAAGCCAAGAAAAGGCAACATAACAGTAAATACCAAAAGGTCGGTAGCGCAATATGCCTCCGTCCAAACACTCAAGTGAGTTAAGGTGAACTACACAGTTCTAGGGGGTGTCAATTGGTTGGTGTAGCTAAGTTCCGGTTGGCAATATTGTTCATGAAGTGAATATCTCCGCACCCGGGCCGGGCAGAGAAGCTGTATCCAACAGACGGGGCCGGGCGGCCGCCCGCCCAAAACAGCGGAAAAAGATCTGTCCAATGTCAAGTGGCGGGGACATAGTTCGCATGGGGGCCCCGCTTATAGCGGGATCAGTACTCGGACCTTCGGCGTAGTCCTGGGTTTAAGGGCATGGGGCCCCTCTGGTGCAGGTGTTAAGGTTGTGTATGTAAAGCAAAGTGTTACTCACTGCGTCTCGTCACCACTCGGGTCCTCGAGGCAGGGGAACCTGTTCTGCAGCCAGGTCCGTTGATCGTGCACCCCACGGCAAATCAGAGGTCCATCTCCATGGCTGTAATGAATCTGTGTCTTGAGGAGTGGGATGCTCCTGGGAGCCTCTCAGCCGAGAAGGTCTACTGTTTGTGGTGTGACGTTCGGGGGGTCTTCAGACTGCTGGGAGTCCGGTATCCCGTAGATTGCCTCATCGTCGCTCGGAAATGCCGTCGGGCTGGCATTGGGGGCAAATGATGGAGTCCGGGAGTTGCTGATTTCAGTGACTTTGCGTAGCGCGTCTTGTTGTTCCTGCAGAATCAAGTCTGCTGGCAGAAAGTGAGTCGGTGTCTCCTGCTCGCGGGGAGGTGTAGGTGTCCTGCGCCATCGCCTCGACCCTCTTGCGCGTGTTGATGTGGTGGATCTCTGTGCTCTTCCAGGCGTTCCAGCCATGCCCTCATCTAGCCATGCCTCAACCTCCTCAGGGGTGGTGAAGAAGTGAGTCTTATCTTGCGCTACTACTCTCAGCTTGGCAGGGAAAAGTAGCGAGTATTTGAGGTCCGCTTGTCGTAGTCGCTTCTTCACCTCTAAGAAGGAGTGTCGTTGTCTTTGCACCTGTATGGTATAATCGGGGAAAAACATCACCGCGGCAATGTTGATCTGGACGGCGCCAAGTTTCCTGGATTCCCGTAGAATCGTGTCGCGATCTCTATAGTTGAGAACACGTAGGATTAAAGGTCTGGGGTTGGAGCCAGGAGGAAGGGGTCTCGTGGGCACCCTGTGTGCGCGTTCCACTACGAAGTGGGGTGACAGCGCGCCCTCTGGAAGTATGCCTCGCAGCCAGTCTTCCACTCGTCGGGTGGGATCCGCTCCTTCCCATTTTTCCGGAATGCCCACCAAACGGATGTTGTTCCTTCGAGCCCGTCCTTCCGCATCTTCTGCTCGTTCCTCTAGAAACTCCACCCGGTTAAGCAGGTCACGGATGTGTTTGTCTGCTTGGCTCACCGTGGGTTCCAATGCTGCCACCGCTCCCTCCAAGGACGTAGTGCGATCCTGTAGTTTCTTGTGATCGGCCTTGAGATGGGTCAAGTCCAGTTTTGATGTCACCTGTTCTGCATCCATCCTGGTCATAGATTTGGGCAGTTTCCCCTTCGTTGACGTGCCTCCGACATAGGCCAGTTGAAGCAGTTGTACAGTTCCACTGCGCAATAAGGGTGGTTCCAAGTTCGGCGCCGGGGGGGGGCGAGCACGCGATCCTTCGAAAGCCTTGTGTCCACGAATATAGCCCGGGTCTCTGAGACACCTCCACGTCCGTGATAGCGCTTAGCCGGTGTTATCCTGCGTCTGTTGGGCTGGCCGGGTATGTGCCTCAATGAATGTCTCCACCGTCATGTGTTTGCCGCTCCTCTCCGCTATTGTAGTGTCCTCAGGGGAGCGATTGTCTTTGCAGGGGATTCGTCACGCTTGTCTCCCAAATGAGCTTGTCGCACCACGCCGTGTTCCTCGGCCTCTGCCGGGGCGTAATGAGCGCAGTTCGTCAGGGAGGGAGCCTCTCCAGCCGCCAAGCACAGGGCGCCCCTCTCTCCAGTTCAGGATATAGGTTGGAGCCCGGCAGAACTCGGTGCGTCACCGGGGTCGTCGTCCCCTCAATAAGCTATTCTCTGGGGTCCTGATGCCGCTGGTGCCGTGGGGTCCACCCTCCGCGGGCCCTTGCTCAGCTAGGCGTCGTTTCAGATTTGTGGTGCCCTCACCTCCGGGGACCCGTGGTGGGTCTGCTCAGCTCCGGAGCCAGCAGGTGTCTCCGCTCCGCTGCCGGCCCCGCCGCTACAGAGGATGTGGTGCTGGTAATGTGCCTGCGTGTCCGGTCCCACTCGCCGTCACCGCCCCTCGCCTCTGCAGTGGTCTGCAAGCGCGTTCACCTGCCTCCCCCGCCCGGCGGCAGCAAGCCTCCCTCCGTTACAGCGCCGCATCAGACTCCCACTACATCAATGGCGCAGTGGTTGCTCCTGATCATATGGTGTTCGGAGCAAGGGTTCCGTTTCGGGGGGGGGGGGCAGGGGGTGTCACCCCGTCTCTCTCCTCTGCCGGCGTGGGCCCCGGCAGTGTGCCGGTCAGGCCGTAGCTCGAGGCCTATCCTCGCAGGCAGTAGTCGCGGTCCCTCGCAGGCAGGTATTCCGGGGCGGCGGTGCTCCGTGCAGCTGCAGCCCCCCACGTGTTCTGTTTCCCCCCCGGCACAAAGTCCCTCGGTGTGGCAGTGGTGCCGGTCCGGTCTCTGGCACGACTGGGCGCTCCCGCCGCGCAGTCGGCGGTGCAGTGCTAGGACACGACTCACCTTTTCACTTTTCTCCAGTTCTCCGGTCGGGTCTCGCAGGGACGCCGTCCTGTTGGGGTGTAGTGGAGTAGGGGAAGGACTGTCTCAGCGATACAGTTCGCGGGTAGGGGGGAGCCTCCTGATCGCGTCCCACAGCCGCCGCTGGGTGCGGCGAGATTTCTTGTAGGCCGCCGTCTCAGGCCTAGCCGTCCGGCTGAGACCGCAGTCTCGCGCAGGCAGGCCCGCTGGGGCAGCAGCG
Source organism: Lissotriton helveticus (assembly GCF_964261635.1). Taxonomy (NCBI): domain Eukaryota; kingdom Metazoa; phylum Chordata; class Amphibia; order Caudata; family Salamandridae; genus Lissotriton; species Lissotriton helveticus. The sequence continues at coordinate 930,507,572 of NC_136057.1, forward strand.
CCCGGGGCGGCCGCGATCTTCTCTTCAGTGCCGGTGCAGAGCCCAGCCAGGGATCAGCCTCAAGGTTAAGTGCCAGGTGGGCGAGCATTGCCACCGGCCCCGCCCGCAGCCACAGCTGTGTCAGGATACCTGGGTCGGAGAATCAGCCGGGGAAGGGGAGCTCGGATCGGAGCTCTACCCTGCCACGTCTACCGCCATTGCGCAGAGCAGAGGCAGCTTGGATAAAGAGGAAGGTTAGTATACCTGTATGAAGTAACATTTTAAAGGCCTCACCTCTCACTATGTGACATCATGCAGGTGCTTCCAGGTTGAAGGGTGGTAGCAGCAGCACAGGAACACAACTCACAGAAAAGGTTGCTGGGAATGTTGAAATGTTTTCAGTTCTCTTAGTTTGTAGGTTCAGTACTCGGCCTATGCTCCTGACCCTTTCTTATTCTTTCATCAGGTCAGCTAGAGCCCCATCAGCTCCAGGTAAGTGTTAATTTTTGTGTTATTAAAGCTCCCTGCACTCGCTCCCCCCTCCTGCGCTTCTTTGTGCCCCTAACACCCGCCCACCACCTCTCTATTGTGGCAGCCACCACTGCCTTCAGGGGTCCCTCAACTGTTCAGAGGGGCCCATTTACCCCAAGAACAATGAATATCAGAGCGAGGTATTTATAGGAAGTATCTTATTTTATAGTAAAATAACCTGGACAATTAAGACCACTATTGGAAAATGGCCTTCTCTGAAGAGTCACTCCAAACTTTTCTGCCTTCCTCGTACTCCTCTATTTGCTAAACTCTTTTTGTTGGCCTTAGGACTCTGAGCACTTTACCACTGCTAATCAGTGCTAAAGTGCATGTGCTTTTTCCCGAAACATGGTGACATTGGTATATACCTGATTGGCATATTTGATTTACTGATATGTCCCTTGCAAAGTGGTTTAACATCAGGACTTGCAAGTCAAATGCTACTAGTGGGCCAGCAGCACTGATTGTACACTGATTGTGCCACCCATATAAGTAGCCTCTCAAACTTGTCTCAGACTGGCCATTGCAGTGCCTGTGTGTGCAGCTTACTGCCACTTCGACTTAGAATTTAAAACTACTTGCCAAGCCTTAAACTCCCCTTTTATTACAATAAAGTCATTCCTAAGGTAAGCCCTAGTAGCCCTAGGGGCAGGGTGCTGTGCATGTACCTTCATGTTTTGCATTTCCTGGTAGTGACAAACCGCCCCTTTCATATTCCACTACTGTAAGGCCTATACTTCTCATAGGCAAGCATTGGGAATTCCTTAATACACATTTAAGCTGTAATTCCTGATCAGAAATGACTCGTTTTTCCATGTTTCATATCTTTGGAATGGTAATGATAAATCCTCCTCACTGGTGAAGTTGGATTTACCATTACTGTTTTAGAAATGCCACTTTTAGAAAGTGACAAGGTAATGGACAACCCAAACAACCCTTGTGGGCTTGGGTAATAAAGCAAGAAAGTAAAAGTTCCAACAAGGGATTCATTTAATGATTATTAGCATGCAGGTTTTGGAGCATCGACGAGGAGCCAGCGACGAGCAGCAGCGATCAGTGCCCCGTAAAACATCATAGTTTGGCAAGAAGGTCTTTGGTTTCACCCGGACAACTTTCTCCACTTGGTTTCACATCCCGACTTCCACGGCGGGCGGCGAAACTCTTAACAGAATCACCTAACGAGGACAGAGCGATATCCCGATTTACCTCGTATTGCGGGACCTCGAGCAGCGCCGCCTGATAAAAAAATGGCCGCCAGTCCTAGATCATTCAGCATTAGGACCCCACGGGGATCTGCACCACCCAGTTCCCCCCACTATTGAGATACAGCAGACCACTAAAGAGGCCGAGTCGACCAAAGACGGCTGGGGAGCCCCGGGATACACCATAGTCGGAGTTCCCAGTTGCCTGACCTGAAAATGGCTGCGTGAAGACCTTGACACCTCTACTTTCTTTACCGGAGGGTCTCGAACTCACCTTGGTTCCTTAACGGTTCAAAACAGATATAACCGGATCCTTGCACTGTTTCGACCAACCATTGGCAAAGCCTGGACTATGTTATGTTATGTTATGTTATTAAATCTTTTCTATAGCGCTCGGCTACTCAAAAAGAGTGTCCCGGCGCTTTATAGGAGAAAGAGGAGAAACTGCGACATACTAACATAACACCAGATAAAAGAGAAGAAGAATCAGCCAGAAAATTTACAAAAGACAGACTACTGAGTGAACAGCCACGTTTTAAGGCCCTTCCTAAAAGCCAGCAGGCTAGTGGCTCCCCGCAAAGCCAGCGGCAGAGAGTTCCACAGCTGTGGTGCCAGCAGTCCAAAAGAGCGGCCACCAAGGCGCGCTTTCTTAACCCGAGGGACAACAGCCAGGTACAGGGATTCCGACCTCAGAGACCTGGTCGGTTGATAAAAGACCAGTCTCTTATGGAGGTACTTAGCTCCTCCCTTGTGAAGAGCTTTGTAGGCCAGGGTCAATGCCTTAAAGGCGATCCGCTTGCGGATAGGAAGCCAGTGCAAAGTTGCCAACAGGCCCGAGGCACTGGAACGCCTATTAAGACCAAAAATTGCCCTGGCAGCGGCGTTCTGCACTACTTGAAGCCGTTGTAGCAAGTACTCTGGAAGGCCCAGGTAAAGAATGTTGGAATAATCCAACCTGGACCCAATCAGAGCCTGGACTGTCAACGCCCTATGTTCCTCGGATAGCAGGGGAAGAAACCTCCGCAGCATCCTAAGGATGCCAAAGCAGGTGCCCGCCACCCCCAGGATCTGGGATTTCAAGGTTAGCCTGTTATCCATCTTAACCCCCAGATTTTTAGCAACCTGAGAGGAACACGAAGGAGGGAACATATCCATTGGCCCCCAGGTCTGCCAGTCTGGCTCTGTGTCACACCCGAAGAAAAGCACCTCGGACTTGTCGGAATTGCACTTGAGGCTGCTCAGATGGAACCAATGAAACACAGCCCCAAGGCAATCCCGAATACTCTCCCCATCAAAGTCACCTCCTCTTTTACAAGAAAAGAGGAGCTGGGTGTCATCCGCGTAGGATACGATCTGGGCGCCATGCGACTCCACCAGCGCCGCCAATGGGGTCATAATGATGTTGAAAAGGGTCGGGCTCAAGATAGAGCCCTGAGGGACCCCGACTCCCAGAGGCGGCATCGCGGCGGAATCAGGCGGAGCCCAGATCGTTTGCCGGCGGCCGGCTAGGAAGGAGGAAAACCAGTCCAACACCGTCCCCCGTAGACCTATCTCGAAAAGTCTAGCGAGAAGACCACCATGGGGAACGGTGTCGAACGCCGCCGACAGGTCTAACATCACCAGCATGACTTTGCCCCCAGAGTCCAGGACTCCTTTAATGGTTTCCGAGACCTCAAGGAGCGCAGTCTCTGTGCTGAAATGGGGACGAAAGCCCGATTGGGTGGCATGCAGGATCTCATTAGATTCAAGAAAATTGGAAAGCACGCCATGAACGTGCTTTTCCAGAACCTTCGTGAGAGCCGGCAACAGAGAAATAGGCCTATAATTAACAGGGGCCTTCGGATCTAGACCAGGCTTTTTAAGCAAGGGGATCACCATCGCCTGTTTCCAGGCATGTGGGACCACACCAAGCCTCAGCGAAAGATTTAGCAGCGGGTTAGCCAGCGGGTTGATCACCTCCGCGACTTTCGCTAGAAATTTAGCAGGGCATGGGTCAAGAGGTGAACCCGATTTTAAGTTTCCCATTAGAGCCAGGGAGTCGGAAGCAGAGAGTGGGGGAAACACACTCAGCGTCACCCCTGGCCCAGCCTGTGGCGATATGATGTTATCAGGTTCAGTCTGGCCCGCAGATACTGGTGCCAGGAATGACTCCTGGATGCGTTGGATCTTGCTCGTAAAAAAATCAGCAAGGTCCGTAGCCCAGGTACCTGAAGGTTTTTCGTCCGAGGTGTTAGACCAGGGGGAGGTAAATTCTCTCACAATGGAGAAAATCTCCTTGCAGGAGTTGGAGGCAGCCTCCACTCTCCTGGCCAAATAAGCTTTTTTTTCCAGGCGGATGTCCCGGTAGTAAGCCTTAACCACCGTTTTGTAGGTAACCTTGGCAGCAGTATCATATTGTGCCCGCCAGGCTCTTTCGGCTACCTTGCACTGCTGCCGCGTAGCCCACAGTGCAGCGGTAAACCAGGGCGCGGAGACCCGTTTCGGTGTCGGGCGGGATGGTACTTCCGGGGCAAGATCGTTTAGCCTGTCAAGAAGCCAGTCCTGCATGGTCTGCAGATCCCTGTCAAGATCACCTGAAAGGAGGCAGGGGTGGACCACCGCAGCCTGGGCCAGCATCTCTGGGGTCACTCGATGGTATGCCCTGTGGACACGACCCTGTTGATGTGCCGAGATCGGCACAGATTTAACTATGCCCTTGATCACAAAATTGGCAAGAAAATGATCAGACCATAAAACAGGAGTAATCTCTATGCCCTCGAGAGGGGAGGACGAGAATATCTGGTCAAGGGTGTGCCCCTTCTCGTGCGTAGGCTCCTGAAGGTAAGGGATCAGCCCCAGCGGGGTCAGCGCCTCAAAGAGTTTAATGGCAGCCGGATCGGATGGATCGTCCATCCGAAAGTTGAAATCACCTGCCACAATAACATGTTCAGCTTTCAGGGCCAACTCCACCAGCACCGGCTCCAGATCTTCAAAAAAGGTACCGGGTGCACCAGGTGGCCTGTACACGAGCAGTCCCTTAAAGGATTGATGAGGCGATAGATTTATAGAGAACGCTAGGGTCTCCGAGCCTCGGATGTCCGTTGCTGGCAGGATCGCGCAAGGGGTTCCTTTTTTGACCACTATCGCCACTCCACCACCCCTACCATTGGCTCTATCCTTCCTGTATATGTTATAATCAGGAGGGATTGCCATCGCGACATCAGGGTTGGAAGAGTCCCCCCACCATGTCTCAGTAAGCATGAGACATAGTGGCTTCTCTAGATCTAAAAGCTCATAGATGTCTTGCGCATGTTTACATGCTGACCTGGTGTTTAATAGCATGCATCCGAAGCCCACACTAAGGATGTTCTTGCACGGCTGTGAAAGGAGCGAGCGGGTCGGGCACCAGCCACAACCCGGGCAACGGGATTTCCCATGATGGCGTCGGGGAAAAACAGTGCGACAGCCAGAGCCCTGGGGATCGTAAGAACGGAGCTCACGAGGAGAATAGCGCAAAACGGTGGTAACAGGGGGACACATCCCTGAAGGTAGAGTCCCAACCGCCGCTCCGCCAGCCTCCGGGACGCTGACGGGCGCAGACGGGCAGGACTCTGGCTTGACTCCGGCGAGAGTCCGGCGCTCCCGCTGCGCGTCACCGCTGCGCGCAGGGGGCGAGCTTTAAGTAGGGCTCACCTGTATCCCAAGAGAGCGCTAGAGCGCTCAAACAAGTGGCACACTGGCTCCACACCACCCCCAAGATGGCGCCCGGCGCCAAACACGAAGGCTGAAGAAAAAGTGCGATAGATCCGCGAAAAGCGCGGTGGGGGCCCAATTTAAGGTGCAAGTGAGAGGGCACACAGAGATAATTTTAAAAACAGGGAAAATACAATTTATAACAAAAAAAATACAAACGAGGTATTTTTAAAAATGACAGCAGCGCTGAGAATAACAATTCAGCAGAATAGCGCGCGTGCGTGCTACTACCTTTCTCCAGGTCGAGCTACTACCTAGCTCGCCTTAAGTAGGGCTCACCTGTATCCCAAGAGAGCGCTAGAGCGCTCAAACAAGTGGCACACTGGCTCCACACCACCCCCAAGATGGCGCCCGGCGCCAAACACGAAGGCTGAAGAAAAAGTGCGATAGATCCGCGAAAAGCGCGGTGGGGGGCCCAATTTAAGGTGCAAGTGAGAGGGCACACAGAGACTAGACTAGAACCCCTGATCTACACCGTGCAATACAAGCAAGAAGACGTCGCCTGACTGGGTAATGGCCGCCAGTCTCGGACTTACAGAGGGTCCCAAACAGCTGTAGGACCTTAATTGAGGGCCTAGATTCTCCAAGTTCCTCCCCCTGGATGCACAATAGAGCCAGGTCAACCCGGGGTACGAGGCAAATGACCTATGTTGAGGGAGAAACCCAGCGAGTCTTCCAGTCAGGAGTTCCCAGATGCCTGACCTTGCGATGGCCACCGGGATCCAGAAGAGGAAAACTCCTGAGTTTCCTGCACAGGTCAGCACTCTGTGATTTCCCCACTCGGCCAGATAAGGAATTCACACCACAGTAATGAGGGACATCTAGCCCTTACATGCTAAGCCCAAGTCTGAGGCCCAGATCCCTCATATTTTAATAGGCATTTCAAGCGCTGCCCCCTTTACCCGACCCAAAATGGCCACCCTAAATGAGTCCTAAAGCAGTTAGCCTGAATAAGCAGCACAGTATGCAGAGGCTGAAAGGGTTTACTCTCTGACTTCTGCTTTCTGGTGAACCACCCCATTGTCTCTGACCATAACATCCTCGTATTGTAACACTCCCAGTAACCTAGAGACTGACGATAGGACCTGGGGAGTTGAAGCAGCAAGATCAGCCCCGGTTGCCTGTCCCAGCAATGGCTGCTGCAAACAAGAGTACATAGGGCGTGGCTTTCTGGATCTCTTTGATCCCGACTGGATGCCTTCAGCAGAGGCAGGGTCAGTAAAAGGAAGGCTTGAGTTACTACCCCTTCCTCGTGTCCTTAAGGCGCGCCCTCCCAACACCTGAGATTTAACCCCCCGATACATATACCCAGCCAGAGGAACCCTTGCCAGCCTCACTGCCCTCCCCATCTTCAGGAGATTTGACGTTATAGACCCTAGCGCGAGGAGATCAGAATGGCATCGACCCTAATACCCTAGCCCTAAGGAACTCTCCCTCGCATACCCCCCTCTCATGGCTCCCTCCCTACCCCTCCTAGAGCCAGCTCCCCTCTCTCTCCCATTGCCCTCCCTCCTGACCTGTCAACACTCTCGCCACCGCATGACATCCCTCCCTACTACCCTTCGGAGAGTCCCCACCTCCCGCTCACCCAGCGACATAATGACATCGGTAAAGCAACTAATTTCCACCCCGCAATCAACTAATTACTTGACTCCCCATGGACTGAACTCTTACGCAATAGCTTTCCCCCCCTACATCTCAAGTAAAGCGAAGAAAAACTTCAAACATAGACTGATTAGACAACACCAGGAGACACTCTTCGTAGACACTTACCATTGCACCTCTAGAGGACAGATAGAAATGGACCTCATCTTCCACACTGATAGACCGGACAATTGGTTCAGCATCCTAAACACACATCTCTCCATCTCCAAATCTACCATCACACCCTATAATCGCAAATTGACGACTTCTCTCTCCAACCTATTGACGAGGAGCAGCAACATCTCCATAACCATCTACGCCAATGGCACTGTCCTGATTCAGGCTAAGAGCGTTAACCTTGAGGCCTTCGACTCCCTCTTCCTCTACCTAAAAAATGCCCCCATGAGCTCCACGCTAACTGGAGAGACACCACCCCTCTCCCCGAAGAACCTTCCTAGTCAAAGGAGGCCCGGGTCCCCCCTCTCCTCCGCATCAATACCCCCCTCCTCACCACACAACGACACCCATTGCACTTCTCCAACAGTGAACAACGTTCATACTCACTCATGGAGTCGACGCACCTCCCTACCCCCACCACTCCCTCCCTGAAATATGGGTCAGAACACTGCTCGCAAGCACAGCCTCCACCCAACCAGGCACCGCTCCCCCAACACATGAGAGACATTGTCCAACAGGAGCAGGCACTAAGCCGGCCCACAAGCCCTCCCTCTATCATTATTGACAACTCCTCCCTCATTAAACATCAGGACCGGGTCTCCTGCCCCTCCCCCAACAATGGCCATGACTGGGAACCCCCCCTAGTCCCCCTGGGCAACGCGGCCCTAGCCCCACCCTCATCCCCCAAGAGCAATGCTGCCCCTAACTCCCTCCCTCTCCTCTGCGACTCACCCCCCTCCCCCAAGGGCAATGCTGCCCCAGCTACTATCCCACCTTCCCCGGATTACACGTCACAAAGCCTCTTCCACCTAGTTACGCAGCTGGAATCCCTGATCCGAGGCCTGAATGAAACCCTAGCAATCCTGACCAGGACGCAAAAGCCCTCCATGACCCCATCGCGCAATTTTCTACCTCCCAGTACATGCATGAAAAGGTTCCACTCACCCTCGAACCTCTCATCCCTCCCAGATCCCAGTTCCCAGAACCTCGGTCCATCACGAAGGTGATTAACAAGCACTCCAAAAGACCCAGAAGATCAACATCCCCACTTTCCGCTCAGGAAGTGACACACCTAGTCACATCCTACAACCCCTGTGCAAATTCCTCACCCAAATCCAAGATAGAAGTAATCACGGGATTTAGAATTAACCACCCTCCCCCGAAAATACCCAGACCCCCAGCTCACCTAGCCAGATTTCCGAGAGCACATCCCACGGAGAACATGATCAAAGAAGGGCCCTCCATCAACTGCATGCTCCTTAATTGCAGATCTGCCATCAAACATGCAACAGAACTCGCAGAAACCTTCCTCTCCCATGATATTGACATTGCCTTCATCACAGAGACTTGGCTTAACAATCTCTCTTACCCCAGTTTCGACATGTTGGTGCCTCCTGGTTTCTCATTGACCAATAAAGACAAAATAAGGAACAGAGGCGGGGGTATAGCAATCATCCACAAGAGCAACATCACTATCTCGGAAACTACCTCATGCTCTTACAGCTACTTTGAATGTCTATCAGTCACCATTAAAACCCAAAATACTAGGCACACCCTGGCCCATCTTCTGTATCACCCCCCAGGCAACTCCGCAGAATTTGGGATGCACCTTTCCTACCTAATTGCCCATTGCGCTCTGGGCAACTCGAACACCATAATCCTGGGTGACCTCAATCTTAGATGGAACGAAACACAAAACCCGCTCATACAATCCCTAAACAACCTACTATCAGAAAAAAATCTGACCCAACACTGCCTAGAAGAAACCCACCAAAGGGGAGCAATCTTTGACGCAATTATCGCCTAAACCGATGCTATCTCTGTTGAACACATCCTCCCTTTAGATTGGTCTGATCACCACCTAATTCTATTTCATATCAATCAAGTGGATCTATCTCAACACCCCAAGCGTGACCCCCCAAATGGATCAGAAACACAGCCCAGATTCCCCGAGCTGACCTTGAAGATCAAATCAGCTCGCTCCTCCCTATCCCCACCGATCACCTATCAACCACTGAACTCACCTCTCTTTATCACTCCAATCTGTCACTCACACTGGACCAGCTTGCTGCATTGAAACTAAAAAGGGTTACTCCTTCCAGATCCTGGTTCACTTCCGACATCAATGAAGAAAGAAGACTTCTAAGAATGGCAGAAAGAACATGGAGGTATAACCCCTCTACCCTCCATCGTGAGCAACTCCTAGAAGCCCGCAGGTCTTACAAAATCCTCATTAAAAATAAAAAGTCAGCTTTCTTCCACTCGGCTCTAGACAATGCGAAAAATCGACCCAAAGAGCTTTTCAACATCATCAGGAACCAAACCTCAAAACCTATGACATCCTCAACACTAGCATCCAAAGAATGCTGCGCCAACTTCGCCAACTTTTTTAATGAGAAAATTGCCAGGATAGATCTCTCACTTGGCTCACAGCTCTCGCCCTCCATGGTGAACTTAGTGTCTAATAATCATGAGAGCGAAGCCTTGATTCCCACTAAATACTGGTCCTCCTTCATCCCCATCCAGGAAGAAGAGATAGTTAAATTAATCTCCAATGCTAAACCCTCTCCACACGCCCTCGATCAACTTCCATGCACCTGATCAAAGACCTGAAGCTTGTCCTAGCCCCAGTATGGTGCAAGATTATTAACAGTTCTCTGAGGTCTGGAAGCGCTCCAGATTGCCTCAAAGTAGGCCAAGTCACTCCTCTGTTGAAAAAGCAGGGGTTAGACACTGAGGACTTGAACACCTTCAGACCCGTCTCGAATCTACCCCTCCTTTCCAAAATCTTGGACAGATGTGTACTCCCTCAGCTGACCCAACACCTCGACAATATCAATCTCCTTGACACTCATCAATCCAGCTTCAGAAAAGGTTGTAGCACCGAAACTGCAATCCTCAATGTCATTGATGACATCCTCAACGCTTTGGATTTGGATCACTGCTGTCTTCTCATCCTTCTAGACCTATCGGCCGCATTCGATACAGTTGCCCACAAATTGCTCATCAAAGCCCTGCAAGAGAGGTCTGGCCTTCAGGAGACGTTCCTACACTGGTTCTCCTCCTTTCTCCACAACTGTTCACAAAAAATCAAAATTAAAAAATTTGAGTCTGATCTCCACCCCGTTATTTGGTGTCCCCCAAGCTTCTCAACATTTACATGGAACCCTCACCTCTCTACTCAGGAAATCCAACATCCCCTTTCACTTATATGCTGATGATACGCAACTTTATCTGGAAACCACTTCCATTGATGACATCCAAAGACTTAATAATACGCTCAAAGAGGTGCAACTCACAGTCGGGAAACATCCTATAGAACGAAACTTTCACAATGCGGTACCATTACCATGCAGGTTTTACAACGCAAGTCGTTACAACGACTTGCGCTGGAGGGCGCTGTAGGATAGGGAATAGTTTAATTTACTATCCGACACCTTCCCTACTATCCACGGGGACTGGAGTTGGAATAGTAAATTAAACTATTCACTACCCAGCGCCCCCCAACGCAAGTCGTTGTAACGACTTGCATTGTAAAACCTGCGTGGTAACGGTACGCGTTGTGAAAGCACGCGTTGTACCGTCATACATCCCTCACAATCAATCACCTGAAACTCAACCAAGAGAAAGCGGAAGTGCTCCTCATCTCCAACAAAAATGACAACCCCCAAATTTAAGAATGGCTCAAAACAACTGATGCCCTCAACGGCAACCTCCCCCTGGCGGAGTCAGTAAAATCCCTTGGCATCACCCTAGATCCAAAACTGGACATGAAAAATCATATTTCACGATCTGCCAAAAGCGCCTTTCTCAACCTGAAACTACTTTACAAAATCAACCCCTTCCTTCCCCCCAAGGACCTTCAACAAGCCACCCAAGCGCTGGTACTCTCTAGAATTGACTATGAGATTGCAACCCTAACCGGGACAGCAGCACTACACCTTGCCCCCCTGAAGACAACCTTCAAAGCAGAAGTGAGGATGGTCACCGGAACCAGAAAATTCGAACACATCACTCCCGCCACCAAAGAACTTAAATGGCTCCCTATTGAGCTGCAAGCCAGCTTCAGAACGGTCTGCCTCACACACAAAGTCCTGCACACAGGCAAACCTGAATACTTAGCCGCCAAACTCAAAAGGGCCGGCCAGTCTGGAAGCCTCAGGAGCTCCAACACCATGCTACTCATCCCGCTGAAAACACGGAAGAAAAAAAACCTCATCCAAATCATTCGCTGGAAATGCCCCAAAAATCTGGAACTCCATGCCCCCTCACATCAGGACGACCCCCTCGTTTCCAAAATTCAAGATCTTACTCAAAGCCCTCTTCCTCGAACGATCACAAAGGAACAGATAGCAGACGTCACTGCCCCGAACCAAGAAACCCTTTTGAACAGTGAATCCGCTCAGAAACGCGTTCGATTTGTTCTCCCCTCCCCCTTTCCCTCCCCCCTTCCCTCCTATGTGTGTTCGTTATCCATCCCCTACCCTCCTGTTATTTCAAGTATCTGTACCACTCTCTGCTCTTAAATGTACATGTTGTGAAGCGCTCTGATACCCTCGGGACCCGCTAGCGCTATATAAAACTCTTAAAATAAATATGACTATATCTTCATTTTGGTGACATCTAATGACAACCATCAGAATAACTAAAGATAATTCAAAGGATTTTTTAAAAGAAAAACAAGTTCAGCAACCGGGTATATCAAAAAGGTAATCAATTTTATATTTCAACCACATTAAAGAGGGGGCGCCGAAATAACTGTAATCAAATCATAAATTCACAACGGACAACATATATATTAGACATACAAAAATATCCTGATTCTCAATGTATAAAAACCCATCTTCTTTGGTTCTAACAATAAGTCTGACCTATACATAGGATTCAGACCTCAGATTAAATCAGTTAACAATAACTAAGGGAAGAAGAGGAATGGGTTTGGCGTCAATGTTTCGGTCTGTAGCATCAAATCAGTGACACCATCTTCAGGACATAGGTGGATCGTTTGAAATTTCTTGACCCCCTTAGTTGAATAACTTAGGTAATTACTCAAATTCACAAAGAAAATTCTCCAGTTCACAGAAGAGAGCAATAGATATAGATCAATTGGCCTCATGACACGGAGAGAAAGATTGAACATTTTATTTTGAAAATGCAGCAGCATTCATGATATAGTTGTGGTGCTCTATTTAAATGAATTAGCAAGCTTTTAATGTTGTTGAAATATAAAATTGATTACCATTTCGATATACTCGGTTGCTGAATTGTTATTATTTTTTTTTTAAATCTTTAGAATTATATTGGATATATTCTGATGGTTGCTATCAGATGTTACCGAAATGAAGCTATAGTCCTTTTTGAACAATAATCGTTGAATGAATCCCTTGTCGGCACTTTTACCTTCTTACTTTTAGAAAGTGGACATTTCTCTGCACTTATTGCTGGTGTGCCTGACAGTCTGTCTCCAATACAAATCTGGGCTGGGTGCCAGCTGCACTTTGTGCATTCCCTCTAGAAAGCCACAACACGGCAATCATAGGTGTGTCTCAGTACCCATCTACATCTGCATTCTGATGGCCGTGCCTGGGCAAGATGGCAGGTAGGGGTAACACTTCACTTGAATAGGCTGTGTCATATCCCCACACAAAGGACTGATTACCCCCCACGGATAGCCTGGCAGACACGGCAGGGTTTGAAAGGTTTAAGTGTGCACTTCAGAGAGCTGCTGTGACATCATCCTCCCTCCCCCATCAAAGGCATTTTTGGGTATAAGTACAGGGCCTTCGAACCCCTTAAATCAGGCACTTCTGGATCTTGAACTGAAACTCTGTCAGAAGGGCTGCTGTGCTGCTAAAAGGACTCATCTTTGGACTGCAGACTTCGAAGGCCTGCTTTTCTTTTATGTTGTCCTGCTGCCTGATGCTCTCTGACTCAGCTTGAGAGCTAGACTCTGCCTTCCCTCCAAGTGATCTCCGAGAGCTTGTTGGCTTGCTTTATGGTGCTTGAGACCCAGGGATATCAAAGTCTCTACCCGCGCTCCTGTGCCAAGCTCACTAGAAGTGGCCCATATGCTTGCAACACGGGTTTCAACGTATCTCCTGTCTGTGTGTAACAGAACCGCTGCTTCGGCCCAGTTGCGGGAGTAAAATCGGTGCATCGTAGCAGAACCAGCGCTTTGCCTCCTGGTATTGATACATCGGACAGCGAATCACTCACTTGGTGAGATTGACGCACCCCCTGGGATGCATGGCAGAATCCAGCGCATCACTCACCGCCTCTTGACTCCGGCACCCATCTTCAGAACTGATGCATCGCCTTCATTGCACGGAGAAGTTCAATGCATCTTGTTGCTTGCAACCAGGACAGGTACTTTGCTCACCAGGGCCTCCGTGGGTCCTGTAGCCAGCCGGCACTCCATCACAGTCAACAAGTCCAGAGTGACCTAAAGTAACCTTTTTAGCTCTATTTACTGCTGAGCACTTTACTGCATTTATTCTTTTAAAATTCAATAACAACTTATATCCATTGGATTTGTGTTGTTTTTGCCTTCTTTTGTTTATAATATAATAATATTATAATATTATAATAATAATCTATTAGTATAAACCTGTGTGGAGTCGTTTTGTGGTGTATTCATTGTGTTACTGTGTGTGTGTTGCACAAATACTTTACACGTTGCCGCTTTAGATAAGCCTGACTCTCTGTGGCAAGCTACCAGAGGGTGAGAACAGGTTATCCTTTAGTTTGTATCTAGCCTACTGTGACTAGAGTGGTGGTTCCTGCCTGCCCTGGGTGCATACCTCAGCCAACCAGGAATCCCATTTCTAAAAACCCCAAATACAGACCCATAGCAAATGGACCATTCCTAGGTAAACTTATAGAAATGACAGCCTTTGTCAAGATGTCAATATTTACAGCAGACAGTTCCATACTTACCAACTTCCACATTGCATTCTGTCCAGGAAGAGGAACCGAATCAGCCCCAATCTCTATATGGGATGAACTTAAAACACAGCAGATTAGAATGGGGTTTGAGCCTTCATTTTAGACCTTTCGGTGTCCTATTATACAGTGGATCATTAACTCTAATCCAAAGACTTGAGGAAGTCAGAATAGAGGGCTTGGCTTTAACTTGGACCACATTCTACATTTAGCATTAAAGGAGGAGTCCCACAGGAGCTCTGAAGGCTCAATTATCTCACACAGGCTTTTAAACATATACATGAACCATTACCAGACCGTATCAATAGTTTTGACTGTACCTGCTATAACTACATAGATGACACACAGATACTTCTAAAATTAGAAAGTCAAGGAAATTGGAAAATCAAAAGTCTCAGTTGCGTCTGGGCCATTGAGCAATGGATGACATAGAACCACCTCAAAATAAATGCCTCCAAACCGAAATTCTTACCAGTGGCAATTGGTAAATCTATGACACTCTATGAGCCATGCCTGATGATCTAGGACCACCGCCAATAATATCTAAGGAGGTAAGAAACCTTTGAATTACCATGGACACCAAGCTGTGAATAAATGAGTGGATAAGGTTGCCAAACCAAGCTTTCTGCCAATGAAAGCAAAGCAACGCATCTTCCTGCACCAAGGATTCCCCCACAAAGTTCAAGTTACTATCTCTCTTGTCCTATCAAAACTGGATTATGCTAATGTTCTGTTTCATGGCCCACCTTTGTCAACTATGAGATTGCAGAAAATTAAAAATGCCGCAGCTAGACTTTTCCCACATGTAAACTCACTAGCACACATCTCCCCTTCTTTGAGGGCCCACCGCTGGTTAGCCATTGCCAGAAAATTCCACCTTCAGCTACTTTGTATCATACACAAAGCAATACATGGAAAGGACCACTTTTAAGCAAGAAAAATGCATACAATAAAGGAACTGCATTCAAGAATGGCTCCCTACCTCAAAATTCCAACCCAGTCAGTCAGTCATAAAAACTTTATTTGAGTTCAATGACTCATAAAAACAACATAAATATATTTCAAACAACAATTTAAAAATGTAAAAACTTGGTAAGGAAGTCTTACAGAATAATAGATTGTTACATTCGAGAGAAAGTGCAAACATGCAGTGCTATGTGATGAAATTATAGCAGCAAATAAATGACAAACAAGTTTTTTTTTAAAAAGGCACACTAACCATAAGGTTTTCTAATACTGACAGCCCCCCTAATAAAATTAAGAACAGCTAGGCAAATTTTAAAAGGTCCCAATGAATACAGGATTTTAAAGACATTCTTAAGGGAACTAGGGCTACGCAATCTTAAAAGCAGGAGTAAAAAAGTTCTCATAGAGTGGTAAAAGGCACACAAAATAAACAAGCATTGAAAATGCAATAGGTCTCGCAATAGAAGAGTTTAACTTTTTTCGTTTTGCAAATGGATGAGTGGCGTTGCGTGGATGAGTGGCGTTGCGTGGATGAGTGGCGTTGCGTGGATGAGTGGCGTGTGAGAGTGGCGTTGCGTGTGAGAGTGGCGTTGCGTGTGTGAGTGACGTTGCGTGGGTGAGTGGGGTTGGAATGCAATAGGTTTCGCATTAGAAAAGTTGTAGTTATTGGTCTTGTAAATGACAATTTATTTATTTTTTCGTTGTTAAAATTGCTAAATTGATGGCTTTGTCATTTACAATGCCAATAGTTATAACTTTTGCGAATGTGACACCTATAGCATTTGGAATGCAACATGTTTTGTATTTATGTGACTTATATGGCAGCTCTGGTCGTTATGCTACATCTCTAGATAGTTTTATCTTTCGCAAATGTGACACCTATTGTAACACAATATGTGTTGTGAGTGAGGGTGAGGGGTTGAGGGTGGGTGAGGGGTTGAGGGTGAGTGAGGGTGAGGGGTTGAGGGTGAGTGAGGGTGAGGGTGAGTGAGGGTGAGGGTCAGCAGATCAGCACAAGAGAAGAGAACACAGAGTTAAAGAAGGAGGTGGGTGGATGAGAGCAGCAGATCAGCACAGGAGAAGAGAACAGGGAGTTAAAGAAGGAGGCGGGGTGAAAGAGAACAGCAGATCAGCATCGGAGAAGAGAACAGGGAGTTAGAGAATGGGGCGGGTAGAAGAGAGTAGCAGATCAGCACATCCATCTGGTATTAACCACAACATATTGAACTAAGGGACCCGAATTCCCGCCATTTTCAAAATCGAGCCTCATGTTGACCACTAAAGCCAAATTGCAACTGTGTGCAGGTTGTCTGTGTATGATATATCCCACAGCAAGTCCAACCTATGCTATACTTATGTCTCTGTTGTGTTTATACTTTGGTAACCAGGGCCATCCATGATTATGGAAGCAGCCAACCAGTTACACATGCCAGTTCAGTAATTCCGGACAAAAGCACAACTCAGCTACAAAATAACTTGAATTACAATTACACACTCAAATATTATATTGTTGCCATCAAAATATCCAAAGCTGGTTTAGCAGTTCTGGATCTAAGTGCAATGAAATAAAACAACAATTTGCTTACACTAAGGCTATTGGCATTGTAAATGACAATGCCTTTTAATTTATCTGTTTTGAAAACCAATATATAAATAAATAAATAGCATTGTCATTTATAATGCCAATGGCTCAAACTTTTCACAAATGCGAGACCTCACTCCAAGCACACTGAAAGGGAGGGGTGGAGGAGGGGAATGCTGCAGGGGCCGAGGCCTATGTGTTTAAGGGAGGTGCTCAGCTGTGCAAGCAGCGCCGACAAAGTGAATCCGATGAGCTGCGACTAAAGGGAGGGGCACGGATGCCATTGAAGTGCAAGCACGGCATGGGGTGATTTCACAAAAAAAGCATTTGTTTAAAGAGCAGTTATGGAGACAGCCACAACGTGCGCTATACACATGCACGAGAAACTGAAAGCTTTGCGACAGACGTGGAAAAAATGTACATAGACTGGTGGAACAGAAAGAAAGTACTGCTTGTTGACTGGATGGAAAGTTGAAGTGCAGGCAGAAAATAAACAAGCGTGAAAACCCACTAATCACTTGCAAGAACCAGAAGGATCGGAAAGAAATGTTAACGGAGGAACACCAGAGCATGCGATTCACTCACGAATATGAGGGTGAGAATGTCGTGGCAGTGGTGTTTGTCCACATCTGCTCGGGTCACAATCGAAGTTATCTAAAAAACAAGCACGGACTCAGTCACCAGCCTCCTGTGCGGACCTATAACTACAGCTGGGGCAGAGGGTCCGGGGTAGATGAGAGGGGTGAGCAGAGGCAGAAAGAGAGGCCACTGGAGACGGGCAGAGAGCAGCTGAGACAGGTAAAAGGACGTTAGCGAGAGAGGGGTGACCAGAGACAGACAGAGGCCACTGAGGACAGTCGGAGAGCAGCCTGGACAGACGGACGGCGGCAGAGAGAGAGGGGCGAGCAGCAACAGGGAGAGGTCACTGACGACGGTCAGAGAGCAGCCAAGGGGCGGCAGAGAAAGAGAGAGAGGCAGGGAGACGTCACTGGAGACAGCCAGAGAGCAGGCGAGCGGCAGAGAAAGGGAAACAGCAGCAGGGACAGCGAGAGGGATGGAGGATTGCAAGGACAGAGGGCAGCAGAGAAAGAGCGGGAGATGCAGAGACAGAGGACAGACGACAGGGAGGCCAACAGGGGGAGGAGAGCAGAGACAGAGAAAGACCAGAAAGACAGGTGAGAAGTTTGCAGGAAGAGAAAAATTTCAACGTAACGGGATGTGCGCCAGGAAACATACAAGTAATTAAAGGCTCACAGGGTCCGGGGTAGATGAGAGGGGTGAGCAGAGGCAGAAAGAGAGGCCACTGGAGACGGGCAGAGAGCAGCTGAGACAGGTAAAAGGACGTTAGCGAGAGAGGGGTGACCAGAGACAGACAGAGGCCACTGAGGACAGTCGGAGAGCAGCCTGGACAGACGGACGGCGGCAGAGAGAGAGGGGCGAGCAGCAACAGGGAGAGGTCACTGACGACGGTCAGAGAGCAGCCAAGGGGCGGCAGAGAAAGAGAGAGAGGCAGGGAGACGTCACTGGAGACAGCCAGAGAGCAGGCGAGCGGCAGAGAAAGGGAAACAGCAGCAGGGACAGCGAGAGGGATGGAGGATTGCAAGGACAGAGGGCAGCAGAGAAAGAGCGGGAGATGCAGAGACAGAGGACAGACGACAGGGAGGCCAACAGGGGGAGGAGAGCAGAGACAGAGAAAGACCAGAAAGACAGGTGAGAAGTTTGCAGGAAGAGAAAAATTTCAACGTAACGGGATGTGCGCCAGGAAACATACAAGTAATTAAAGGCTCACAAAAATCAATTAAAGCAGCCTAAAGGGGAGAAAGGAGGGGTGAGTGTAAGCCGAGGTCAGGGGAGGGGGCGGAGCGGGGAGAGCGAGAGCGGCATGTGGGTGTGAAGAAGCCGGGCCGGGCAGGGGAGGGGGCGGAGCGGGGAGAGCGAGAGCGGCATGTGGGTGTGAAGAAGCCGGGCCTTTGAAGTGAAGCTAAGCTTCACTTCAAAGGTGTCGGAGGAATGCGGGCGGCTGTGCACGCGCTTTTAAGCTCAATGCACATGCGCATTGAGCTTAAAAGTCACGGGCACTGCAAGGAATCGCCACGATTCCTTGCTTCGTAGTTAAAGGTTGTTTGAGCCGCAATAGGCTCGCAAGCTCGATGCGCATGCGCATCGACAGGCGAGACCTAAAAATGTATGGTGGATTGTTTTGAAGAATAATCGCAAGGACAAGGAGGGTATGGAATGCCACCAAAAATTGCACAGTGCCTAGTCTGAACCTAGTTAAGTAGAATATATGCTGAGGTTTTAGAATAAGTGTCAAATAAAATTCCGTTGTTGGTATAAGAGAATCATCCATCAGGTTAAGCTACATACAAAGCTGGTAAGAAGTTGTTCTATGGCGACTTGTCAATCCCTTTTCTCTATAAGCTGCCTTGATTTGTACTTTGGCCTCGGGCAAAATGCTGGCTGGATGTAAAAAAAAAAAAATTTATGCCAAGATCTTCAAGGGCATATTGAACGTAGCTTACTTGTGGGATATTCTTATAGTTACTTGTTGGACCTGGCCCTTTTGACAGGTTCACCCCGAAACTTTTTGCTTTTTCCTAGCCTGTTTCTAGAACCTGGTGTTGGTGATTTTAGGCCTCTGCGCACTTTTTCACTGTGGTACAGTGTAAAGTGCGTGAGCTCTCTGTGTCTGTGTGGTGAGTGACCTGCCCTCCCATAGGAATGAATGGGGAATATGTATGCCCATGGTAGTTCCTGATGTGTGGGGAGTGCAGGGTCGAGTTTGATATGTGCGAACTCGTGAGATTGAATGCTGCGTAATGGTGTATGCGGCATGATTGTGTCTAGTCTAGAAGTGCCACTTTGAGAAGTTGGCATATTTGTGTAATTTGTGCCTGGCGTGTGATTGGCTGGTGAGCCTGGCCCAGAGTGCCTGGGCCTGCTTGTGTATTGACTGTCTGGTTTGAGTGTGACAGGGGCTGCAGAGCCCCCAGGAGGTTGTCTGAGTCAGCCCGTGGATGAAAGGCAGCATCTGCTGCCAAGGAAGTGGGTGGAGATAGCACCTGAGGGTGAATGAGGCTGTGCCTGCCTGCCACAATGCTGGCTCCACCCACCCGCTGGGCGACTGTCACCTCTGTCCCTGATACTGAAAGGACTTCCCTATAACCAGTTCCAGCTGGTTCTCACACTGCCTGCACAAAGACTTCAAAGACTTTTCTGTGTATAAGAAGGGGCTGTGTCCCCTTCCAAAATGTTCTTGTTTCTGACTTGAATCTGCCAGGGGCGTGCTGCTGCTTGGGCTCAGGGGAATCCCTGGGCCCTGCCCAGCCCCTGGACACCTGATGGACCTTCCTGAACTCCTGGGGGACCCCTCTGCCTTGCTTGGGCTGATGGGGGGACTTGGCTTTGCCCCCTGGGAATCTCTGGGACCTTTTGCAGCATGGAGAAGCTGCATTTTCCTTGCTGGGAGCTCTGTTGCTCCATCCTTTGATCTCCAGGACTGCTGATACCTTTTTGGATGGCTTTGGTTTTGCCAAGGCTTCATTACAGCCTTCCTGCGCCTTATTTTTGGGGCTTGGGTGCTTTTATCCTGATTTCTGGCAGAGCGCTGTGGTGATCCCGTGCGGGAAGCGCTCCTGCCCTTGGTGTGCCCTCCCGAGTGCTTCGTGTGCACTTTATTTTTAGGGACGGGTATTCTCCCGTTTATATGCCCCTCTGCGAGTGCCCACCTCGCTGGTATATTTTATTTTAATAGCGAGGGTGCCCACCCCTCGTTATGCCCCTTTGTTCACCGCCGCGGCCCGAGCTGTATTTCATGGCCGCCGGAGATGCCGCGCTGTGATTGGCGGGCCTGGGAGGCTCGCCCTGCGAGGCCGCGCACTGATTGGGCCGCTGTTGGAGGCGTTTCCCGGAGAGCCGCGCTGTGATTGGCGGGCCCTGGGAAGAAGTTGCCGCGTCACGAGGGGCTCGTTTGGAGAGCCGCGCCCTGATTGGAGATCGGCCTCCCGGTCTCCCATGTGCAGAGGGAGACCGGGGATTCTGCCGGCCCGGGTGAAGTGCGAAAAACAGAGGCTGTGGCCGCTGGCAGCAGCACGGAGCTGCCGTACGGAAGGAGGTAGCCCCGCAGGTGCCGCGCTGTCCGCCGGCACAGGAGTCCTCTGAACCGGTGAGTGAGTGGGGAAGAGGAGAAGGGAGGGGCGCCGGGACACGTTGTCGGTGTCCGCCAACCCCCCGCAGTAGCGCGATCTCGCACTCGTTGCTAGTATGAAGCCACAAGGGCTTCAGGGGGCCTTTCTTTGGGCCAGTTTGGATTATTTGGAGCCCCAAGAAGGCTCAGGCGCCCCACTTGTTTTGCGAGCCTGAGAGGCTCAAGGGGCATTTGCAGTATCTCGAGTCCCCCAGAGGGGGGGACTCCAACCAAGGGAGGCCCCGGTTGGCAGTGGGTCGCCCCAACGTTTGGAGAGTCCAGTGAGGCTCTAGGGGGCACCATAGTTTGCAGAGCCTGAGGGCTCCAACGGCCATATCTAGTTCAAGAGCCTGTGTGGCTCCAACGTTTGGGGCATGTGATGCCCAGAGCCTGTGTGGCTCCAGCGTTTGGCCATTTTTAGTTAGAGGGGGCGCCGGGGCACATTGCCGGTGCCCGCCCCCTCCTGCCTGCGAGGAAGTTGTTCGGAGCCTGTGTGGCTACAACAGTGGCGCAGTCTGCGCCTCAGGGTCAGTGAGGGCCCTGGCGCAGTTTTGAAGTTTCCCAGCTGCCCAGCAATTAGTGGGCAGCTGCACCGTTTAGGTTTTGTGTGGTTCCCAGGTGCCCAGCAAGTAGTGGGCACCTGCTACGTTTAGGTTTTGCGCCAGTGGCGCACCCCTGACTGCCGCTGCCTGGCAGCGCGCCCTGACATTCTGGACACAGGGCTCTTTTAGTCCCTTTATTGGATGGGGGCTGGTATGTAAGTTTTGCGCAATGTGGTTACCTGCTATGTTTAGGATGGTAATGGTCTACTGTGTGTTTTTGCGCTATTGATTTGGGTTGGGGCACCTCTGAATGTTTTTAATGCATTATGTGTCTTCCTTGATTTTACACCTCTGAATGTTTTTATGCATCATGTGTCTTTCTTTCCCTGCGCTGCACCTCTGAATGTTTTAGGCATCATGTGTCTTCTTGCGCTGTACCTCTGAATGTATTTTTATTGCATCATGTGTTTTGTTCTGAACACAGCTGAATGTGTAGGTTTATGCATCATGTGTTTCCCTTTACTACTCCTCTGAATGTATAATTATGCATCATGAGTAATGTGTTCTTTCCTAGACCCCTAAATGCTGTGTGATACTTAGGTGGTTGTCCTTTTTAGTACAGGTGGTCCTAGTGAGGTCCTGGTCCCCTGCGTGACATTCTCCTAAGGTGTTTAGGGTTGCGTAGGTGGTACTTACCTGTTCCCAGTAGTTACTGGATGTGATTTATAACTGTTATTTTATATCCTTTTATTCTAATTTCTGACAGTATTTCTATTACTAAAAGTGCTGATTATGACAGTGGCCCATGTGGCCCTGTCCCGTGTAAATAATCCCATGTGAATATTGCCCGTGCCAGTTGGCACAATGTATATGTGTGATTCTATCTGATATGTTTTGACAATACAAAAGTTATTTTAATATAACCTTGTGTGGAGTTCCTTTTGTGGTGTGCCTAGGATGTTGTTGCTGTTGTGTGCTGGCGCAAATTCTTTACACATTGCCTCCGAGTTTAGCCTCACTGCTCGTGCCAAGCTACCAAGGGGGTGAGCAGGGGTTATTTTGGCGTGTGACTCCCTCGCCCTGCCTAGAATGGTGGTTTCTGCCTGGCTTTGGCGTCAGCCTTAGCCTACCAGAAATAGCCAGTTCTAACATTACTCATGGTCAAGTAATCAGTTAAAATTTGCGTGGTAAGGTCCTAATCATCCGTGGCCTAGATTTTTAACCAAAGAAGTAGAGGTGCAAGCCCAATGCTTTCTTATAAGTAAGTAAGCCGCACTTCAGAGTGACAAAACGAAGTTGAGGACCCCTGAGGGACCATCAAGAGTCTCTTGAGGAATGTGTTGTTAATGACGTGGAGCTTAGAGCAATCCCCATAACCCATACCACAGCCCATACCACAGCACCATAGGTTGCTATGGAAATGCACTTTGCCTTATTAATCATTAACATTTCTCGGATTGTTTTCTGCCTGAGCTTAGCTGCAAAATGAAAAAGAGCCTCAAACGCCCTATGAACTTGCTGCACCTTCAAAGTTAGAGAGGATCCCACTGGGAGAGGTGTGGCGCCGCGGCCAGGGCGACTGACGCTGGAATCTGGGGATCACGGTTCGATCCCCGGCTCCGGCGGCAGACTAGCCCAGCACCATGCGACTCTGGGCAATAGCTTGCTTAATCTTCCCGACGGCCCCCAGCGCCTAGAGACCCTAACGGGTGATTGTGCGCTATACAAATGTGGATTATCATTATTATTATTATTATTACTTAAGCTGCTTACTAAAAAGAGAACCAAGGTAACAGAACTGTTAAGCTGTTTCCACAGCATTTCCTAGTAAATAAAAAGTCTTCATTTTTATTCTTTTTGGGCCGCACACCATTCTATGGGACTTTTTAAGATTTACTTTTAAATCCAAGGAATTCCACAAAAGTGTGAAGGGCTTTTTGCAGGTTGTTAGCTGTCCGTGCCACGAGGACAGCGTTGTCTGCATAAAGAAGAGTGGATACAAACTGATTGCCAAACTTAGGAAAATCCAAGTTCTTCTGCAAAAGGAAGGACTCACAGCCATGCCCTCATTATCATCTAGCTTTATTCAGCCTCAAAGACCATAAAAGCACAATAAAAACAGTTTAAAAGCATCAAAACCATAAAATCATGCAAATATCAACTCTCCCCGACATTTAAAAGAAAATTAAGAGTACTTGAAATATTTTAAAATCCCAGAGAATTACAAAATTTCATGATAGATTTTTGGGCTCACATATAAAAGTCCTTACAAACTAATAACCATGAGCAAAAGTGCCTATCTCCTTTTCAGTTTCAATGCTTGGGTAATAAAATTTAAGACTGAGCAGCATATAGTTTTAGACTCTAAGCACTGGAGGAAACACAAACCAACTCTTTAAATTGGACACAGAGACTGTAAGCTAAGAGAGGAATATAGCATGCAAAAGAGCATAAAGTGCTTTGTAGATTGATGTGATTTCCCGGACGGACCATCATTACCTTACTGTTCAGAGGGACAGTAAGGTAATGATGGAAACCAAGTACTGGGCAATGGGAAAGCCACCAAAATGTGAAACTTATTCCTGCATAACCTAGTCAGGTAGAACCTTAGCTCGGATACATTTACCCAGGTGAAATAGGGCTCCATACCTTTTGATGTAGAAAGTGGCATGTATGATTGACTAGTGACATTCATGAGCCTAGTTTCCTCACTATTTGCAATATATTTAAATTTTATTAAATACTTCACATTTAGCGGTATTGATAGAGCTCGGGCTCACCTGCTTAGTTTACCATACTCACCTGGGCCCATAAACTATATACACTTTAAACAGGTAAACCTACACTCAATCAATTTTGATTTTTACCATTCGGGATCTATACCATTTGTCTTATCAATCCAAGCGACCGATACCTATAGTTCTAAAGGATCAAGGGAGTTAGCAAGAAAAAGGAACATTTAGCATTTCATAAATAACCACAAACTCAGGAAAGGTTTAAGTTATTTTATCTAAGTAAATCTTTAAATGATTGAAACCATGAAATCAATAATTTCCTATTTCTTTTAGAATAATGAAGATTAAAAACAACATACGCAATAATTTTGAAAGAAAAATATCATTAATCCTTTAGACGAAGGGTGAGTAGAGAAAGGGAAAACAGTACAATGACAAACCCACACTTTATAGTTACCTAGAATGGTTTGGTGACCAACCCTGGTCACGGGCTGAGTCAAAGGATAAGAATCCCAAAGTGCAGGTGCCAGCAAGAATGAACAGGTGCAGATCAGAATCAGGACAGGTTACGGACCAAAATGGATCAGGACAGAACCACCACAGGCTAAGACCGGCACCCACAGCTAAAGTGTAATGCCAGCGTCACACCCCTCTCTGCAGCTAACAGCCGAACCCCGATTGAGTCATCGAATCCCTCTCCAGAACCCCGATTGGGTTATCGAATCTTCTGACAGAGTGCTCCACCAGCACCTCTGCTTTGATCACCTATTGAGTGCGTTGGGTCAGTGACTGGTCAGCTATTCGGACAAGTTGGACAATCTATCTAGCTAAGCCGACTCTAGCTATATTATTTTCCAGGTCAGTGTACCACCCCCCAAATGTTGCAAATGTGTGAATCCCACAATGTTATTGGACAAAGGACGTGGAGTAGTGATCACACCATATTAACTTGTCAATCATGTATTTAAATGTTCCCTCCCATAACTTTATCTTCCCATGTACTTTTTATTCCGCCCGGTAGTGAATGTAACAATAAGACATTTAAACAATTTATTCAATGCAGCTTCTTTTGGCAGGGTGAGGAGTTCACTCTTCTCATAGTTTTTCCATTCCATGTCAGATTTTGCACTGTTTCAATGCCTCAGCTCCAATGTCTTGGGGTTCCTTTCACACAGGCGCAGTCTCTCCAAGATGGAGTTCAGAGGTACATTTAGGCCCAAATACGATACATGTAAGAATAAAAAGAAACAGTTTTAGAGACACAGAATAAAATGAATACACTGTATACCACTTCTTTCTACTCTATTCCCATTATTTTATTTAAACTATTGCATTAAAGGTTAGGCAAAATGAACAGCTTAGCAAAGCAGCAATGCAAGCTTCTTGCACGTTAGGACACAGAGCAGCCATCTTAGTTCTAGTGCACAGAAGCAAATGTTTCCCACCAAGCGAAATAACACGTCATGTCACGTGAGTGTGACAGGCGCATGCGCTGTAGAAAATCCCGCGTAGCAGCAGCCATTTTAATGCAAGCAGATTATAGTTAGTAAAAGCACATTGACAAGCTTCCCCTAGATACCTAAAATGTCGTGTAAAACAATATTTCTTATGACAAAACATGTTAGTTAGTACATTAATATTATTTTCGAGAGGGCTGAATACAAGCAAGTCACTTTACGTGTGTAACCTTGCTCCATCAATCCCCTCTTTCATGATATTTTATATCATCACTAATTAATTAAATAGATGCCAACTTTCACATTTCACCCAAATCAATTTCTTCACACTTTCTGTTAAAAATGTTTCCATTTTTCATATGAAGGTCTTTAACTTTCTTGTACAAATGTCCATTATGCTCTTCTAATTCAATTTCGTTAATATTTCTTTTCTTTCCTCTCTTATTCACTGTATATGTCTTTTTATGCTTGCGACATTTGCAACAAGTTATTATCCCTAAAATCATAAGGGAAATTCCCATCATTGGCATCAGTATTCTACCTACAAAACTTTTCCCTATGTTAGAAAACCAACCACCTATAGAAGAGACACTATCTGTAAGTCTTTTCCATGCACTATCAACCCCCTCTCTTTCTAAATGTGTAATGTTCCTTACACATTAATTACTTAATATCTCTACACTTTTGTCAGGTATGTAAGTGCAACAATGTTGCGCTTTCAGCATTCTCAGAATCCGCCCTCTTTTGCCAACAATTTATCAAGAGCAAGTCGATTTTGCAAAACCATTGATCTTACCGTAACTAATTCAGTATTGATCATTAAGAAACCTCCAGCAGTGTCAGTCGATAAACGATCCACCACTGTTGACAATTTGCAAATTCTTTGAGTATTCAAAACTACTCCTACTGAAGGTATCAATGCACTAAATATATCACCTACAATTTCTGCAAAACTAGCCCTTTTACTACGTATTAGTCTATTAGTTTCTTCATTGCTTCCATTGATTTTATTTACATGGTATACCTTTGGGAATACTATTCCAAAATAGCAACTCCCATACCAATGATCAGGCAATTTGTAATATGCTTTGTTCCCACAGATATCATACATTCCAAGAAATATTGGCTCTGTTCCATCTTTGAAACCCCAACCCCCAATTACTTTATAATTGTGTTCACATTCACTAGAACCAATTAATATATTGTTATAATAATTTGTTTTCTCCCTGTGGAGACAGAGTTTCCCTTTCCTTTCAAAGTCCAGCAACATAGCAGCATGAGTTTTAGCATTCAAGGTGTATTCTTTATTTTCTGCCCATTTAGGAATTTTACGTTTCTGTTCTGTAGCTTTTCTCTGGAAATCCTCTCTCCTTTTCTCAACTAAATTCAAAAATATCTTTTCTTCTTCATGTAAAATGCATGTTAAATTATTCTTGTGTGCTTCAGCTATATCTATTGTACCTATTGTTAGAAAATATTCACCCACATAACAAGTTATGTCACTCTTAGTATGTACAGGATTCAGGTTACTATGAATAGGAAGTTCAGTGAAAATCACGTCTGAGTTAGAATAATAATATTGTAAGGGTCCTTTTCTATAAAATAAACTAGCTAAAATACTGCATGAAATACCATAAGTCAGGGGCAAATGGTGATAAGTGACACCTTCTGCTACAGACAATGGTAGCTGCATACAAACATATCAATCACTTATTTCCATTGCCTCTACATAATGTACTAACAGATTTGGGAATACGTTCAAGTGTGTTCTATTTTTAACTTTATCGTAATGCAATTCTTCTTCATCTGATGCTTCTAATTCTACTCTTTGCTGTCTAAAACTATCTATTCTTCCATGTATATTTAATTTTTCAGGTACATCTAATTTCTCATAAATATTAGTGTTATTCTTCTCACTTTTATCTATTAGGTAAGGAATAGCTACTGTCAGTCCTAACCATATTATGAGTACTTTTACTACACTACATGTGCATATTCTACAGCATGTTTTTAAGCAGTTTCTCTTCGGTTTACCATTAACAGTATGATCAGCCATTTTTCTGTTTAAGGACACTTAGCCCCTCTTTTAGACTTTTAACAGAATTTTAACCTGTGAAATTTTCAAGTTGGTCTTACTTCGTCTGCTGGATCATCAATTAATTTGTCATCATTTTCATCATTCAGTTCTAGATTTTCAAAATCTTCAAGGATGACATAGGTCCATTCAGGGCCTCTGAACTTATTATTCAGTCTTTTAAATCATGGGCTTCTCCTTCTTGGTTGTTCTGTGGAAAGCCCAGTTTGACTTGATATTTAATTTACTTGCTCTGGTTCTTCATTTATTGATGTAAGACGAATTTTCAGTCTTTTGACAAAACCAGGCCACTTATCTCCCTTTCTGAGTCTTTTAGCTGGCACTGTGCTTTGTTTTTCTTCAATTGCTCTTTTATTCTCGTTCAGTTGTGGCACAATTTGTACATCTTCATCGTCTGTATCCCTCTCTATCTGACTTGGTCCAGGTCTTGCTTCTGTTTCTCCTGCCTAGATGCTAATCTGGCCTTGTTCAGGAGTGTGCTGTTGCAGATGTCGAGATTTAATGTCGGCGAAACAAACTCTTGAAACCAGCGAGGATTGTCCCCAATGCATGTGAGGTACTCAAACGCGACGCTTCCCCAGCGCGCTCTTGGCCTCACTTCTCAATCACACTCCATATGGTGTTCCCTCCCACTCGCTCGCACATCAAAGGCTGCTGCTCCACCGCCAATGCGCTCCCGCCCCGAAGCCCCACAGCAATGCCAAGAGCTTGTTAGGTCTCGCTGAAGCCAACGCGTGCACAAACCCATCCTCACACACCAACAGTGTCTTTATCTACTCCCCATATGCTTTCCTTCCCCTCGCTCGCGCCCCCGCCCCCCCAACAGGCTCTTTTATGCGTGTGCACAAACCCATCCTCGCACACCAACATTGTCTTTATCTACTCCCCATATGCTTTCCCTCCCCTCGCACGGACCATGATTCATGGCGCAGCAGCACTATCCTCTCTCTGGCTCCCAGCATGCCTCATCCAGCCTGTGAGACCCAACCCGGCTGCGGTGCTGGCAGCTCCATTCCAGTCAAGCGTCAGCTCGTTTTAATCTCCAGCTTTGCAGCACTGCACAGAAAGAGCAGTGCAAAGTGCCATGAACAGAAGCCTAAGCGCTGCCTTTTGAGTTGTTCGCAGCTCAAGAGGATCTGGGATGGCACACAAAAACATGGTGAGATCACTTAGCTCTGGGATCTGCTGCTTCTGTCTGGAAACAGAGGCGGGCTTATTTTCCGAAGACACTCGAAAATTAGAAAAAAAGAACTACACACATTCCAGGGGATCCCAGAATATTGTACAATGCCGGTGTCTGCTGCTCTTCAGGTTTGTGTATTTTTTTTAAATTGTATTTGATAAAGATATGGTTGCACTTTGAAGAAACGCAGCATGCACCCTGTGTGATAGTCGTGTAAATGTTGCACCCATCAACCTCGCACCGCAATAGAATGCTGCCTACCACCTCAGACATCGCTGTTTATTTTTTTATTTTTACTTAATAGATAGAGATTTGCTAATAATTACTGCCAATGCCGAGGCTCCAAACCTGTTAAGGGCATCCGTTTTAGCACTTCCCTCTCCCGTGTTATGTTTCATTTGTGGCTCCGGCACGATTCTCTGCATCATTTGTTTCAGATGCTACACTTAACAATCCCAACCGTGTTTCTGTTTTCTTTCTCTCTCTCCCCACCGCCCCTCTGAAATCGCGGATGAATTATTTATTTTTAATTACTAGATAGGGGTTTGCTAATAATTACAGTCGATGCTGAGGCTCAAATTCTGTTAAGGGTGTTTGTTTGAGCACTTTCCCCTACAGTGTTATGTTTACTTTGTGGATCTCTCACCCTCACACACCCTCACCCACCCTCACCCTCACTCACACTCTCACACACCCTCTCACCCTCACACCCCCTCACCCTCACACACCCTCACTCACCCTCTCACCCTCACACAACCTCTCACCCTCACACCCCCTCACACTCACACCCCCTCACCCTCACATACCCTCACCCTCACCCTCCCTCACCCTCACACCCCCTCACCCTCACACCCCCTCACAGCCTCTCACCCTCACCCTCACACCCTCACACCCCCTCACACCCTCACACCCCCTCACCCTCACACCCCCTCACACACCCTCACTCACCCTCACACCCTCACCCTCACCCTCACAACCCTCTCAACCCCTCACCCTCACACACCCTCACTCACCCTCACACCCTACCATCCTCACACACCCTCACTCACCCCCCCACCCTCACACCCCCCAACACACCCTCACACCCCCTCACCCTCACACCCCGTCACCCTCACACACCCTC
The DNA here is from genome assembly GCF_964261635.1 of Lissotriton helveticus. Lineage (NCBI taxonomy): Eukaryota > Metazoa > Chordata > Amphibia > Caudata > Salamandridae > Lissotriton > Lissotriton helveticus. The sequence continues at coordinate 930,537,648 of NC_136057.1, forward strand.
ACTCACCCTCACACCCCCTCACCCTCACACCCCTCACCTTAAAACCCCTCACACCCTCTCCCTCACATACCCTCACCCTTCCTCACCCTCACCCTCCCACACCCTCACACCCTATCACCCTCACACACCCTCACCCTCACACCCCCTCACCCTCACAACCCTCTCACGCACCCTGACCCTCACACCCCCTCACCCTCACCCTCACACACCCTCACTTACCCTCACTCACCCTCACATACCCTCACCAGCATAGGATAGCAAAACATAGCATAGCATAACAAAACAAAGCATAGGATAGCAAAACAAAACATAGAATAACAAAACAAAACATAGCATAGCAAAACACAACAAAGCATAGCATAGCATAACAAATCTCAACAAAAGCATAACAAAACATAGCATAACAAAACAAAGCATAGCATAACATAACAAAGCATAGCAAAACAAAACAGCATAGTATAACAAAACATAGCATAGCATAACAAAACACAACAAACATAGCATAACAAAACATAGCATAGCAAAACAAAGCATAGCATAGCAAAACACAACAAAGCATAGCATAGCATAACAAAAGCATAACAAAACATAGCATAACAAAACAAAGCATAGCATAACATAACAAAACATAGCATAGCATAACAAAACATAGCATAGCATAACAAAGCATAGCATAGCAAAACACAACAAAGCATAGCATAACAAAACACAACAACACATAGCATAGCATAACAAAACAAAGCATAGGATAGCAAACCTAAACATAGCATAGGATAACAAATCAAAGCATAGGATAGCAAAACAAAACAGAGCATAGCATAACAAAACATAGCATAACATAAAAAAACTTAGCATAACAAAACACAACAGCACATAGCATAACAAAACATAGCAAAACACAACAAAACATAGAATAGCTTAACAAAACACAACAAAACATAGCATAGCAAAACAAAGCATATAATAGCATAGCATACCAAACACAACATAGCATAGCAAAACATAGCATAGCAAAACATAGCATAGCCAAACAAAGCATAGCATAATAAAACACAACAAAACATAGTATATCATAACAAAACATAACAAAGCATAGCATAGCATAACAAAGCATAGCATAGCAAAACATAGCATAGTATAACAAAACATAGCATAACAAAACACAGCATAGCATAACAAAACAAAACATAGGAAAGCAAAACACAACATAGCATAGCATACTGCATCACTCAGCACCACCACAGTATCACTCAGGGGCACCACAGCATCACTATGCGCTACCACAGCATCACTGAACGCCACAGCATCACTAGTTCACCACCACAACACCACTCAGCGCCACCACAGCATCAATCTGTGCAACCATTCAACAACAAATGGTTCAAATATGTTCTCTCAATGTTTCAAGCTTTATTACAAATGTTACAAAAAGATGGTAATATTTCACTTCTGTTCTTGGATTTCGCCACAATAAAATACAATGAACATAATCTTCACAAAAGTTATTTACAAAAGTTTAAGCTATTGCCATTATAAATTACAATAACTTTTATTTAAGTATTACTTATTAAAAAAAATTAAAAGCCATTGTTATTTGTAATATAAATACATCTAAGTCACGTAAATACAACACATATTGCATTACAAATGCTATGGGTGTCACATTTGTGAAAGTTAAAACTATTGGCATTGTAAGTGACAAAGCTATTACTTTCACTATTTTTAAAAGCAAAACATAAATAAAAAATGTGTCATTTACAATACCAATAGCTCAAACTTTCCTAATGCGAGACCTATTGCATTGCAAATGCTTGTTTTGACTTTGATTTGGTTCACTTTCTTCTTCCTAAACAATTTTTTTTTCTATCTAATCCTGCTCAGGTATCTCAAACTTTTGCTTTTCTTCTTCCTGAGCCTTCGCCCTATTACCTATCTGTCCCTCCTCAGAAACTGGAACTGTGAGAGGTATCTGGAATGTCTGAGTATATTGATCTCTCCTTATCTGTCCTCCTCAGAATTACTATTGACTTTGATTTCTGTAATCTGAGTACGTTCTTCTATTCCGGACTCATCTTCACTATCACTCTGTCTGTCTAAATAAGTCTGGCTTCTGATTCTCACAACATCTGCAGGAATGTCAATCACTGGAATCCATTCATCCTGACTGGTGCTCGGTTGTTCATCATCAACTACTTCGGAATCACTTTCTTGGGACTCCTCAGCTGCACAACCTTTCGGCGTCAGTTTCATCAGGTTCAGCCACTCTTTTAGTATGACTTGCATGGATCCAGTTCAGAATTCCTTTGCATTTTACTGCTGTAGTGGTGACCAATATTACTGGTTTTGTCCTTCCCCACCTCGGAGCTAGGCAAGATTCTCGTGTATGTTCTTTTATCACAACCCAGTCACCTGGAATCAGATCATGTGCTGGAGTTGATTGTCTGGTGACAGCGTCTTCTCCAACCTGGTGAGAGATAGAACGCACTTGGTCAGCCAGTTCTTTGCAGTACTCCAGTACTAAGTCATCAGATATATTTATCAGCTTGTGTCCTGGCACCATGCCTGCCTCATTGCTCTTCCCATGAGTATTTCATGAGGACTCAAGCCTGTGTTTCTGTCTGGAATGCTTCTAAGTCCCATCAGAACAAGAGGTAAAGCATCGGGCCAATCTAATCGAGTTGATTCATATATCTTTCCCAATCTTGACTTGATTGTGCCATTCAGTTGTTCTACCACTCCAGAAGCCTCTGGGCGGTATGCACAGTGCAGCCTTTGCTCAATTTTAAATGCTTCACAGATTAGACCAATTATTTCATTATTAAAATGTCTTCCTCGGTCTGATTCAATTGTTACTGGAAAACCGAAACGTGATATGAGCTCTCTAAGTAGTGGTTTTCTACTGTGATGCTATCATTCCTGCGTGTAGGGTAAGCTTCCACCCATTTTGAAAATAGGCAGACAATGACAAGAACATACTTCATCCTCTGCAAGGTGGTAACTGAATAAAATCAATCTGAAGACAAACAAAAGGACCTTCTGCTTTTTCAATCTTTCCTGGCAACACTACAGTTTTCTTTCCAGGATTCATTTATTGGCAAATTAAGCACCTATGGCAAACTCTCTGCAACATTCTTGAACTTTGCATTGAACCAAGTTTGTCTGAATAATCTAGTCATGGCGTCCCATCCTAGATGAGAATCACCATGGTACATCCTAGCCATAGGAGCAAGCATACAGTCTCGCAACACAGGCCTCCCATCAAGGTAAACAATGACACCATCTTCAGCCCTTCTCTGACAACCTATTTTTGCCCATCCTTCCTTTTCTTTTTGTTCTGTATCATTTTTAAATCTCTCACTTCTTCCCACGTTTTCACTCTTTCAAGCAACATAAGTTGGCAGCTGTTTCCATTTGTTTCAATTTTCTTGTTTATTGGAATTTTATTTTTGGCACAATATTGAGCTAATTGGTCAGCATATCTGTTACCTGCTGTCACTCTGTCATTGCCAGTTTGGTGAGCAGCACACTTGACCACAGCTACTGTTTCTGGTAATTGGATTGCTTTTAGCAAGTCTTTCACAACATTTCCATTTTTTAATAGGAGTGCCTGATGAAGTCAGAAACTCCCTCTGCATCCAGAGTTGGCCAAAATCATGCACAACTCCATAGCCATATTGGCTATCAGTATAAATAGTCACTTTCGAATATTTCCCAATTTTACAGGCCTTTGTCAATGCAATTAGTTCAGCTACCTGTGCAGATTTGACTCCTGGTAAATATGATGCTTCAACTGGACCCCATAGAGTACAAACAGCATAAGAAGCCCTCAAACCTCCTTCCTCATGTCGCATGCATGAACCATCTACAAATAGCTCATGTTCTGAATTTATTAGTGGCTCTTCTCTTATAGCTGGGCGAGGTTTAGTACAGTATTCTGTAAGATCAATGCAATTGTGTTCGACTTCATTTTTAACTTCTGCAAAGTGCAAATCAGGCAATAATGTTGCTGGGTTCAGAATATTACACCTAGCAATTGTCACATTTTCTGCACCTACAAGAATTCATTGATATATGTCAGCGACTAAGGGGTCGATTAGGATGGCGGACGGACAAAGTCCGACCGCCATCCTGTCTGGGGCAGGTACCGTCCGCCACAAGGGCGGAGGAACCGTGCCCCCAATTAGGATGCACCCGCCACAGTGGCGGGTGCATCCCGCATTTTTAACATTGCGGCGGACGGTGCACAAAGCACCGGCCGTCGCAATGTGAAAAATGCATGTTGTGCGTTCACAGCACAACATGACAGGCACCACGTGGTGCCTGCCATGTTGTGCTATGAAACGCAGGGGGGTTCCATAGGTCCCCCCCATGTGCACCCCCCTTCACCCTGGGGTCCCACAACGGGCCCCCAAAGCAGGAACCGTATGCCTTTTCGTGGAGGCATTGCCGCCACAGAAAGGCATTCCCCTCAGGCCATCCTAATATGGCTGGCGGTGTCTGATAGACACCGCCACCATATTAGAGCTTTTCCGCCACGGTCACAAGCCGACCGCGGCGGAAAATCGGCGGACGGTCTTCCCGTCCGCCACGGTCCCACCTGCCATTGTAATATGGCGGGGGAAAAAAGGTGGCGGACGGGCAAGGATGGCGGACGGATCGCCACCGCCTGCATGGCGGTGGCGATCCGTCCACCATCCTAATGAACTCCTAGGTGTTAGGTACTGAGTTTTAGTCCTAGTCAATAAAATCATAGCTGCATGTGGGACATATACAGTTACTGGCTGTCCCATAATAATGGATTCACTTTGCTCAAGACTCATGCAAGTTGCTGCTACTTCTTTCAGACATCCTGGCAATGCTGCTGCCACTGAATCCAGTGTAGAAGAAAAATATGCAACAGGACATCTCATGAGACCATGAGTCTGAGTCAGAACTGAAAGTGCACAATTGTCTCGTGTATCACAAAACAATGCAAAATCTTTTGAATAGTCTGGCATCCCTGATACTGGAGCTGAACACAGAAAATCTTGTAATTTGCGAATCAAGCAAGAAACATGTCGACCTGATCAGAGGGTTGAGGTAGTTCCACTGTGCCCCTTACAGCCTCTACCTCCCTTCCCACCTTTTAACCAAGGGAATCAGTCACGCAAATAAATGTCCTTGTGAATTGATTCACCTTTTTTAATATCACTATCCCCACATGACTACACCCCTATCTTACCCCTCACACACACATAACCATTGGCTGGAACAAAAGAACTCCGACAAAGAGCGCCTTTTAGGCACCCGTCAGACATTGCAGCGCCAGTCTGACGAGGAGCAAGAGGCCAATGATGAAGCTTGACATCTAGCTCGCTGGGTGTGTGAGGCCTCTCAGTTCCAACAAGGGAGCTTACTGCTCCCTGCTTTAACTCTCCTAATACTCTTCTCCACACACTCTCCCTCCTATGTTCTTGGGGAACTTTGTACCTTCTGTACTACATGTTTGATTGGACATGTACACTGGACCCCGGTAAATATTGTCCAGAACTGGTTCCCTCTATTTGTACTGAAGTCTTCTAAAGTAAACTTTTTATTTTCAGTTCCTTGTTTTACTAACATAATTTTATAAATTCCATCTTCATCTGGGGTTTGAATTTCAACACCATTTGGTGTAAAAAAAAAAAGATGGTGCACTTCATTTTGCACAGCAAATCCCTACCTAACAGGTTTACTGGACTGGAGTCACATACAACAAATGTGTGCATTTCTTTAAAATTGCCTATTTTGACTTCCATTTGTTCTGTAACTGGGGTACTAATTTGTTTATTAGAAACGCCCACTACTTGGATCGCTTCTCCCGAGAGGGGTAGGTTTAGAATGTCTGCTGTTCTCACAGCAGAACGGGTAGCGCCAGTATCCAACAGAAAGGTAACATCATTTCCTTCAAACTTTCCCTCAAGGTATGGACCTGACTGATCTACCTGCAAGGATGCGCCAAGTACGCACGCCTCATCCTCCCTCCTCAGGCACCGTCAGAAACTGTCTTCATCAAAGTATGAGTCAGTCTAAAGAAATTGAGGTGTCATTGTGTCCCTTTTACCACTTCCTTCCCAATGTGTGGTATCCACACTGTATGTGTGCTGATTCCCAGGATTTGGCATAGGAGCCAATGGTAACTGGTTTTGTATTACCTGTTGTTGCTGCTTTTTCGATACCTCATTCTGCATCTGTGAATTCAAATTATTAGTTTGCACATTATTATTTAATACAGCCTTACACTCGTTCTTCCAATGCCCCAACTTGCCGCACCCATGACAAGGAAATGTCTTTTTAGCTTCATCTCGGTTATATTTTCCCCTAGGTTTACTGCCATTTCCATCTCCTTGGGTCTGAATATTTTTCATTTGAAGTTCTTGTTGCTCTGCTAATTTTACCTGTGCCCACATTTCTTTTTCTTCAAAATTCTTTCGTTTATTGTCCAATTCATCTTCACAATATTTTGCATATTTGAGTATTTCATCAATAGGTTTGGCCTGCCAGCAGATCTTATGATCTTTAATCCATTGCAAAATTTCTGTTTTTAGCCCAGACACAAACCGATAGATGAAATGCATCATGTCTTTAGTGTCAATGTTTTCTAAACCACTATACTGTTTAAAAACGTGTGAAAGGCGTTCATAATATGCATGCTTCTGTGTAGTTCTGTCTATTCTAGTCCAATCAGTCTCCTTTGGAGGTACCTTTCCTTTCAAGTACAATATTACCTGATTATATTTCTTCATGACTTCATCTGATGGTGCTCCTGTTTTTGGGTCTCTAGGATACTCCTCACTTGGCCAGTCTACTGCAATTTTGCATTCTGTCCATAAATCGACAGGAACAACGATATCAAGTAACCCATCTAGATGGGGGGCGTGGCTTGGCGCGCAAACGGAATGGCCGCTTAACTGAACGGCTCCCGTTTCCTACAACCCTGATCCTGCACTAATCCTCACCGTCTGGAGGGCTGGCTCTACCTAACTCAGCGGAATCGATGTGACACGGCCTCGACAACGCTCGGTCCAAATTGCAGACCGCTGGTGGCCTCCTCCGTCCAGATACCAGCGCTGAAACTTTCACCGGCACATTCCCTGGACCCGCGGAGGTGAGGGACTCGGCCACAGGCGCTCACGCGAGGCCGGTGCGGACCACGAGGCGGAGGGTCCCGGGCGGGAGCCTTGCTGCTGGAGCCCACCGCGATTCACCAGGCGGGTTGAGCCTCGGATCCTGCCTTCAGCGACGGCGGACGCCTTCGCGGGGCTGCACGTACCTGCCTTCCTGCATGCTGCAGTACTGCGAGATCTGGCTGAGAGCGACGCTGCAGCGGTGACACACGGCGAGCTCGACCACTCTTCAATGGCGGCCGCCGAACACAGCGAGTGCGGGGAGATCTGCCCCTGCCGTGCTACAACCGTTTGAGTGGACTTTAACCCTGCGCAGTGAGTAATTGGCTACGCTTGTGGCACTATCCCGCTAACGACGATCATTAATAGCGGACCACGCTGTCACTCGCAGACATACCTGGGGTGGCGGTGCCTGTGCTCCCCGGGAGGCGCGCTGTCCCACTCCCGCTGTGGTTCGCCGGAGCCCGGCCTTCACCTCGGACCGGCCTGCCCATCTGCATTGCTCAGGTCGAACTGGGGGCTTACTGCACTGTGCTCACAATATGCTGCTGTAGGTCCTGAGGGGCACATTGACTGGTCTGGGGTTGTCCAGCCTGTGAGTAGCACGCGGGCGCTACTGGTACTCCTAATCCCTGCCTCTCCTTTCTATCGTCCAGCCAGCGGCCCTAGCCTGGCCGGCCGGTCACGGCACATCTAGTTATCAGGGCCTGGCATCTCAGAAACCTCTACATTGCTTCGTGTTGTGGGTGGTCTACGGGGAGTGGGACCTGCCATCCTGCCTGCTCATATAGCGGACCTTCACTACCTTGTCAGATCCTGTAACGGTGGCTCACGAGCGGCGCAGGGGCACGATGGTGCGCCCGGAGCACCGACAAGCGAAGCTCAGCTTTGAGAGCGCCAAGAAGGGAACGAAGCCGGGCGTGGTGGAACCTGGGCCTAGTGGCGCGGATCCTGCTGCACCTTCCCCCTCGACTACGTTGGATCTGCACGGCCTGTTTCAAGAAATGCGCCAGGGCTTTGCTACTGTGGTAGAGAAGGTGGACAGGATGTCCTCCAGACTGGACGCACTAGTACACAAAGTCGACCAACACGAGGAGAGAATAACCGCGACGGAGCAGCGTATCTCGGACAACGATGACCTCACTGCTACTCACACCTCCCAACTCGCTCGTATGGACAACCTTCTTAGAGTCATAGCAGCCAAGAACGAGGACTTGGAAGCCCGCAGCCGACGCAATAACATCCGCGTCACGGGTATTCCTGAGTCCACAGACACTGGTAGAATGGAAATCTACGTCGAGTGACTCCTCCGGGCGTCCATAGGGGAGGATGCCTTCTCACCTCAGTTCATTGTGGAGAGAGCACACAGATCCCTGGTTCCTGTTCCGAAGCCTGGGTTGCCACCTAGGCCAATTATTGCCCGACTATTGAATTACCGTGACCGTGATGTCGCCTTAAGAGCTGCCAGAGCCAAACGTACCCTGCACTATAATGGCGTTGCTTTTTCTCTCTATCCCGATTTCACTCCCCTTGTGCAGGAGGAACAGCGGAAGTTCTTGCCTGTCAAGACGAAGCTGAGAGAGGCTCAGATGGATTATGCTCTGTTCTACCCAGCGAGGCTGAGGGTGACACACCAGGGTAAGCAACGATTTTTCACGGACCCGAGTAAAGTTGAGGATTATTTCAAACAGCATTGCAGGGCACAGAGAGGCAGACGAGATGAGCATGCGGACCCCGATGAGGATTTGCCCCCGGTGAACAATGAAGATTGATGTACCCTGCCTTCCCCGGACGAATTTGTCTAGGGACTGCCTTACTATACTTGACTTACACCTGCTGCCTCAGATGGCGTTGATGTACCTACTGGGAGTTGAACCTGCCTGAGTCCCCTAGCGGTGCGCGATATGTAGGAACCGCCCCCTCTATCCCTGCCTCTACCGTGGACGGTATCGAATGTGAGGCTATCGGGAAGGGGGGAGTACCCCGCAATTAAAGTCCAGTTGTGGGAGTTCTGGGGGAGCGGGAGGTGGGTGGGTGAGGGACTGAATGGCTGCTGGCATGATTGGGATGCGGTAGTGGGTGGGGGGGTGGGACCTGTTACGGGGAAGGTTGTTTTGTTGAAGACGGCATTTGGCTGGATGGTAGAAGTGTTCCGTGATCTACTGCATGAGCTGCTGCAACTCTGGCACCCGCAGCGGCAAAACTTTTCTCTCCGATTGTATCTGGGTTATGGCTAGTTTTGGATCTGCTGCACAATTGAAATGCTTGTCTTGGAACGTCCGAGGGCTCAACGATGCTAGAAAATGCAGAAATGTTATAGCATATTTAGATCGCCATCAGGTACAAATTGCTATGCTACAGGAAACACACGTGGCTCCACAGGGGCGCCATACTTTTGGCTGTAAATGGGCCACTACCCGGTCATTCTCCTCACATTCCTCGTATGCAAGAGGAGTTGTTATCCTGATTAAACGCACGGTTCCCTTTCAGGTATGTGGTGAACTAGCGGATGTGGAAGGCCGCTATGTGTTACTCTGGGGGCGGCTAGGCCGCGATACTGTCACCTTGGTTAACTGCTATGCCCCTAATCTTGATGTACCTTGTTTCTTTACCACACTATGGGGTAAAATTCTAGACGTAGGGTCCCGCCATATCATTTGGGGGGGAGATTTCAACATAGCGTTAGTGCCTCAATTGGATAGAGCTGATAGAGCGACAACTTACAAACCCAGATCGAGAGAAGCGTTAGAAGGTGTGCTCTCGGAAGGTAACCTGTTGGACGCCTGGCGACAGCTAGACCCTGGCCGTATGGAGGGTACCCACTTCACATCACAGACTGGTACATGGGCGCGCCTAGATTATTTCTTTCTGACCAGAGAAACGCTTACTGGAGTGACTAATGTAACTCACCTCCCGAGATCGTACTCGGACCATAGCCCGGTTCTGCTGACTTTATTGGTCCCCGGCTGGGATAGCCCTAGACCACGTTGGCACCTACAACCGGCGGCCTTGCTAGACGAGATCTTCCGTGTTGAGCTGGAGGATGAGATCACTGCTTTCTTCCCAAGGGATCTGTTGAATCTATTGAAATTATTTGGGCGGCATTTAAAGTCACTATTAGGGGTCACTGCATGTCTAAGAGTTTTGGGGTATTGCGTGACATACAACGCACGATCCGGAAGCTCGAGGGCGAGTTGAGGGAGTTGGAGGCGCGGATGGTGGAGGGCGATACCACTGCCGCACACGCTGCATTCAGGGATAAGCTTACACAATATGAAGAAGAAGCAAACAGGGAGACTAGGTTTCGGAGTAAACACTGGCAAGCGAGGAAATACTGTGAGGGAGATAGGCCTGGCAAAGCGTTAGCTATACTGACAGGGATGCCACGCGTTGACAGTACTATCATTGAAGTGGTTAATCACCAGGGTCACACTATCAGGGATTCCGATGACTTGTTAGACGCCTTTGTTTCCCACTATCGCACACTATATACCACAGTCACTACTCCTGATATCCAATACGATGACTTTCTAAGTGACCTGGCCTTGTGCTGGCTTAGCGATGTAGACAGGCAATTCCTTGCCGCTCCTTTCGAATTGGATGAAGTTAGAGATGCAATTATGTCGCTTCAAAACGGGAAGGCGCCTGGACTGGACGGTCTTCCCGCAGAATTCTACAAGACCTATGTAGACGTCATGGCCCTGGTCCTCCGAGAGGTGTTCGAGGAATCCTTCGCGGATGGCATCCTCCCATGCTCCATGCGCGAAGTCGCCATCACCTCCTTATTGAAACCCGGCAAAAATCACACATCCTGTGACTCATATCGTCCCCTATCGCTCTTAAATTGTGATGTAAAAATCTTGGCCAAAGTCCTGGCCACCAGGTTGTCTCTCCTTATGACCCGGATAGTTTTGCCTGACCAATCTGGCTTTGTCCCAAGCCGCTCCACTTCACATAATCTGCGCACTCTTTTTTCCCTGCTTCATACAGTCCACCCTGACCTCCCTGTCGCGTCGATCTTTTTAGATGCCACAAAAGCGTTTGACTCTGTCGAGTGGCCCTATTTGTTCACCGTCTTGACCCGCATGGGGTTCCCCACCATATTCATTTCCTGGGTCCAATTACTATATGCTCAACCCACTGCACGAGTCCTGATCAACGGACATCTCTCCACGCCACTTAACATCTCCAGGGGCACCCGACAGGGATGCCCACTGTCCCCCCTGTTATTCGCGATTGCCATTGAACCCCTTGCATGCCGGCTCCTTCAGCTTCATGGCGAGGGTGCGATTCGCTGCCTTCAGCGCCAGATTGATGTATCATTATATGCAGATGATATAACTTTATTCGTCAAGGACCCAGTGCACAACCTGAATCCCCTGCTCAGAGAATTTGTGGTCTTTGGAAGAATGTTGGGGGTGCAGATCAACTGGACGAAATCCCAGTTTTTTCCGCTCACAGATGCCGTACCCGACTTTCCCCTGGATTACCCTCTGGAGCGGTGCAGGTCTGACCTTCGGTACCTGGGCATACAGGTCTCACGCGACAAAGATGAGATTCTTCGCTCAAATTATGGCGTTGCTGTGACCAAACTTACTGCCCTGGTGGACCGCTGGATCTCCCTTCCCATTTCCATGGCTGGAAGAGCGTCTCTTGTCAAAATAGTGGTGCTCCCGCGCTTTCTCTATTTTTTTCTCAATATCCCCTTTTACCCGGGAGCCTATTTCTTCAAGACACTGAAGTCGGAGCTTTGCCGCCTTTTCTGGGGGGGCAAGGGCCCGCGGCTTAAATGGTCAATGTTGATACTACCATATGATAAAGGGGGGTTTGACCTCCCAGATTTCGAAGCCTATTATCTATGCGCGCAGGCACACTATGCGTATCATTGGCTTCTCCCTACTCCCTTTATGCCTCAGTTGGCAGTGGAGGACTGGATTGCCAATCCCCTGCCCTTGAATGGCCTCCACTGCCAGCCCTCGGCCATAACAACACCTCATACATCGGTCACATGTACTGTTGACGCGTGGCGTCGACTGGCTAAAAGGCTGAACTGCGAACTATTGTACTCCCCCCTACTACCATTGACATATCATCCTGAGCTTGAACTCCTGCAGGAGAAAGGATTTCAAAAACTTTGTGCGGCCCTGAAGATTACTTGCTGGGGTGACCTTTTCTCTGCGGGTCGCTTTAAAACTGCTGATGCGTTCTTCAAAGCGCATGCCCGTACCCTTCTTGAGGTGTTTTACTACCTGCGACTCCGCCAAGGCATGCGCGCTATACTTCCTGACTTCCCTACAGAACCTGCCACTACGCCCCCGCTTCACTTTCTGCTGAGCTCGCAAGATGGCTCTCATTTGGTCTCGGGAATGTACCGTCACATAAGAGCATGTTGCCCGTCGCCGGCGGCCTCACTAGCTATTGATATCACTGATGACCAATGGTTATACTGCTGTACTCTTACGGCTCGTATATCGGCGAGCTGTAGGCTCAAAATAATTCATTACAAATACCTACAGCGCTTGTATTATACCCCCATGAAAAAATATAGGTTTCACTTATCTGACACAGACCGCTGCGACCGTTGCCGCGCAGAACATGCCGACTTCTTGCATCTTGCCTGGGAAAGCCCCTCTATACAGACCTACTGGCAACAAGTACACACTGCCCTAGTATCCATGATCGGATCATCCATACCACCAGACCCACTACTGATGCTGTTGGGACACACACCGCAAATTTCCTCGCAATACAGAAAATTTGTAGATATTGCACTCCTTCTGGCAAAAAGGCGCATAGCATGCAGATGGGGTCGTGGCAGGGCCCCAAAATTCAAAGAATGGCTTGCTGATATTACACATAGTCAAGACCAACACGCGACTTTTGCTGAACTGCTCCCACTGTCTAGCAGGCCGAGAGACATTTGGGGACCTCTGGTTACCTATCTTCAAGCCCAGATGGCTCGTGATGACGAGCCGGGGAGGGACACCAATGGGGATGGTAATGATAATCTGATATAGTATACTTCAGTCATCTAATGATCCTGTACTGCCTACGCTATTATTGCTATTGCACTGCATTACGAATGCCTGTATTCCTATGCTTCCTTACCGCTTCGCTATTGACTCTTGTTATTTTGCCCTTGCATATTTACATGTCTATGTCGACCCCGTAGTGAAATGTACTTTACCCTCTCGCTTACCTCCTATGTATTGATGCCACTGTACTACCCTTGCTCATAGTATGGAACCTGCCTGCTGCCGCACTGTTGATGCTCTGAACGAACCAATGTACTTTGCTATGCTATAATTCCTATTTCCAACTAGATGATAACCAACGAGCCTTGTACCCCAGCCACTGTAATGTCGTAATGTGTGTTCTGTCTAGTTCTCTTTTGTTACAAAACCACCAATAAACAAAGTTTTATAAAAAAAAAAAGTAACCCATCTAGATCTTTTAACAACACTTTTGAGACTTTTACAAACCTTTTAACCTGTCTGTACCATTCTACAGGTTTCTCTCTGAGTTTTGGGAAATCATTTGTAAATGACAAAATATCCTGTCGGGACCATGGGACATGTACATAACCTCCAGCTGGCACTTCTCTCATTGGACACAACCTTTCAACTTTTTCTGTTTCTTTCAAAATATATTCTGATGCAGTGCTTTTCCCTTGAGCTTCTTCCTTTTTCTTTATCCATCTAGCTTTCCATTTATCTAAATCACCCCATTTTTGCAACAGTGATAATAACTCTTTGATCTATAATTTACGACCTGACACATTCATATTTTCTAGATCTTTGTCAGAAAATTCAGCTCAATATGGTTTCTGTAACACTTTCGATTTACCAATATGAATTCCCATTTCATTTGCCAAACTCTTTAATTTTTCATGAAATGTTTTTGTATTTCGAGTGATACTTCGACATATAAACAACAATTCATCTTCATTTAATGCATTTAATCGATCTAACCCCACATTTCCAGGAAGCAGTTCTTCCAATTCAACTCTTAATTTAAAAGTATCCAATGTCTTTGGCTGTGAGTTTGGTTTTTCTATTTCACGAGACCATCTTTCAATTTCTTCTGGGGTAACTACAGTAGCACTTTTCGTACCTAAGGAAGTTTCCATTTGTACCTCTGTGGAATTTACAGGTGTAGTTTTCCTAGCTGAACTACTTACTGGTTCTCTTATAGGTAAATCCATCAAAGACATTTCTGACTCACATTCACTTGCTTGATCATCCACTATTAGTGTTTCTTTTCTTGACTGAACTACAGGTGTAGTTAGAACATGAGGCCCAGGACTGGTTTGTTTATCTCCATATAAAGGAACAACATGACCTATAGTTACTGGAACCGTTAAGGCTTCAGGACTTACATTTAACTGTGTGATTTTCTGAATTAATTCATTTCTTTGTTTATTTATTGCTTCTCGTTCCTTTTCCTGTAACACTTTTTCTAATGATGCCTCATGTGTCACTTGTGGAACTAAAGGTGGCTTTAAGAATGGAGCACTAGGATTAACTTGATTTTGCTCTTCATTATAAGGTGACAGATTTTTCATTAGCAAATCCTCCAAGTAATCATCTTCTGGATCAGCACTTGTCATTAGATTTTTTGTTTTTTCTGTACTTTTACTCCCTGTTTGTTCTTCTAAAGCTCAAACAAGATGTAATCCTTTTACTAACATGGACTGCCTCCATTGTTTCATCTGTTTATCTCTCATCACTTTAGGAAATTTGGGATAGAATGTATTCAAATTTTTATCACTTCTAGATCTATCTCGCTCAAAAGCCTCTGTTTCCCATTCCTCTAGTGCCTCGTATTGGGTTAACCTAGGTCTTGGATCTAATTCATTCATGCATGCTCTTAAATTGTACAAAATTCTACCATTAAAGGTACCATTTTCTGGAAATGCCAAAATTCCATCATATTTTGTATATTCTATCCAGTTTTCTAACCATATGCAAGTGTGATAGCCCCTTTCAACCATCATGTATGATGCGGGTGTATTCGGTGGTGGAATAATAATCCCTTCTCTGGTTTTTATCGGTTTATTCTTTTGAAATACATTTTTTACTTTCTTGACAAATTACATTTTTCTTTTATCTCCGTACATGATATAAGGTCTCCCTCTAATCATCTGTTCTTTAGCAAAATCTAGATATTTTCTATCTGGTCTATTTCCTATGAATCTTGGATCTAAATGCCACATATATTTTATGCCGCTTTACTTCGTGATGACACTCAGTTTGTTTACGAAAAAAACCTCCAATACCAATACCTTTCTTATTTTTAATGACCAATCAATGATTAGAATTCAAATAAATCTAGCCAATGATTGCGCGTTTTTTCTCGTGAGACAAATTCTCACGCTCCTGTACTCACTTCTCCTTTACAATATTACCTCAGCTACACACCAACTGTCTCAACCAATACCAGCGTGGCTCTGAGTGACGTCAGCGCAGCTCCGCAACTGACTCCCTCCTTTACAAGGTAATACGAGAATTTCCTTTTATTCACTTTAAATGTTCATTTTCATTAATTTAACAACATAAAAACATTCGCCACTGTACCTGAGTAACTAATTCAAAGAAAATAATGTTTTTTTTATTCACTGCGAGTAACTCCCTTCCGTTTACTCTTCATACACTACAAGTAGATCCCTTCCATCTACCTTTCACGCAAGCATCAGAGAACCTGTTACACCCTCGGGGTTACCCTTTCTAGGTGATGTAAGGCCAAGGTTTTCACTAGCGAACCCCTTTTCTGTCAATCAAGCTCAGAAGAACCTGCTACTCCTTCAGTGTGACCCTTTCTAGGTGATATCACACCAAAGTCTTACTAGCGAACTCTTTGCTATCAATTATTCACACATTTATACTGAAAAATCCCTAAACAGTGCTTCCGGTTTTACCTAACCATGCACTTACTTCCTCGGACAAGAGACCTCACTACAGAGTGGCTTCCATTTACCACCTGATATTCTGCCCCCGGGGTTTCCAGACAAAACATAAAACAGGTACAAACAGTTTTGGTTAATACATAAAATCAATACAATAAATAATCAATAATCAATCAATAATCAATACATAACTAACTACCTACCTTAACTAAACCCTAACCTTACCTCTGCTACCAAATTAACTGATAGAGTGCGGGCTCACCTGTTCTGTTTACCATACTCACCTGGGTCCATAAACTATATACACTTTAAACAGATAAACCTACACTCAATCAATTTTTGATTTTTACCATTCGGGATCTATACCATTTGTCTTATCAATTGAAGCCACCGATACCTATAGTCCTAAAGGATCAAGGGAGTTAGCAAGAAAATAGGTAGTATAATAACATTTAGCATTTCATAAATAACCACAAACTCTGGAAAGGTTTAAGTTCTTTTATCTAAGTAAATCTTTAAATGATTGAAACCATGAACTCAATCATTTCTTATTTCTTTTAGAATAATGAAGATTAAAAACAAACATACGCAATCATTTTGAAAGAAAAATATTATTAAGCATTTAGACGAAGGGTGAGTAGAGAAAGAGAAAACAGTACAATGACAAACCCACACTTTATAGTTACCTAGAATGGTGTGGTGACCAACCCTGGCCACGGGCTGAGTCAAAGGATAAGAATCCCAAAGTGCAGGTGCCAGCAGGAAAGAACAGGTGCAGATCAGAATCAGGACAGGTTACAGACCAAATTGGATCAGGACAGAACCACCACAGGCTAAGACCGGCACCCACAGCTAAAGTGTAACGCCAGCGTCACACCCCTCTCTGCAGCTAACAGCCGAACCTAGATTGAGTCATCGAACCCCTCTCCAGAACCCCAATTGGGTTATCGAATCTTCTGACAGAGTGCTCCGTCAGCATCTCTGCTCTTGATCACCTATTCAGTGCATTGGGTCAGTGACAGGTCAGCTATTCGGACAAGTCGGACAATCTATCTAGCTAAGCCTACCCTAGTTATACTATTTTCCAGGTCAGTGTACCACCCCCAATTGTTGCAAATGTGTGAATCCCACAATTGTATTGGACAAAGGACGAGGAGTAGTCATCACACCATATTAATATGAGGTAACTTGTCAATCATGTATTTAAATGTTAACTCCCATAACTTTATCTTCCCATGTACTTTTTATTCCGCCCGGTAGTGAATGTAACAATAAGACATTTAAACAATTTATTCAATTCAGCTTCTTCTGGCAGGGTGAGGAGTTCACTCTTCTCATAGTTTTTACAATGCATGTCAGATTTGGCACTGTTTCAATGCCACAGCTTCAGTGGCTTGGGGTTTCTTTCGCACAGGCGCAGTCTCTACAAGATGGAGTTCAGAGGTACATTTAGGCCCAAATACGATACATGTAAGAATAAAAAGAAACAGTTTTAGAGACACAGAATAAAATGAATGCACTGTATACCACTTCTTTCTACTCTATTCCCATTATTTTATTAAAACTATTGCATTAAAGGTTAGGCAAAATGAACAGCTTAGCAAAGCAGCAATGCAAGCTTCTTGCACGTTAGGACACAGAACAGCCATCTTAGTTCTAGTGCGCAGAAGCAAAAGTTTCCCGCCAAGCGAAATAACACGTCATGTCACGTGAGTATGACAGACGCATGCGCAGTAGAAAATCCTGCGTAGCAGCAGCCATTTTAATGCAAGTGGATTATAGTTAGTAAAAGCACATTGACAAGCTTCCCCTAGATACCTAAAATGTTGTGTAATGCAATATTAATATGACAAAACATGTTAGTTAGTACATTAATATTATTTTTGAGAGGACTGAATACAAGCAAGTCAGGTTACGTGTGTAACCTTGCTCCATCAGTCTTTTATCTGGTTCTACAAAAAAATTCAATCAGTCCCAGGTCACGAAAAGTGCTCTTAATGTACTTCAGCCACAGTTTTGCAATCATATTACTCTGCACTAGCAAATCTTTTGTTATCTTACGGGTGAAGCCCAGTTACTGTGTTTTCCAAATTTTGTACCATAATTGAATGAAATACCTGCAGACTCTTTCTGGAGAAGCAGAGGGACCCACGACTTGGCGGAGAACCACGCTCCCCCATCTTCAAACTCAGGACACCTCTCTGGTTTCCCGCTCTGCGGGAAACGCTCGCAGCTTCGGAGTTCTGTGGCAAGAGCTGAGGGGGAACTACAGTGCCCAGCAGACACCGGGGCAGAGAGCGACCCTCCCACCACTACCCTGCACAGGGGTTTAAAATCAGCCCCGTAATCTCGCATCGCGGGAAATACCTGCAGACTCTTTCTGATGAAGCAGAGGGACCCACGACTTGGCGGAGAACCACGCTCCCCCCATCTTCAAACTCAGGACACCTCTCGCATTTCCGGCTCCGTGGGAAACCCTCGCTGCTTCGGAGTCCCGTGGCAAGAGCTGAGGGGGAACTACAGTGCCAAGCAGACACCGGGGCAGAGAGCGACCCTCCCACCACGCCCTGCACAGGGGTTTAAAATCAGCCCCGTAATCCCGCATCGCGGGACGCGCCGGGCGAAGCCCAGGCCAAGGGCGGGCCCGTTCGAGCCTGAAAGAGACCGGACTGGGCCACCCCTCTTTCACGTGGAGTCCCAGAACTTTGGACATCTAGCCGAACTGTAAGTACCTGCTTGATTGGTTGCCTGTACGTTAAAATGTCAGAGCAAGAAAACAGAAGCAAAGTAGCGAACCCAGGTGGGCTTCTTACAGGGATATTGGACAACTTCATCAGCAGGGCGAACTCAGTCATCGACCAGGGGATCATCCTTATGGAGTGCAGGGTTTCTCAAGACCTTGCACTTGCTAAAAGATCCTCCATGGGACACTTTGCCAATGCCCGTACCCAGGATACAACATCACCATCGATGCTCCCGTGATTGTCCATAGTCCACCCACCCTTTCGGATCAGGGACTTACCTTATTAATTGACCAGCTCCAAACATCCATGGCTACAGAGAACACCATGGTGTCTTCTAGTAGCTCACCTGAGAGACCAAATACCAGGCAATTGCGAGGAAGGCGCGAGGGGGCGATACCTAAGAGGAAGCGGGGGGCTAATGCAGTCAATGGTGGCAAGAAGCCTAAAATTGCCAAATGTGTCAGTGACAGTAATACAACATCAAACGGCCTGGGTACCGAGGCTCCGACACATGTAGAGAGAGGTGGGTCGCCAGTCCCGGTTGAAATCACTATAGGGGCGCCTAAACCTATTGCTACAACATTGGCACCGCAGTACCTAGATCCTGTCAATCTCGGAGCACTGCTAAAGTCATCCTTTAAATCTTTTGAGGACAGACTCGTTCAGATTGAGCAGTTGTTAACCAAGATCGAGAAAACAATATTGGAGATTGAGGACAACATTAAGTTAAATACGTTGCCCCGGGGTAATGCTCAATTGTATAACACACAAGGGGGGGTCGGGACACAGAACCCCATTCCATCTCTATCACCTTCAATTTTAAATGTACCCACAACTAAATTACCGACCCCTGCTCCACCACCTGCTAACTTCATAACTGGGGCTAATGGTGCAAAGCCTAAAGAAACCTCCCGGGATTTATCTGATGCAGGCAATGTTGGGGACCTTAGAATTAATTTACCGCCGGAATCAAGCCCATATCTGGTAGTTTTAACTGGGGTCCCAGAAATAAGTAACCTGACCAATGAATCGTTCACCTCCTTGAAAAATAAAGCAGCTGATTGGCTAAACAGAAATAGACCACTTCCGCGTAACATCTCTAGCGAAATCCTGATGGTGCGCAGGTTGTCCTGGGTGGGGCACAGACCAAAAACCATACAAGGGGTCTGCGTGCTGGTGAATTTTAGAGACACGCACACTGTGGGGCATATCTGTAACTGGAGTCATCATAGCCTTGGGTCCTCAATCCAACCCCTCCCATTGCCGTACTTTTATCCCCCACCTCATTCCTCAGATTTGGAAAGTGATTGGACATTGGTAAAACATCGGGGCGCGGAAAGGTTGGTTGGGGGCCGGTACGTGCAACCGCATATACCTAGTTATATACACACACAGAATAGGTATAGCGGGTTAGAAATGGTAGATTGACTCCACCATTCCAGGGATGAATCCCGTTTGGAATCTGTTAGTGGCAGCCTTGTACACCTTGTGGGAGTAACCGAGTCATTTACCACCCAAATATCTTGTGCGCCCCCATTGCCCAGCAGGGGCGCTACTGTAGATAATAATGCTGATTTAATAGGGAGTATGGCTGCAACCAGATTGCCACAATCACCTGTACGTAAGAAACCTGCTTATAATGTCATTTCCTGGAACATCCCTGGGCTGGCGAGAAAGGCTAAAGATCCAAAATGTGCAGAATTCATAGGGTCTTTTTCGGTGATCTGTCTACAAGAAACTTGGCTAGTGGAGTGTGATATATTCTTAGAAGGTTACAAAAGCTTCTTTGTGCCGGCGGAACCGTCACGTAGTGGTAGAGCCAAAGGGGGCTGGTCCTGTACATTGACCCAGCCCTGCTGTGTGTAGTTAAAACTATAACTACACATAACACCGACATCCAAGCAGTGACCATAAAAAGAGAGAATGAAATGGTGTCCTTGATTAACTTTTATAATGCTGTAAATATCAGAGTGGAATGTAGGATTGTTGATTTGGGCGATTTCATTAGGCACCACTGTGAAGGTTTCTCCCATCGGATCCTTATCACGGGGGACTTTAACGTGCACCCATGTGGGGACCCTATGAATACCGCAATGGGAATATTGGGTTGTCATAGAATGGGAGGCCTTCATTTTGAACATTCTGGCCGAGGAGATATGCTGAATCAGCTATTAAACGAATTCGACCTAACTTCTGCTATGTCCTTGGTTGATGCTTGTAGTTGCCAACCCGTTCCTACATTTAAAGGGCATTCGGGGGGTTCTTTATCGACCACATCTTGCTCTCAAACGGCCTACAATCAATTATATCTGGCTTTAAAATTCAGGAATCCATACACAGCGACCATAATCCTGTCTGCATTTCCTTGGTTGGCAATCTTTTAAATCTACGTGAAAAGATCCCAAAATGCGGTGTTCTGAAATGCTCAGACGGTAGACGGCGTTTAAAATGGTCTAAGGTGAACTCGGACACAATTTATGATAAGATCTCTAAAACATGTGCCTCAGAGTTATCATTATGTGTATCCCCTGCGTTCTTCCCGCCAGATATTCTCCCTGCATTTGACGGAATCGTCTCAAAAGTAGGCGATATGTTAACTGTACCTTATTGTAGGGAGCCCAAATGGTTTGACCATTCCTGCTCAAAGGTAGGCCGTGAGCGGATGTATGACGGTACGACGCGTACCGTCACAACGCGTGCTTTTACAATGCGTCTTTTACAACGCAAGTCGTAACCACGACTTGCGTTGGGGGCGTGGATAGTAAATAGTATAATTTACTATTCTAACACCAGTCCCCGTGGATACTAGGGAAGGTGTTGGAATAGTAAATTTACTATTCTTTATCCTCTAGCGCAAGTCGTGGTTACGACTTGCATTGTAAAGGACACGTTCTAAAAGTACTGCGGGGTAACATCCGCGTCGAAGAGGATGTTCCCCACCGTGAGCTAAAGGTGGCTCTGAAAACTATTCCTAGAGACCCCATACTGATTAGGTCGCTGCGGCTATCCTATAAAAAGGCCTTGGTCAAGCGCAAGGCAGAAATAAAGGACAAAATCTGGCAAGATTTATTAGACCCTTATACCCTCGGTAACAGTGAACGATTTTGAGGTATTATTAATAAACCTCTGTTTGATGTGGTGGGGGCCAATTCAATCGGCACCAACATCCCCGAAGATGAGTGGGTATCCCATTTTAGTCTAATTTTTAACAGTAATACTCCGCAGCCACTAGTGGCTAGAGGGGAACGAAGTGTAACCCCCCCTCTTTTTACTATTACTGAGGTTAACAAAGGTATCTTGGGGTTATCTAGTAATAAAGCCCCTGGTCCAGACGGTATACCCCTGGATTTATTCAAATCGAACTAATCCCTCTGGGCGCCGGTTCTTTACCGCTGTGATTAACGCAGCAGCTGAGCACGGCTGCCCTGGGTCCTGGGGTACATCCACGATAGTGCCAGTATTTAAGAAAGGTGACCGTAATAGCACTACCTGTTACAGGCCTATCTCACTCATTGACTCTGTAGTAAAAGTAGTGGGAGGGGTAATCCTGCATAGACTGACAACCTGGGCAATGACAACGAGGGAATCTCTAAAATCCAATATGGTTTCCGGCCTGGCCAATCCACAGTGGCGCAGTGCCTCAATCTGTACATGGTCCTGGGGAAGTTTACCTTGGCCAGGCAGGGTGCCATCCACATGGCATTCATGGACCTCTCCTCCGCGTTTAACTGTGTAAACCGGGGGAAACTTTGGGAGGCCATGGGCGCCATGGGGGTGGAGCCTAATCTGGTCAACCTCCTGAGGGACATGCATCAGGATACTAAGGCCAATGTGAGGTACTCGCAGGATCTAAGGGTGTCCAGGGACTTTAGTGTCCACAGGGGTGTTAGGCAGGGCTGTATTTTAGCCCCCTTTCTTTTTAATGTATATATTAACAACCTGGAGGAGTTCTTACTAAATACTGGTGCTGACTATTCGTATGTAGGTCGCAAGGGTTTGCCTGTTTTATTGTATGCGGACGACGCCGTCCTCTTGGCCAGGACTGCAAGAGGCCTTCAAACCCTATTAAACGCCTTTTATTTCTTCATGGATGCTCGCGACTTATCTATTAACAACACTAAATCTTACATAATGCAGGTGGGGCAGCGTAACAATAAGCCATATCCATTCAGGGTTAATACGGAGCGGGTCCCCATAACCAGAACGTTCTCTTATTTGGGAGTCCTGTTCGATGACCAGTTAAAATGGGGACCATTAATTCAAAGGAAAAGGGGTGAGATAACCCGGGCAAACGCCGCTATATTTAATTTTGCAAGGAAAATGGGCAAACGACCTATTGCCGCACTTTTAAAGATTTACCAGGCAAAGAGCGTGGCTATAGGGAGTTACGGTAGTGAACTCTGGGGGTATGCGGCAGCTAATGATATTGTGGTGGCAGAGAACATCTTTCTGAAGCAACTGTTGGGGGTACCAAAGGGGACTTCCAACGTAATAGTGCATGATGAAACTGGCACACCATTCATTAGTGATATTTTAGCACTACGGCCACTAATCTTTTGGCTAAAATGTTGGCTAAACAAAGACTTGATCTTAAACCATCTACTCCTTAGGGAAGCACTATCTTTAGATAACATGCTCAAAATTCCGTGGCTAAAATATTTAAAAGACTGGTTTTTTTCCATAGGGCGCCCAGAACTCTTCTCAAATCCTGATTCAATTAGACTCGCTGATGTAGAGTCTGTGAGGAAAACTTTCTCTCTGTTACTACAAATGAATCGGGAAGAGGTGGAACTAACTAAACCCAGTGTCCGAAACCATGCTATGCTGAAAACTACACCCTCAATGGAGCCTTATCTATCCTGGCCCATGTCGAGTTTTGAGCGGCACCTGCTAATTAGGTTTCGTCTGAATTATTATCACCTTCTGTTAACTGTTCCTAGGGGTTCTCACCGAGGCCAAGTGCTACCATCCTGCGGCTGCGACAATGAGTCTCCGCAGGATCTGGAGCACTTTTTATTCATTTGTCCATTTTATGATTTACCACGGAGGTTTTATTTAAAGCCCCTCTTAAAAAAACTGAATTTTACCCAGGTCAGACCAGCCCTTTATTACTTGCAATTGTTAAACCCTGAAAGCACTTTATTCCTGACTGTTTTTTTAAAATCTGCCCTAAGACTTAGGGACAGTAGGGAAAGTTAACTGTATTAGTACTGCTGCTATTTTCCTTTTCATACCTGCTTATCTGTGATTGGTGTCATCAATATATATTGTACTATTTGGGTATTTTATGCTTGTATATAATGTTTTTATTATGCAATATTTATTGGACAATGAGCTTTTAAGGGGTTTTTTCTGCTTGAAAAACCGAATAAAGATTTTGAAATTAAATGAATGGGGGCCATGCCTACCTTATCTTCCAAAAACCCCACGCCCAGCTCCTTAAGGGTAATAAAACTTGGGGTGGTCTTGTAGGGCCTCAGGAATAGAATAACCCCATAGCCCATACCACAGCCCCATACGTGCACATACTAAGAGCTTTACTACAAGGCCATTTATATAGACATGGAACAAGAAGGGGGCTAGGATGCAGCCCTGACAAACACCCTCAGTTGAGAGTAGTGTTTCAATGCATACATTGTCAGGGCCATAGCGTACTTTCACTGTGGTGTTCCAATGGAGCCTCTTAAGAAGATTATCTAGGGCTTCCTCCACCCCCATGTCAGCCATCATACTCCATAATATCTCCCGATTTACAGTGTCAAAAGCACTCAACGGGTTAATAAAGGCCAGATGTATTGAGATCTTCATGACTTGCTGACAATTAGCGCTATGTTCAGACACGGCCTAACTGTCCCACAACCAGCTCTGAAACCATATTGGGTCCTAGATAATAAAAAAAGAATCAGCAGCCCATGTTTCTAATGGGGCTAAAAGGACTTTGCCTAGGACCTTAGCCGTGACATCCATCAGGGAGATCGGCCTGTAGCACACTGGATCGTTTCCGTCTCCTTTTTTAAAGCTGAGTACCACTATGGCCTCTTTCCACAAAACTGAAATTGAACCAAGAACGACTGCCCTAAAGATATTAGTGAGGAGTAGGTCCCACAGAGTGAGGTTGTTTTTAAAGAGGTCTAGTGGAACCCCATCTGGGCCTGGCGCTTTCCTCCCTATACCCAGCTTAATGGCTGATTCTACCTCCCTGACTGTAATGATAACACAGTCTTAGATATAGATTCCAGTTTTATTGTAAGAAATTAATCTAATACAGGTGAGTGCCAAGGAGCAGTCACAACTAAGTCCTACTCTTCTGCAACCGCCCCACAATTCTTAAGATGTACCATCAGCATTCTATATTACATCCTAACATTCTTACCTCGAGGCACTAGCCTTAAAGGTAAAGACAATATAAGGCAACATAAAAAATCCCCCTCTCTTCAACAAGAGAAAGGTAAAAAAAAAAAACAACAAAAAGAAAACAAAGTAATAAGATGGCAAACGAATGACATTAAATAAAGATTAAAATATATGTGTATATGTGATAATTAATTCATGACATAGTCCTTGAACCAAGCGGGTAATGTAGTAGTTCTTTTACCATTACCACTCTCAATAAAACTGGGATCATTAGAATCACTACTGGTATTGTTGGAATTATCATTAATACTACTGCTACAATGACCAGCAACCCTTCCCCCCTCCTCACAAAAGGATTGACCCACAGTAAGCGAGTCACGCACAACTCTATTAGTGTTCCCCTCAGTACCAGCAAATTGTGCTTGCAGACAACTGTTCTCAAAATGGTCTTCCATCCAATCATACATGTTTTGATTATCTGTCACTTCTACCTCAACTTCCTCAGATTTATTACGACTAAAAGCAATGCTCTTCATATTCCATACTCTTCCATCACTTAGTCTAACTGCATTTCTCAAAACTTCAACTACCTGTTTCTGTGGTTCAAAGCGACTTTCACCTTTTGGTACCTTAAAAGGTTTCTTGACTCGTACCCAATCACCAACTTTAATTTCCACACTTTTCGTGCCATAGTGTTTATCATAAAACTCTTTACTTTTAGAATGGAGTAAATCTAAGTCATTCTTTACCTCAGTTGGAGACCATTGCTTAATTTTACCATCCATTAACCAACCAGGATTGATTTTGCTCCTCGGTAACCTCCCCCTCATCATAACAAAAGGTGATAATCCTGTGCCTGTTTGTGATGTAATCCTGTAAGACCAAAAAACCTTTTGTACTTGAACTTTCCAATCCAATTTCTTATTAACCGCTGCTTGAATAACTCCCTTGATCACCCTATTGAATCTCTCAACAGTGCCGTTCCCACTAGGATTGTATAACGCGGTTGTCTTATGTTTAATACCACATTTCTGAAAGTAATTACCAGCCATGTGTGACAAAAACTGCACTCCATTGTCCGTGAGGACACTAATAGGTAAATCCTCCATAATAAAAATCTTGTCCAAAAATGTTAACACCCTACATGTGTCTGCTTTGTCCACAAATCTTACAATAGGCCATTTTGTAAATAAATCAATAGCCACCAACCCAAATTCTTTCATTTCGCCAATAGGCCCAATGATATCCACTGCAATAGTTTCCCACGGAAGTTCTGGAATAAGTCCCTCACTCATGCAAGGTTTCAAGGTCTTAAGGGTTTTATCCGCAGAACTACAAACTTCACAGTTCCTGACAAATAACTCTGTGTCCTTATCCACACCTGGCCACCAGAACATGCTTTTTACCACAATCTTGCTTCTCCCAATACCAAAATGGCCCTCATGACACAGTTCTAAAACTTTCTTTCTTAAAGAAATCGGAGGAATAACTCTGTCGCCTCTGAAAAGTATATCTTTTTCTAAAGACAATTCCATCCTAACCTCCCAATATGCTCTAAAATTACATTCTATAAAACATTGTCTTGGCCAACCTTTACAAATATACTCCCTAACTTTTTTGAGTTCTAAATCCTTGTCCTGTTCTTCCAACCACTCTTTATTACTGATAGCTGGGACACCTGAATCATGAATTAAAGCAATATTGACATTGCCCCAGGGGTCATCCACACACTCCTCAAGTGGGGATGGCAACCTAGATAGGCAATCTGCAATTACATTGTCTCTTCCTGGCAAATAAACCATCTCATAAATAAATTCTTTCATTCGCATAGACAATCTTGCCATTCTAGCTGAAGCTCCCGAAATGCCATCAGATGATAAAAAATTTACTAATGGACGATGATCTGTCCTAATTGTCACTGGTTTGCCCCACACAAAGGCTCTAAAATGTTCTAGTGCCCACGCGCATGCCAACGCCTCCCTTTCAATAATGGGGTATCTGACTTCAGCAGGGGAGAGTGCTCTAGATGCAAAAAGGATAATTACTTCTTTTCCCTTAGAATCTTTTTGGGATAATACTGCACCTATACCTTTATCGCTCGCATCTGTTGTTAACAAACATTCAACATTAGGATCAAAACTTGCTAATGCATTAACACTTTGTAAATCCATTTTGATCGTATCAAATTCAACCTGGCACTCTTTGTCCAAATAAACTTCATATTCTTCTTAAGCAAACTTCGAATATTAAATACCTTTGACGCAAACATTTTCACAAACTTTGCGCAATATTCTGCCATACCCAGAAACGCCCTTACCTCCTCCTTAGTACCTGGTGCCCCTGAGTTCACAATATTTTCAATCAATGCCGGTTTGGGTTTCACTCCTTCCTCACTTATGATGTGTCCTAAATAAGATACACTTATTTTGCAGAACTTACACTTTGATAACTCCACTGTAAGTCCTGCCTTTTCTAAAACACTCAAAACTTGTCTTAACTTAGAGTCATGTTCCACTTTGTCCTTAGCTGCCACCAAAATATCATCTTGAAAAAATGCAATCATATCCATGTTCCCCAATAACCTATACATCAATTTCTGAAATACCCCCGCAGTCGACGCTAACCCAAATGGCATTAGTCTGAATTGATAACACCCGAAGGGTGTGATAAAGGCTGTTAAATACCTAGACTCGCTTTCTAATTCTACTTGATGGTAAGCAGCAGATAAGTCTATGGTTGAAAACCATGTTGCACCTTTAAAAGAGGACACCATCTTGTTGATCTTAGGTAAAGGAAATTTTTCTATAACAATGTTGTTATTAAGATTGCGTAAGTCTATGCATAAACGGATCTTTCCGTTGGATTTCCGTGCAACGACAATAGGACTGATCCACTCAGAGGCTTCCTCTTCCTCAATGATCCCTTTACTTAAAAGTCCTTGTAACTCTCCTTTCACTTCATCTCTAATTAACATTGGGATGGGTCTAACGTTGTGTATTTTAGGTTGTGCATTGGCTCTGAGTTGTATTTTGTGTTCAAAGCCCTTTAACTTCCCCAACACCGTACCAAACACTCCCGGAAATTCTTTGTTCAAAACATCACTTAATTTGCTCTCTTCATCCATAACTAACACCTTTTCTTCACTATTTGGATCTAAAATGATACTTAAATTTTTCTGATCCCACCACCCTAAAACTGATGGTCCCACTTTAGACACGTATAACTTTCCCCTTGTGCTCCTTCCCTTAAATAAAAAGGTGAGCCACCTGTAACCCAGCATCTCAATTTTTTTCCTGTATACCCTACTGGACAAATATCTGATACTCTTAATTGATCCCCAATTTTTCCTACAAAATATTTCTTCCAAACTTCCTCATTTACAATAGTGTAAGGTGATCCTGAATCTGCATACACTTCCACCACCACACCACCAAAAGATACCTTGCATAAAGGTTTCCCTTCTAAAGCTTCATCTGATATGTTGATGACATAATTACCTCTCACATTCTTTACCCATTCCAAACTTTCATCGTCCTCCTCAACAACTACATCTTCTTCATCCCAAACATATTTTACATTGCTACGTTTGCGGCACATTTTTGAAAAGTGCCCAACCATCCCACAAATTCCACACTTCTTATTATTAGCAGGGCAGGTCCTACTAAAAGCTAAGTGTTCTTTGCTATCACAACGATAACATCTTCTTTCTTCTCTTCTAGTATCTTTTTTTTAAAAATCTTGCTGGTTGACTATTCCATCTTCCCTGTGGACTCTGTTGATACTTTGTTTGGGTTCTGTTTTGTGGTAGAATTTTGCAAATCGCACTCAAGGTTTTTTCTTGTACAGTTTCTTTAACCACAGTAGAACATCTTCCCGACATTTCCCGACATTTCTGCCTTCCTCATAATGGCTAACACATCCTCTAATGGCGCATCGCCATTCACCCATAGTCTTTCCTGTAACGTCGTATTATTATTATGCATAACTAGTTGGTCCCGTATCAATTCATCATTAATAGCTCCGAATTTACAATCAATCGCCAATTTCTTCAAGTCATCAATCCACTCATCAACCGTCTCTGTTTTACTCTGCTTCCTTTGAAAGCATTTGTGCCTAGTCACTCCCATGCACACTTTAGGTGCGAAATATTTGTCCATGTTATTAATGCAGTTTTCAAAAACGTTCAGATTAACATCTTCCACTTTACTCATGCGAGAATGAGTTTTTAAACCAATTGCTCCTAAAGAATGTAACAAAATTCTTTTCTTTTGTTCTGGTTTCATTTTCTTTTCCTCATCAACTGCCTCTATGTAATTTATAAAATATTCTTTCCACACGATCCATTTTATTTCTGGTTGGGTACCAGTAGCCCAGAATGGTTGAGGAGCACTTATGCTAAAATTCTGTTGTGCCATTCTCCCCTCTGTATTCTCTGTGTAATTGCCTGTATCACTCGAGTCTCCTCTCTCCATAAACCTCTCCTCTTTATTTATTTACTTTTTTTATTTTTTTTATTTACTGTCTCTTCTTCTGTATGAAATTCACTACTCCCCGACAACCTCACCTGTATTTCCTTAGTTTTCTCTTCAAAATTAGTCACGAAACTTTTTCTTTCACAGTGTACCGACTCTAGCGTTTTTGCCGTGTATACTCTCGTGTCTCTGCTTCAAAATAATATTCTGCTTTACTAAAATGGCCGCCGCGCAAGGTTACATTGCGTGACCCTGCGCCACAGCGTCATATCCTCCGCGATCCAGAAGAGTTTCAACAGAAGAGTTCGACGGTCAGTTTACTGTCTCGCGCACTTCCCGCATGGAATCCCGCCGTCTGTTTATAAGATGCAGCACTAGAGATTCAGCAGGCACAGTGCGTAAATCAATTTAAAAACTCTTTTAACGAGAGGTACGTTGCTCTAATCGTTTCCGCTTACCGCCGATGCACTGTTGTCATCAATTCTGTGATTACGCTGTTATAATTGTCAAACGATCCTCCAGACTTCCACAATTAATCGTTTTAAAACTTCTTGGGTCCTTCTCAATGTTCCATCGTCGCCAATTGTAATGATAACACAGTCTTAGATATAGATTCCAGTTTTATTGTAAGAAATTAATCTAATACACGTGAGTGCCAAGGAGCAGTCACAACTAAGTCCTGCTCTTCTGCAACCGCCCCACAGTTCTTAAGATGCACCATCAGCATTCTATATTACATCCTAACATTCTTACCTCGAGGCACTAGCCTTAAAGGTAAAGACAATATAAGGCAACATAACACTGACTGATATTATGCAGCTGAAAGTCCCATATCAAAGCATCAGGGAAAGGCTCATCTAACAGGCAGTTATCAATCAAGTTGGCATTTCGCCCTACTAGTTTGGCTTCAAAGGCCACAAAATAAGCCTGCTCCCATTTGAGTCTAACACCTTCATTTTGAATGTATGTAATGGGAGTGTGTATGGGTTGTGGGTTTCTTCCTTGTACTTCAACTTCAAATTTGCTGCCAAGGGGTTATGATCACTGACGCTATTTGTTATCACTAACCAAATGACTATAGTTTCTGGCTAATAGCATAAAATCTATTGTGCTTGGTTTCAATCCACCATAAAAAGTAGGTTAAGTAATAAGATCCTCTTTAGTACAATCTGACAAAAAGATTAAGTCGTTTGAGAAGGCAATGTTACTTTAAGCATCACCCTGCTTAGAGTGTCTAAACTGGGCTACAGGTTGACCAGCCTCATTTACAAAACCACACACCCTTGTATTGCTGAGATCACAGGGGGGACAATTAAAATCCCCTACCCATAAAATACATGGAAAGCGCCCTGCAGTATTTCTCTTCAGGATTACCTTGCTAATCATATCAATAGCATGTTTGTTATTCTGAACGAAAATATAATGATAAAAGTTAATCACCAATACATCAATAGATTCTAAGCTGGTTAACAGTATTAATTGAAACCATGGTGTAGAATCTAACAGCTCAACTTTTACTCTGTTACATTTGGGAGAAATCAGGATCGCTGTGCCACCCCTTGCCCACCACGAGGAGACAGGCAGAGCGGGGTTACAGGAGTTAAACCCATTAATATGAAAGTCTACATTGTCAAGTTTCAACCGTCTCCCTGTGATACTCCAAGTCAATACTTTGAAAAGGGGGGCATCACTACGGAGTGGAGAAACGACTATACCCTTGGCACTTAAGGCATCTAAGTTAGGTGCAGATGCCCTAAAGTCTGAAGTATTTGTTATAAACTCTGACGGATGGAAAACTAGGAGAGGTGCTGAGGTTAATGGAGCTGTATTTGTCTGGGGTTTGTAGGAATCAATGGAGTGCAGAGATTGTCAGTAATTTTCCTCCAAATTAGACAAAACAGAGAAACAGTTAGTAAGAGACAGCAAGGGTAGGGGTACAAAGAGGAGTAGAAGTAAAACGAGCCCTGTAGTACCTCTGGGAACCTACCCATAGCCCCTGGGAGGTGGACAGAAATGGCTCAATGGCAATGCTCTGATCAGACGATTTGAGTCTGTAGGGCAGCTTAGGGCAGAAAGGAACTACCTCACTAATCTCAGTGATCTAAAGTTAATTACAATTCATTCCTCAGCAGCTGATATTGGACAGAGGACAACACCCGACACTCGCCTCACTGTGAGGATTTCACATGAGAGGTAAGGAAGAGATCCTGGTATGCGTACTCAGCCAAAACAAAACGCTACTCCTCAGTGATTCCTCCGATTCAAACTCCCCACTGCGAAGAATAGGGACATGGTCCAAAACAATAACATATGGTGTTGATTCAGGGGGAGGTGAAGTTGAAGCTGTCGGGTTGGAATTGATCTGATGAAGTAGTCTTTGGCCTTACTGGAGGACCCTTATTGCTAACAGAAAGGGTTGCACTAGGCGGTAGCTGAGATCAAATATGGCTAAAGTCAGTAGCTGCAGAATCAACAATAGGTTGCATATTGGCGTTGGCAGCTGGCCTCATAGATTGCAAATCAGAAGTACGGTGAGATTCCTCTGATGGTTGGAGAGGAAGAGGTCTAGGATCATTTTCAGCTCGTCAGGCCCTCTGAAAATTTAGTAAGTGCTGGTCACGCTTGGAGGTGATTTTTTCCGGCACTGTTCAAATTTCGTAAACAAATCGTTTTTTAGGTCTAGGACTAATAGTTCATTCCTGTTAAAAAAAGATCATAATTTCTGGATTTGACTAAAGCACCTAGCTGTGCCATCTGTTTATCATGGGGGCCCGTATTGGAGGAGGAAACACGTGAAACATGCAGATTCAGAGGCTGTTGGCAATTCTTCTTTGAGAGAAGATGCTAATTGGTACGCTTGCTCCGCTTTGGTGGTGGTGGTGAATCGGAGTTAGTGCAGGAAGCAGCAGCTGCTAAATGTGTCTTAAAATGACCAGGAAAATGTGAACCCTCTCCAAGTGCATGCACAGTTACCTGCCATGTTAACCATAATGTCAATGCCATTTCTAAGTGCAACTGGACTAGGAGGATGGGACTTACTTAGCGACGCTGGCCCCAGCTGCCTACTAGTGCTCGTCTGGTTTCCCGGTGGAGAAGTCACCCTCTCAGGGGTCATTAACTGGATAGTTGGAACTTGCGGAACACGTAGGGACAGAGCGCGCCTCCTAAGAGCGGTGATTTTATTGCTCTCCCCGACTTGAGCCTTGTAGTTTCCTCTTAAGCAGCGGCTATAAAAGGGAAAAT
This sequence comes from Lissotriton helveticus, assembly GCF_964261635.1. Lineage (NCBI taxonomy): Eukaryota > Metazoa > Chordata > Amphibia > Caudata > Salamandridae > Lissotriton > Lissotriton helveticus. The sequence goes on from NC_136057.1 coordinate 930,570,511, forward strand.
AAAACGATAGTAAACACTTGTTTTATTTTTCCTTTCCTTATGAGTCTTGGGGGTGGGCCAGGAAGATGGCAGGAGGAGTTGTGGGCGCTGCCTTCAGTGTGCATGATGGTTTGATGGCCAGCACAGTGTAGCTTTTTCCAAACCAGCTGCTTTGCTGAGTTAGAGAGAGAAGGCACAGACTCATATTATGTCTGTGAGTGCCAATCAAGGGTGCTCAGGCCAATCCTGAAGCTGCTCTCATGCATGAGGGCAGCTTCAGGATTGGCCGCAGGGCAGTGTGGGAGCCTGTGCCTGGAGAAGACAAGCAGAAGAGCTCGATGTGGCCAACTTTAGGTACGTTTTTTTACTATTATTTTTCTTTTAGTTTGCCCACCCGCCACCCCTATGCCACTTATTCACCCCGCCCGCCTCACCACTCATTCACAACACCAGTCGCTACTGTTCCTCTTGCCCATACTCACCTAATATTTCACTAAACAGTCTCCTGAGAAAAAATCGAACAGATGATAATGGGGCTAAGTCAGAATACTGCTACACAAATGCCGAAAGAAAGTTACCTCCAAAAAGGCTTGATGCTCCAGGAGAAATATGGGTGGCCCAGCCCAACCGTGAACGGCCGCGGACGGGCGCATACTGGCCAGCTGTTGGCCTAATCTTAGCCCAGAAACGCGCCTGGGCGCTTCCCGCCCGCAAACTACCTGTGGCGCTTTAGTAGCACTGACAATGCTGGTCCCTCCTGATAGCAGGGTGAATGCCAGAGAACTGAGTCCCACCCCAGCAGTGCCTCCTCAAACTGTGGCTGCAGAGCTGATGCGGGCTTCCAAGACTGCCCCATAGCGTGCCCCGCGCCGCAGAACACCTGTGTCGCTTTACTAGCGCTGAGGATGTATGTCACTACAACACATCCTTTTACAACGCAAGCCATTACGACGCAGGTTTTACAACGCAAGTTGTTACAACGACTTGCGTTGGGGGCGCTGGATAGTGAATAGTTTAATTTACTATTCCAACTCCAGTCCCCGTGGATAGTAGGGAAGGTGTTGGATAGTAATTAAACTATTCCCTATCCTAGAGCGCCCTCCAGCGCAATTCGTTGTAATGACTTGCGTTGTAAAAGTTGCGTCGTAATGGTAGTGCGTTGTAAAAGTTGCGTTGTAAAGGATGTTTCCCAGTGCTGACAATGGTGGCCCCTGCTGATAGCAGGATGAATGTTTGGGACTGAGTCCCACCCCAGCAGGGCCTCCTAAAAGTGTGGCTGTAGAGCTGATACGGGCTTTCAAGAACATCTTACTCTGTTCAAGCAGCCAAACTGTGGAATTTATTAGTCAAAAACATAAGATCCACTGACAACCATTTCCGCTTCAGATGATTATTCAAAAGCTGACTCCTCCCCCCATGATGACTATATTCACAACACAACAGTGTACCAAACAGTATACTCAGACATGGAAAACGATGCTTCTATTGGTATGAACATGAGATTGTCATTATACGTGTCATTGTACATTAAACTATGCTTCCTGTTATAGGCTGGTACATTTATAAAAGGGAAAATGTATACTACACCACAAGATATATGTGTAGGTCAGTCCATGTCAAGCGTGCATCATCTATGTATATATAGGTGCATTTATAGACGGGTTTATACCTGCTACTAAAACTTTAAGAAATGTCATCTGTATATTTGTATGTTTAAGGTAAATACAGTTATTTTTTTTAAAAATGCATATTTCACCACAAGATAAATGTGCTATATAAATATTGCTGGTACCATGTACATATAAATGTTTATTTAAAGGGATTTACTCAAGCCCCTAAAACTTTACCAAATAGCATGTGTATATATGTTTGTAAAAGTTAATTTTAGTTTTGTTCTATAACGAAATCCTCTCTTCAACCTTTGTCCCATCCCCCTCTATCTGACTCATCCCTAACCTTTCTGACTATTATGAACTCCCAAACATCCTTCTCAAACTTCACCCTCCTTTTATAGCAATGTCACTCAACTAACAGGCACACACAACGACTTCTTACAAAAACAGTTTAATACTTTCCCTTTCAAATCCATTCTCATCATTCTGTCCCTACTCTAAACTCTATTAAACACTCAAGAAATCAAGAGCACAAATCTAACACAACTAATGTTCACGGATTAAAAAAACACTTATTACTAATCTACTGAGTATTAAACTCTAATCTTGGCCTCCTGAGCAGCATGCTGTTACCACGAAGCTCTTCAACGCCTCATGAGGGATAGTAACCACTATTTAGTTACAATTTTCAATTATCATTACAATAAAAGCTATATGGCTTTAACATATAACACAAAAATAAAAAAGCAAGGAGTACATTGGAGAAAGCCTTATTAAGATGAAAAATTAAAGAGACAATAGAAGAAACAAAAAGTTACAACAAAAAGTCATAATTGAATTTCTGTGCGAAACAGCAACTGAACAGTTATTTAAAATGCTTGACTTCAAATCATGTGATGACCTATTGATAAGGTTGTTCATCATAATTCTAAAGCTTTAACGACATTTTCTAATGAAGACAGAATCATAGAGCCTTGTGTGGGCCTTCTTAACCCTTTCCGTGCTGATGACGGAACCGCTCCGTCATCAGCCGCGGTGGCGCTGTGCTGATGACGGAGCGGTTCTGTCATGGCCTGCCCGGCGCGTTTACGCGGGGCTGATTTCGCGCCTGCGCGGCGCGTTCTATTAAGCGAGCGGGGCCATGACGGAACCGCTCCATCATGAGCACAGCTCAACCGCGGCTGGTGACGGAGCGGTTCCGTCACCAGCATGGGCGCGCCATGCGGCCCCCCCACCCCCTTAGCGCTGCGGCGGAATAGCCGCCGCAGTGATGAGGTTAAGAATAAGAATTATAATGTCATTCTGGCCATAAATTTTAAAGACAAATTCTTCGTTCCTGGTAATGGATAATACAACCCAAGGCATTAATTAACAAAGCTTTTTGCAAGCAAAGGGTTCAATTACAGTTCACCTTATATGTTAATGGATATCTGCAAATAAACACAGAATTAGACTTGCTGAGCATATATTTTTTTTACAAAGAAAGCAGTGAACGTTAAAGTTTTCATTGACAGCTGTACAGTACATTCATAGGGAACTAGAATTGTAATTGCTCAGCTAACCCTGTTATTAAGAAGTATTCATACAACTTAGTTTGATTGAGATTCTTAGAGTCAGTGAAGCGTTCTGAAAAGTAAGTACAGCAAGGGCTTACTTTTCAAAAATTCAATTTATTCCTTTGTGTTCATAAAAAAGACTAGTCCTAAGTATCGATTAAAGGCGTGAAGTGTTGTGGCTCATGCTACTAACAGTTTAGATGCATGATGACCCCTTCAACTGGTTCCAGGCCATGTACAGCTCCAAAATAGCAGCAACCACCGTGTACAGAGGCCAAAGCTATTTATAGTGAGTGTCATTTTGGATGTCGCTTGGAGGTCACATTCACTGCAAGACTTTATCATATGAGCAAAAATGGAAATGCTTCACTGCTGGACTGAAAAATGAAAGTAAATGATAGGCCCCATATTGGGATAATTTTTTGTACACAAGTTTGAACAAAGGAACATTTATATCTGTATAATTGTAGAGGAGACAAAACACACAGAAATAAATCAGTGAAGATAAAAAAAAGGAACATTTAAGCTATGGGTAGGATCGAAACCTTGTTGGTATGGAATAAAAGACAAAAGACATGACTTTAGAGCTAACTAGTATCTGGGATGTATTAATGTAAATTATATATTTGTTTACGTTTAGGGGAAGCAAGGTGGGACTGCAGTTGTCAACTCAGTATACCTGTATTTACTGCTATACTTTCCAGACATATAAGTCAAATGAAGGGGGAGGTACAGTTGCAGGCTATGAAACTGAAATAGAATTACCATCTCAGCACACCTGTATTTATCACAGTGATGTACATTCATGTAAATCGAAGAGAAGAACAATACACATTTTTAAATTGATTAGAATGCCATGCAAAGAAGATCAAATAGCAAGACTGAACTCACAACTGTTAGAATATCTGTTGAGGGTTGCACACACCATGGAATACCACCGTGCAGAAATCAAATGGCAAAAGCGAATAGGTCATAATAAATTATCTCATGGCTTTAAGATAGATGTTTAGTTCAACATCTGAATTGAAACCAAAAACGGTCAATTTTAATTAGTAGATCGGAAAACGTTCTTTGTCCGTGAATTTTTGTTCTCTATTACCACCTTTTCAATCCTAATAGTACAGATTTCCAGAAATGTGTAATTCTCTATCTTGTCTCTACTGTCTGTACCAAGAATATGGACTGACGTGGCGGTATCGTGTATCTAGTTTTCTGAAATCTCGCAAACGTTTCTTCCATCTATCTCTTTAGATCTACTTGGCTGCATCGGATCTGATGCTTTCATAAGAAATAATATTTCATTAAGTTGAGAAACACACACTTTGATGCTTCCCTCTTTTTTCAGGCTAGTTCCTTTTGATTATACAGATGTTGCTTTATCCCATATAACTTTAATATTTGACTTGTGTCATATATGATCAGAGCCTTTGAACACTTTCTGCTAAATAATAAGAGTGGTTGTGCAATTATTATTTCACGTTTTCTGTCGAGTTATTTGACTCTGCAGGTCCAGTGTGGGAGGTTCAGCACACCGACCCCTGGAGTGCACCACCTGGCAGCAACATAGGAATTGTTTGCTACTGTGAGTTTGATAAAGAGTGCCTGTTTAAACCCGCATTTCTAACGCCGATATGTACCAGCGTGAAACTCATTGAAAAAGCCCAAGGCCTTACCTGGATTTGTTATGTTTCTGTTTTTTACGAGCATGGTTTTTTTTTTTAAATCATGTGTTTGTTTTTGCAGGCACACAAGTATATCTTAATAAATAATAACTCTGTGTATCACATGGTTAATGCAATCAGACCCGCAGCCAAGCTGTAAACACTGTGGTACTTGTGTAATGCGCGTGGTTGAGCCAGACTCTAGGCAGACGTGAACATTGCTGTTTGTATACCATGCTTAGTGCAATCAGACGCACAAGCAGGCTGTAAACAGTGTGCTCCTTTCATCATGTGTCTACTGTTGCTAGGCACAGGCAGACAAAGGATATTGTACTATTCCCTCCAGCCGTGTCTCAGAAGACCAGGGAAGTGACAGAAATGTCATAGCAAATGAAAAGCAGAAGGCGGTATGCATGGACGAGGGCTGCTACATACGCATACCTACCCATGCGCATGATCCAGTTTATCGTGGCCTTGAAGCACACACCTGGCCCCAGACACGGCCCTCCGAATACAGTCAATAGAAATGCACACAATATCCCAGTTGCTAATGTTTGGTAAGACCCGCAGTTGAGGCGCTAAGGTGAAACATGAGAGCTATATCTTTCTTAACCCCGACAGGAGACATTAACAGTGGAACCAACCATACATTAATAGCAGACTCCACTGCCCCTTTGCAAATCCAGTCACGCCAAACAGTCTTCTTCCCGTCAGCGTGTTTGGACTGGAGGCGGGAACATCAGAGGCTGCTCGTGTGTCCGGAAAGTTCTTCCGTGCCTTTGATCACTGTGCGGCCCTGACAGAGATGCCAGCCAGGCACTCTCATCGGCTGATGGGAGGGGTGTGGACGTCTCGAGTGACGGCTTCCAAGCGGCCGCAGTCTCTGCCATCAATCTCTGCTTATTCCTGTACGAAGTAGAAATTGTTTTGTGTCATGACAAAATAATCAAAAAAGTTTGAAATAGAAAGATTAAAAAAGCAACGAATCATCAGGAAACATTAGTATAAAAATGCGAATACCTCGAAAAGCATCGGTGTCCTTGCAATTCCGGGCGTATAACATACAATTTAGTAAAATATGTTACACATTAAATAAATGAAGTATCTGAAAGAAAACGTGCGGTGCCATAGTGCAAAAAGAATGTTTTGCAGTATGTTACTGGTCCCACAGTCCACTTACAAGACGAATAACGTCCCCCCAATATATATGTTACAATTCAAACATGTATTGGCAATAATAAAAGACATCTTTCATTTTCAGTCCTCATTAAAACATTTTTTTTAAAACTACTACAGTGAAAAAACATGATTCTTTTCTGCATACAATTCATTTAGGAGATAAATAAATGTTTGATTATTATTTGTCTTTTTGGAATGCAAAATAGACCCTTATGCACTGTAATACAAGCACCCCATGGAGACGGAATGATACACCAAAAAACAAATAGCATGAGGTGAGAGAGGATACTCCTCTGAGCAGGGTCGTAGCCTACTGTTTGTATATTTTAAAGAAATGGTAATGCTAGATATTGCAGACAGCTGCACTGTCAAGCCAGACCTAATATAAAGAAACACATACTTCTGTTGTTCAGGAGGCACACAGTATCCTCTTCCTTTGGCAGTGGATTGGAGGTCTAAAAGAGGGATCATCAACCATCAACTATACTCTCTCACCAGAAGTCTATAGTGTTGTAGTACTCAGTACCATGAAGAAAGTCCACTATCAGAAGGTGCAATGTGGCGGAGCACGGTGGAGTAGAGTGGCGCAGGGTATCCTAGAGTAGAGTGGAGCAGAGTAAAGTGACATGGAGTTGAGTAGAGTGGAGTGGCATAGAGTGTCGTAGAGTGGAGTGGCATAGAGTGGAGTATGTAAATGTAAATTGATACTTGTATAGCGCACTACTCACCCGCAAGGGTCTCAAGGCACTTGTACGAATACCGCGGTGGAACCCATCCTGGCTTTCCCTGTGAGGTGTCCACTCCTGGGCATCCCCCAAGGTGGAGGCCAGGCATCCTAAGCGTTGTGGGGGTCGTTGTGGAGATTAAGCAAGCTATTGCCCAGAGTTGCAGAGTGGGACTCCATGATTGGAATAGGCACCGAGGCGAGAATTATCAGGTCCGTGGAATTTTGAGCCCAAGACCCGCCGAGGCGGGGAATTGAACCCTGGTCCCGGGCTAGACCTCTGCATTAGGGTCTGCCGCTCTAACCATTGAGCCACACTTCTCCATGCATGGTGTGGTAGTGCACTGCCATTACAGACAACACATTTTCAACTGAAATGACCATTACATTTGCGCAGACATACAGTTTTATTGATAAAACTATACAGTGCACAAATGATAATGTGTGAAAATGACATCACCTAGTGTATTGATTTGTTTTGATCATATTAACATATTTGTTTCCACCACACTTCAGAGTAACAAAAAAATGTGCTTCATTTGTGCTTTCATAATTCTGATATATTCTGAAATATTTGCACAGTTAATTTACAGAATTTTATATTCTTTTGTCTACTAGAATAAAATCTTTCCTTACACTCCTCCAGATTGTCAGATAAAACCTCTCACTTGGAAGTTAGAAAAAGAAAAGTAAACACCAAGCTCACTTGGAAAACGGAGCCTGACAATTGACCTCTCTTTGAATGCATAGCAAATGTGGCAAGATAAGAACAAAATGTAAAGGCCTATTTACAGAAAGCGATCACTTATGGAAGAATATAGTAAACGGGCTATGCTCCATGGGAGGGACAAAGACATGCTGGACAGCCTAACACAAATAAAGCCAACAAACAGAAAGCAAGCATATGTAAGTTACAAACCACAAAGCCAAATGTAAGCAATGGGCAGAATGCATTCCTAGGTCAGCTTTCAGAATTTACCCAAGAAGTATTTAGAATCCAGACAGCTCTGCTGTCTGGTAGGCTTTGACTTAAAAAATCTGAATCAGGGAAATATTGCAGAGGTCGTGCACCTGATCATGTGCCATGCTTGTTCACATTCATCAGTATGAAAAGCAGTCAGGGTTAGGAGATGCTAGACATGGCTCTTGAGCAGAACAACCAGCTTGATCCACTAAAATGTATTGTTTGTACTCTTGACTGGCATTTTTGTGAGCAAAAAAAGCCTAGTTCACAGAGCGTTTAGTCTGCTTTTTCACTAGATTTATCACTAGCATGGCAGACTGGATACGTTTAACGTATATGGTAGACGTGGGTTATGTCAGAATATTTAGTCAGAAAATTGGCTGATGTAAATATTGTTTTCCAAATATCTTTAAAAAAATATTGTTGGTTACATTGGCTGCATGTTTTCTATTATTAGCCTCAATTTGGTCAACAACTTTTAGGACATGATGTTAATGTCAGACGATATTCTGACTAAGATATTCTGGTACCACAGTCATTAGGGCAAGCACTGTGCTGTTATTCATAGAAATGTGTATCTAAATTGTATGTACCTTACTTTTTTCCCTTCTAATAGCTATTTATGGTTCATAGTTGTATTTAATGCCCCTATAAGTAATAATTAAAACAATAAAAACTAAATAGTCTTCGGGGCAGTGGCAGCTCCTCTGCTATGGCGAGGAGTGATTTGCCCACTCCTAAGTGTGCAATGATTGTTTGGTTGGCCCTCTGGGGCCGCCAAAAACCAGTCATGCGCACTTTCACCGTTCTCCATGCAGGCTGCATTACAGCCTGCATGGAGAACATGCCGAGGCCCCCATTTCCTTGTTGATCGTCAAACCAGAACACTCAGAACTAATCACAACGCTGCATTGCAGCATTGTTATTGGTCAGGGGAGCCTGGGTGCCTACAAATCACAACGCCACAATGCAGCATTTTGATTGGTCAGTGGAGCCTGGCTGTGCTTCCTGATTCTTGATGAGAGCATGCGGCAGAGGCACGGGAAAGGTTCTTTTTGTTTTGCGCATCCTTGCGTGACCCCCCCCCTCTGCAGCCCCCCCTTGCGTCCGCGACCCCACCGCGCTCTCCTCCACCCCACCACCCACGAGCAATGCCGGCCGCCACTGCTTCGGGACCACATTTGGCATATCTCAGTGCTACATACGTGTAGACCCGAAGGTTGAAAATATTTTTAAATAAAATGATTGATAGTAACACCTTTGTTGACCCTGAACATAGCCTTGAGACTATGGTTGGTATATCCAGGTTATGCATTCAGTGCACTACACAGGTTGTTTACTACTCGCACCCTGTGCATGAAATTAACAGGATTCCAATTAGGTTATCTACGTGGCACACCATGCGATGCAGACGAACACTGTGCTCTCAACATATGCACTCATTAAAGTAGTCTGATGAATGACTGAGCCCATATTTAGAGTATGTTGAGCATACACAGTGAGCACAGCCCTAGCCTGTTCACTCTTTGTATCCCACACATGCACTAAAGAGGGTCCACAGTCTGAGGCGTAGAGCTAAATTGGATGCATCTCAGATTTACAAACAGTGTACGGTGTGTACGTTGTACATGCACTTAACATGGTTTATAAGTAGAGGCTGCCAGGCATGTTTTATGTACCTCACTGGCAAACTCATGATTTGGCCACTGAAAGTATGTTATTGGGTGTACCCTGCAGATACAGAAAACATAGATGGTAGCCAAAGGCTGTGACTCACGTTGCCTAGAAATGCATAATTATATGTTTGTGGCAAAGTGTATCATTTGCAAAATACATGACATTTACTGAAAAAAACTCATAGTTGAGTGGGTCAAATCAATGCTTCCAGGTAAGAGAGCTGTCTTGGTAAATAAAAACGTAACACATTGGAAACTGTATGAGACAACTTTTGTTGGCTGGATTTTAAGGCTTATGATCGAAAATTAACCAGTTAAGTATGCAACAATAACTCTCCCCACCAGCAAACGTCTCATGACCTCACAGTTTACTTCAAAGATGACATTACAAATTGCATCATCAGTAACATCACTTGGGACATCACAAATAAGCTATTTATTGGCAATTCTTATAACATAATATTTCCAATCACTTTTATCAATGACATCATTTATGCAATTCTGAAGATGGGCACCATTTTGTAGCTGTGGTATTTTTAAAGAGAGGTGAGCCCTCGTTATCATCCATCCTGAGGCAAACAGCAAAATCAACCAAAGCAAAAAACTGTTACATAGGCTAGAGTTGGAATAGTAAATCATACTATTCCTATGTCCAGCACCCTCCAGCGCAAGTCGTTGTAACGACTTGCATTGTAATAACTGCGATGTAATATACCGCGATGTAAATCATCGTGTTGTAACGTCACATATTTGCACTTACTCCCAGAACCCTCAATTCACACATGACTGTGCACGGCATATCTTGTACTCTGTATCTCACATGCAGCGTGTCCTAGGAAATATCCCATATTAAGTTAGGAATAACACCATCCTGTCAGAGCCTAACATCAGCTAGCACAGTATAGAAAGTGGGAGAGAGTTCAGTGGGAGAGGATGAAAGGGTGTAGAGAGAAAGCAAGGGAATCTCTGGGGATCTAGGAAGACATCACAAAATGGATCAGGAGAGAGGACGGCGAGAGAGAGAGCAAGACACTATGTGTTAAGGAAAGGGAAGGGGAGAAGGAACGAGGAACGGGTCCATAATTAAAAAAGAGCGAGGGAAAGAAAAAAGATGCAGAGAGAGGCAGAGTCGGAGGCTGGGAAAGCAAAAACTACATGTGAGCAGTTACAATACTGGACTTGCTTGTGAGGCGAGCTATCAACAGGATCAAGGACGTGTGGAACAGGAGCAAAGTCTACCACATGATGCAGTGCTTGATGTGTAAAATAGTAAGTCCCAGGGCTCTCCTCAAGAGGCCACTGCAGCTTGTACCACACATTGCCCCTGCCATGCTGCCAATGGTAGTAACAACGCCAGGACAACCATCACATTCCTACAAGTGTGACAATTTAGACTATTTCAGGTCTCCAAAGCTCTTAGAATGTAATGGGCGGAAGTTAATAGTCATTTTAAATATATATTGAATTAATAATTACCTGTAGTAGTTGTCATCTCTAAATTAGCCAGACAGCACCACCTTTTGGCAGACTGTCACAAACGCCGGTGTTGACAATGAAGTAGTGGTGCAGAGGACCTGAATCCACTGGTTCAAATTAAGCACTGTCACATGTTAGGTTTACAAAACTGAAAACCTGCACTCCCTTCAGATAGCTCAGACATACAAATATCTATTCCATATTAGAAAGAGAGTACAAGGTGGCTTATGAGGTGTTTGGAAACCATGCTAATCAGAGGACCATGTACTCAGACGGGAGATGAAAACTTGGGGACCTTCCTATTTGACTTTCAGAGAAGCACTAGTGTCAGCAGTTGTGGAGCTATGATCGGGTTAGATCTTTAAGGGGTATTCAACACCGGGGGCCCATGTTATGGTCCTGGTTCACCAAAAGGCTGAACTAGGCCCCCTCCCCAAGAATATAGCATGATACATCGCATGCTATAACATCGCATTCCTTTACAACGCAGTCGTTACACGACCGTGTTGTTAGAACGCGATACCTTTACAACGCAAGTCATTAGATCAACTTGCAGTAGGGGAGCGCTGGACTTAGGAATAGTATTATTTACTATTCCAACTCCAACCTGCGCAACAGTAGGGAAGGTGTTGGAATAGTAAATTATACTATTCCTATGTTAGAGCGCCCCCTACAGCAAGTTGATCTTATGACTTGCATTGTAAAGGTATTGCGTTCTAACAACGCGGTTGTTGCAACCACCGCGCTGTAAAGGAGCTGCGATGTAATGACTGCGTTGTAAATGCTGTCTCCCCTCCCCATCTGTCTGGGGCTCGTTCCAGGCTAACAGTGCACAGACAGGCTCCCTACCCCTCTTTATCTTTTCGTGCAGTGTCACATTAGCGAAAATAGGTGCAAACTATTACATTAGTGTTACAAGCAAAGTGGAAGTTAAGCACAAAAGCAGCAAAGCTCATGACGCAAATTTGCCTCACTCTGAAGTGTTTTAAATCTCTCATTGCTTCAGACACAAACTGACCTTTTTTCATGTAAATCAATGTTTCGGATTAACCATCTGCCAGCCATGTTTGAACAGGAGCTCCTGCAGCAGGGCGGGGGTCACTGTAGCTGCCTCAGGAGCTACTTCAGTCCCACACAGCAAACTCCCCCAGCCACCACTCACCAGCAGCACCAAGCCCTGGAGGGCTGGGCTCGGAGGATGGGCAGCTCCAAGGGAGCCCTCTGGTTCAAGCGACTGGGAGGAGGAGCAGGCAGGAGAAGATAAACTTGATATCGGGGTCTGTGTTGCTCTGCCAATGGGAAATGCAGCAGCAGTATGCCAGCCATTTTCACACAGAATCCGAAGACATTTGCCATAGAAGGTGTCATTGGTGCAGGACAACAAGGAACACAAGCTGCTACAAGAGCCCTCCAATCCCCAGGCGCACCCTCTGCATCCCAGGACATTCCTCGACATGAGCAGCCGCCAGAAGTGCCTGGAACACATGCAACTGCAGTGAAGCTGTGCAAATGGGGCAGCAGTGGGACCTGATCAGGCCGGACTTGCTGGACCTCTACAAGGAAATGATGGGCAAGGGCAGTATGCCGCAATCCCTGCGAGAGGGTATGATAAGACTTTTGTACAAGCAGAATGGAGAGAGAGATGATCTCAAGAAGTGGAGGCCCATCTATCTCCTTAATGTGAACTACAAAATCCTCGCAAAGGTGATGGCCAACTGCTTAAAGAAAGTGATAGTGAAAATAGTTCACCCTTACCAGTCCTGTGGGATACTGGGTTGTCAAACTGCGGACAGTCTGGTCCTGGTCCGGGACATGATCGAGTACATCAAGAGCCACAAGGTTCCAACGGCCTTGGTCAGCCTGGATCAGGAAAAGTCATTTGACCGCATATCCCATGAGTTCATGGACAGGACACGGGCCTGGGAGACTTCTTCTGTGACATAGTGGCCACAATGTCTATCTCTAGCACGGAGTTGGTCAATGGCTGGAAAACCGACCCCTTTCCCATCCTATCAGGCGTTAGGCAAAGCTGCCCGCTTTCCTCACTTCTGTGCATCTGCATGATAGAGCGCCTCGCCAAACGCATCAAACAAGAACAAGTACATTAGAGGAGTGACAGCGCCAGGAAGCAACGGAGAGGGCGAAGTGAAGTGCTCCCTCTACATGGACGACGTCTCGGTCTTCTGCGCGGACGGACAATCTGTAAAAGAGCCAGAGAGGACTTGTATCAAGTTTGGAAAGGCGCCAGGAGCGAAGATCAACAGCGTCAAGTCGGAAATCCTACTCATCGGCCACTAGACCCCCACCAAGACCCACTGCCATTCCCATTCAAGCAGGATTTCCTGAAGATCCTTGGAGTCTGGTTCGGTGGAGAAGGTGCGCCAAAGAAGACATGAGAAGAGAGACTGGTGAAGATGAAGCAAAGCTGGGATTCTGGAGCCTCCAGAAGCTGACGATCTTAGGGAAGTATTTGGTCCTGCGGAATGAGACCTTGCCAGTGCTCCAGTATGTCGCTCTAGTCTGGCCTTTGTAGACCCGTACAGCCAAGGCTATCATGATAATGATCTTCTACTTCATCTGAAGCTCGAAGATGGACAGAGTGAAGAGGGAGGTGATGTTCAAGACCCATGACAAGGCAGGCAAGGGAGTGCCGGACATCGCCACCATCCTGAGGGGAGTCTTCATGTGCCACTGCCTGAGGAGTTCCATGAGGACCGAAGATGAGATCCATGCCAGCTTTCTGATGGCACACTTCTTCCTATTGCCGATGTGGAGGCTCCTCGGATGGGCAGAGTGGGTGAGCGCCGTCCCATACTACTGGAAGACCCAGTGGTTCTACATAGAAGTGGAGCAGTTTATCAAGGAGTTTGCACTTGCGACTGATACCCCAGCCACGTGAAGATAGTCCAATGCCAGATACGTGCAAGGGATGTCTGGAAACCAATCAACACCCTCCCCTCAGCCACAGAGGACCACATGTGGGAGAACGTTACCTTGTAACGCCTGACCAACCAGCACAAAGATATCCCCTGGATGGGCATCCAAGGAGGACTTCCAGTGAGAGCCTTGATGCATGCAAGAGGATTCAACCGATATAAGTCCTGCCAGAGAGGGTGTACTGCACAAGACGACCTGCCATCTCTTCTGGCAGTGCGCGTACGCACAGGACCTGCTGAAGGCCATTGGCACAGAGCTTAGGGCATGGATACCCACGTCAGGTATCACCGCAGACTCTGTGATGTATGGTCTATTCCCAGGGACACATGCACTGAGTAACCTCCAGGACTGCTGGAGGCTCCTGTGCTGTTTTGAAGATGTTCTTCTCTTTTCCAGAAACTGCCTTGTAGTAGGGAAGAAGGAGACATTAACCCTGATGTGCGGAAAGATGATCCACAGCCTCCTGCATGACTGCGCTGCACTGGACGGATCAGATGAAGACAGTGACGACGAAACCTGAGGACCCAAAGAGGTCCCCTTGTACCCTTACATGGAGTGGCCCTGGAAGGCTCAGGCAACAAATAAGACCACAACAACAGCTGAGGACCCAAAGGGGTCCCCCTGACCTTACCTGGGTGTGTGTGTGTGTGTGGGGGGGGGGGGGCAGAGAGGCCACTAACCTGTTTTGTCATTTTTTTTCTTTTACCAGGAACCGGTCGGTGAGAGGGCAGGGGAGAAGGCGGATAAAGACAGGTGTAGTAAATGTAGTTATTTACTGTATGTACTCGACTAACATGACCTTTTTCCTTCACAGGTAAAAGGTCAATGGGATACTTGTGCACTTGTTGTCAAGTTTGTTACCAGCAACTTTAATTTAAATAGGGCTTTGTGGAAGGCGACGATTGACATATCTGAACCAAAAGCAAGGCCCTAACAAGGGTTTAGGTAACAAAAAAAGCTGTGCCATGGGTGGGCAAAAAAAAGGTTGCTGATGTAAGGTCATCTATGTCTGGGATCTCTCTGCTGGTCTCCAGCCGTAAGAGAGTAGCTCTGCATTCTGTGTGTATGACCCCTATTAATTATTTATTTATTTAATAGCACTATTCCAGTGGATATTAGGACACTCTACAGTGTGACAACGGTAGGGTAACTCTTTCTCTTTAATATGAAATGTTAGCATCCCAATATACAGAGGCTTGCTAAACAGGGAAGAAACACTCTGTAATGGTAAATTAGTTATAGCTTCAATTGTGGAATGCAAGAGGCGATTTTAGGGGAAAATGGAAGGGTTTGCTTAAATTGATGGCCCTCTGCAGTCCATGGAAGAAAGCAAATTCTCATCTTCGTTGAGTTTGCTCTCTGGTTCTGCTCGCTCATCAGTGTTCCAGGCATGGAAGGGTACAGAATAGTACATATTATCATGGATCTGGAGACAAGCAGTGTCTGGTGGCCTTGGTTCTCTAACAGGACCGTTCCCCTCACCGTTTCTGCTCCTTCTTGTGCCTCTGACCATGGATCTTTTTCAAGGTGAGGACACACGTGAAAGGATGTTGTGCTCACGTCAGCACTTTACATCTACACCCTGATACCACAGAGTGGGTGCTCCAAGATCATGCTTACACATACATGTAAAAATGTTATATGACAATGGGCCTATACATCATCAGACCTTTGCCCTGATTGCAAAGGATCCTCGTCCATAGAGTACAACAGTGGACTGCACACACTGTGAAATTGTCATCTCATCTGCTGTTGCATAGAGGAGGAAGCAAAGCAGTAGATGCAAACAAATCCATATAGTGCAGTGCACTGGCTGTAGTACAAAACGTTAGCGGCAGCACAAGAAAACAATATGAAGAAATGTGATAAAATACTATTGATATCATGAAGGGATTCCAACGAGACATTCTTTAGTTAAATTCCTTATTCAATTCTTGTAAGTCCTACCTGATACATTCAGGGATACTTTTCATCAACCCATCTCGTGTTATACACCTCAACTGTAATAGTTTCCGACGGATAAATGAACAGGTGATATATTTATTCTATGTTGAATATACATGAAGAATATTTACATATTCATGTAGGCTGGTGCCATACATCATACATGAAACAAAACAAAGAGCATTCAGGTCAGTTTAGTTTATTGCTCGATTAATGAAAGGAGGAAGGTGCACCTGTATTGTGTGTGAGGGAAGCTTGCACATCTGTCCCCCATGCTCTATCTGCTCTTTGTGGAAGGGAATCTTGCACATCTGCTGCTCAGGCTGTACCTGTTATGTGTGTAAGTGGAGCCTGTGCTTCTGTTGTCAATACTGTTCATGCTCTGTGTGCACAGAGCATACACAGCTGCTGCCGGCGCTATGCTTGCTGTGTCTGCGGGGGAAGTTTGCCCTCCTGCTACTTGGGCTGTTATTGAATTGAGTGTGTAAAGGACGATTACGCTGCTGCACCCTGTACAGCACCAGTTGTTCTTGTCACCAGAAAGATTACACTGATGCTGCTGTGTATGTTTGTTCAAACGGCTTTTAGAGTTATAGTCAAAGAGCAGCCAAACGACCAATGCATTTTTGTGCCCATTACATCAACAAGGCCAACAAAATTCAGAGCCCAAGATGTGTGCCGAATGACACTCGGGCACCCTTCGTTTGTGGCGGATCTTGATGCCTTTAGCTGTGCGCCTTGAGTTGTGCCCTTAAGGCGGCAGACATTGTGCAGACGTTGGGATAGTGTCCTACCTCCAGTCTCAGAATAATTTGGAAATTGCAACGCACCATAAACTAGTCCAGGAGGCTTACTGACTATTCTAACTATAATCCTGACATATTTTTGGGCATGCTACAATTCTTCAAATATTGCAAAACATGGACGAAATCTTGTAATTTATCATCTCGACATAATTTCGGTGTCTGTGGCTCTGACCGTGCAGCTAACATCAAAAACTAGGGCTACCAGCCGGTTGCCACCACCAATCGCTTAACCAATGCAAGTCACAACTTTCAAACTGGATGTGTTATAATTAGATAAAACCTCACTCTGGTAAAAGAGAGATTATAATTGGTGGTGACATTCCTCCATCAAGGGTTTTTCCTTTGGGTGCTCTCTGTGGGCCCTTTACAGAGACAGTGACTTGTCTCTAATCCCTCAGACTGGGACTGGATGTTTCAGATTCTTTTACTAAGCTTTAGTGAGGAAAAACTTTCTCTTTCCTCTTTAGTAGCATTAAAAAACGATTGTAAATTCCATTATCTCTTTGCACCTAGATGAGAGAACATTTCTGTAACTGGGACTCTTGTCTTCCTTCGTGAAGCACATGCAGCTGATGCAGAATGCTGTTGCCCGATTGATGCTGAGCCTTTCACAGAGGAAGCACATTTTTCAGCCACTTGAGCGTGTCCCTAGCTCCCATGTGGTGAGAAACATCTTACACAGCATTACATCAATCAATCAATCAATCAGGCATTTGTTAAGTGGGCCTACTCACCCGTAGGGGTCTCAAGGCGCTGAGGGGGTGAGGGGGTTTAGCACGTTCCAGTCCATCAAGGCGGTGGGGGGGGGGGTCTGTCGAAGAGCCCGGTTTTGAGGTTTCTTGCGAAGATGGGGAGCGATATTATCTGTCTGAGGTGGAGCGGAAGGGCGTTTCAGGCTCTGGCTGTGCGGAAGGAGAAGGAGCGGCCTCCCGATCTGGTCTTTCTGGTGCGGGGGACCACGGCGTAAGAGAGCTGTGCTGATCGTAGGGTCCTCTGGGGTGCGTGGAATTTGAGTCGGCTGTTCAGGTATGCTGGTCCGGTGTCGTGGAGGAACTTGTGGGTGTGGGTGAGCATCTTGAAGGCGACTCTAGCTCCGATGGGGAGCCAGTGGAGTGTGCGCAGGTGCTGGGAGATGTGGCAGTGTCTAGGCAGGTCGAGCACCAGTCTTGCGGTGGCGTAATGGATGTTCTGTAGCTTGCAGGTAAGGTTTTTGTTTATTCCGGTGTAGAGTGCATTGCCGTAGTCGAGTCTGCTGGTGACCAGGGCGAGAGTGACGGTCTTTCAGTGTTCAAGGGGGATCCATTTGAAGATCCTACGTAGGAAGCCGAGGGTGTGGAAGCAGTAGGACAAAACAGAGTTGATCCGGCGTCCATTTTGAGCTCGGAGTCCAGGATGATCCCAGGTTGCATGTGTGGTCCGTGGGGTGGGCAGGCTTCCGAGAGCGGGCGCCACCAGGTGTCATTCCAGGCATCGGGGTTTGGGTCCATGATGAGTACTTCTGTTTTGTTGGTTTTTAGTTGTAGGCAGCTGATTTTCATCCATTTGGCGATGGCTTCCATGCCTTCTCGAAAGCTGTGTCTGGCGTTATTGGGTTCGTTGGATAGGGAGAGGTAGAGTTGGGTGTCGTCTGCATATGACACTATGTTGAGTCCGCAGATTCTGATGATGGAGGCTAGCGGAGCCATTAAGACGTTGAAGAGCGTAGGGCTGAGGGAAGACCCCTGGGGGACTTCGCAGGTGGTTGGTGTAGGGTCCGAGAGGAAAGTGGTGAGTCAAACCCGGTGCGTTCTGCCGGAGAGGAAGGAGCGGATCCAGTCGAGGGCCTTGTCTTGGATCCCTGCGTCGTGGAGTCTGCGTATTAGGGTGCAGTGAGAGACTATGTCGAACGCCGCTGAGAGGTCGAAGAGGATTAGGGCTGCTGTTTCTCCTTGGTCCGGTAGGGTGTGGGTGTCGTCTGTTGCGGCAAGGAGGGCGGTTTCCGTACTGTGGTTTTTTCTGAAGCCGGATTGGGAGGAGTTGAGGATGTTGTGCTCTTCGATGAATGTGGCAAGTTGGCTGTTGATGGCTTTCTCTATGACTTTCACTGGTAACGGGAGCAGGGAGATGGGTCTGTAGTTTTTGAGGTTGGTGGGGTCCGCCGAGGGTTTCTTCAGGGGGGGGTTTGACCGTAGAGTGTTTCCAGCCATAGGGGAATGAGGCAGTTGCCAGGCAGCGGTTGATGGTGTGGCAGAGCATGGGTGCGATGGTGTCGGTGGCTCTGTTGAAAATGTGGTGGGGGCAGGGGTCCGTGGGGGCCCAGAGTGGATTGACTTCATCATCTTCAGCGTGGCTTCGGTGGTGAGGGCTGTCCAATTGTCGATCGCTGTCTTCAGGGTTTCAGGGTGGTAGGTGAGGGTTCAGTGTGTTGGTTGTCTTCGTCGAAGTTGTCATAGATGCTCTTGATTTTGTGGTGGAAAAAGGTGCTGAGTTTGTCGCAGAGGTCTTGTGAGGGAGGGATGTTGGTGGACTCGCTGGTGGGTTGGGCAAACTCCTTGATGATGTTGAAGAGTTCTTTGCTGCTGTGTGCGTGAGTGGAGATTCTGTCTTCAATCACTTTTTGCTAATTTTTCTGATGAGTTGGTGGTGAGCGCTGGTGGCGGCTCTGTAGTTGTTGTGGGCTTCTGTGGATTTGGTGTTCCTCCAGGCCTTTTCGAGGTGGTGGCAAGTGTGTTTGGACTCTCGAAGTTCGGTGGTAAACCATCTGGCTTTCTTGGCGTGGGTGTTTTTCTTGAGGGGGGCTATGGTGTTGATGCTCTCGGAGCTCCATCTGTGCAGGGTTTGGGCTGCGGTGTTGGGGTCTTCGTTTTTCCGCCTTGGTTGGAGTGGAGTTGCTAAGTGATGAGGTTAGCTGGTCGTCGGTGATTCTGGTTCAATTTCTTCATGGGAGCAGGTGCTGGTGTCTGTGGATGGTGGGTGTTTTGAAGGTGAAGTGGACTCATCGATGGTCAGTCCATGGGAGTTCAGTGGTGTAGCTGAAGGTGATGGAGTTTCCTGTTGTGAAAAGGGGGTCGAGGGTGTGTCCTTCTGAGTGCGTGGGTTCGGTCACGAACTGGCGGAGTCCAATGTTGTGGAGGTTGTCCAGGAGGGATGTGGTGCTGGGGTCCAGTTGGTTGTCGAGGTGGAAGTTGAGTTCTCCCAGAAGGGTGTAGTTGGAAGATGCGATACCAATAAATGAGGAGAGAGCTACCCTTTTGTCCGGAAAATGATTGGGTCAACAATCATAAACAAAAACTCCTTCTCCTAATTTTGACAACAAGACTTATAATGTTATCCTGCCATAGGCAGAGATTGCACAAGTCGGGAAATCAGTCTAGGCGTGGGTTACCAAATTTACAACTTAATCAATTGCAGATCAGTATTGACATGAACAAATATTGCAAACACAAAGTTAAAAATTTCATTCATTTATTAAAAGAAAAATGTTATGTTATGAATGAGATAGTTAGCTCTGTATGTTTGAGCAATATGATGTATATTGAGATTTATGCAACAACGCATAGTAGTGGTTTTTAAATAGAGTTGAAAAACATTTTAGAGTAATGTGCATAGAATTGTCTGCAGAATACATATGATATAATGTATTAGTGTTTTTAACATAACATTTTTTTTTTAATAAATGAATGAAATGTTTAACTTTGTGTTTGCAATATTTGTTCATGTCAATACTGATCTGCAATTGATTAAGTTGTAAATTTGGTAACCCACGCCTAGACTGATTTCCCGACTTGTGCAATCTCTGCCTATGGCAGGATAGCATTATAAGTCTTGTTGTCAAAATCAGGAGAAGGAGTTTTTGTTTGTGGTTGGAAGATGCGATGGCATGCGGGAAGATGATGTCCGTGATGCAGTTGGTGAAAAGTCTGCAGGGTCCGGGGGGTCGGTAGATGAGGGTTCCTCGGAGGGTGGTGGTAGGGCGGGCCAGTTTCTTGAAGTGAAGGTGTTCCGTCAGGTCTGTGGGCTCGTCGCGGAGTGTACTCCAGCGGAGGGTGGATTTGTGGACGATGGCGATTCCTCATCCCGGGCGGGTGTGGTGGTCCTTCCTGGAGATCTTGTATCCTTGGGAAATGGCGATGGCGATGTCCGGTCCCGAGGTGGTGTTGGTCCATGTTTCAGTGAAGAACGCTATGTCCGGGGGGTGCTGTCGAGGAGGTCCCAGATTTCGGTGGCGTGTGTCTGGAGGGATCGGACATTGAGGAGGATGCATTGCAGGGTCTTCGGTTCGTTAGTGGTCTTGTGGGCGGGTTGCGAGGGTCCGTGGTCTTGGCGGTGCTGCCGGTGTGCCGGCAGCAGTGACAGTTGAAGGGTCCGTGGGTGTCAGCTGATGATGCTAGATTGCAGTTGTTGTTGCGTCCTTGGTTGAGAGCGTGGAGTGTCGCTGGGTCGTAGCGTTGGTGTTGCGGAGGTCCAGGGTTCCTGGTGCTGGTCACAGTTGCGTCGCAGACAGGCGCAGGCGTGCTTGCCTTTGGCGCACCAGCAGCTCGGCCGCACGGCGGCCGCAATTAAGTGGGTGTCGGGGAGGGCTGGACAGCTGGGAGGTGGGGGAGAGGAGCTGGATTTGGCCGGTCGCGTTGGTCGTGCTGGGGGGGAGGGGCCGCGGGGTAGCAGCGGCAGGTAAAAACGGGCCGAAAAAGGCAAAAAGAGAGGAAAGAGTGGAAATACGGCAGTAAAAAGTGAAAGAAAAGTGGAGGAAGGACACAGAAGGAGAGTAAAAGGGGGAGATTGAAATCAGTGAAAAACGAGTGAAAACGGAGAGAAAGAGCAGAGCGAAAGAAAGGAGACAGAGGTCCACTGGACCACCAGGGATGAGGCGCAGGTAAAACCTGCGGGTTTAGGAGGGCCTCGAACACCAACACTCGAGAGTGCAGGGGCTCGGGGGAAGGCCTCACGTGATGGTGGAGCTGCGAGGGAGGGAGAGCAATTTCCCTGACAATTAGTCAGTGGTCTTGGTACATCGCTCATACAGTCACAGTGACTTTCCTAAAATGCTGAATTGTTCACTATTGCACCCCTTAGATTGGACTTGTGTTACTTTCTTTGTATTCTGAGATCTCACAGGCTCGAGTTTGGGGGTCAGTCTTTCTCCAACTAGCTGCTTAAGGTATGGAAGTCCCTTCTGTTTTCATAAGAGTCATCTCTGACCATTAGGACCTCCGAAGAGCTTTGAGCATTAGGTGCAGGTGAATGCAGTTCAGTTATCCTTGCGCCAAGAGAATGCTGGTGATCGTGCACTCTACAAATCCCTAATCACATCAACCCGAGCTCGGCATTGGTGCGTCTGACATGTGCCTACTGCCTATCTTTTCCTCAACTCTACAGATTTGTTAAATGCATAAACCTGTATGTACCTGTATGAAATTCTTGCAGTAAATGAAAAGATTCCACAGCATAACACGTTTTTTTTCTGACTCCTGAAGTTTTAGAGGTGAATCAAATGTGAACTGCTTAGACAACAGTACAAAGACATAAGGTCCTCAAGGTTAAAGTATTTTGTTTTAGATGTGTACGAAGTGGCAAGCCACCTATCCATTTAGCATTATCTTATTCTGTAAGCGTCTGGTTGGGTAAGGAGCTCCACATTGTAGGTCCAAGGCACATGAGCGCACCCTCTGCTTGTGTCTTGAACCTTGGGCCTGTTTGGAAGGAGGAGCTGATCTCAGCGTATAAATGGCCTGTGCTTGGCAGTCACATGCTACCCTGAATTATACTCCTAACCTCTGAACAATGCCACTGTTCCTACTAGATAGCAGGGCTTTGTGTTTGTGATAGGCAGAGATAGAACGGAGGGAGGCAGAAATACTTTGCGTTAATAACACTACCTACGTGAGGAATGGGCTTTGCCTTCACATAATATCAATTTTGAGATGTGTACGAGTGAAGGAGTCCCACAAACTGACAGACCCAAGCTGCACTTCTTGGAATTTACAATTCAGGGAAAGGAGCTGAAAACAGATTCCCGAGGGATTTTATTTGCAGGATCGTGTCGTGTGGAACAGTTGAGAAGACCCCAGATGGGGTGACACATAACAAGACATTTCCGCGTTCCCATCCAAAAGGCCACGCCCTGAGCGCACAAGCGCGGAGACAGAACAGGGCAGACAACATGTCTTTGGGAAGGGATGTAACACGCACCCACGAGAATAGCCCGGTTTACGAGAATTTGAAGTGTGCTTTTCTGCTTGTCAGTCCGCTGTTCCCACCAGTTTACAAAAAAAAGCACTCGTGTGTTTCCGCTTGCTCAGCAGTGGAAGCCATTGTGGTGGTGTGACGTCTTGAGCCCTCTGCACGCGGGTGAACTTCCGCACGTGCTGAAAACAGACGTTCTAGGAGAAAGGCGTCAGAGCACAGACCATTAGACGCTAAAGTAAAGAGATGTTGCTTCGAGAGGATCTTTGCCCACAACTCCAACCATAGCAATCTCTATATTAAAGCTCCTCATGTTGTTTCATTTACACCCAAAATAGGAAATATCTTTTTTTCATTCTTTATGGAACTAAAATTATCCAGCAAAGTTTTTGGACTCCATGAAAATAAGTCTCTGCTTCTCAAGTATAACAGCTGTTAAGCCGTTTCTACACATTGAAAAATGTCAGTGTGTGGGACCTTGGATGTACTCCTCACACACCTCATCTCAAGGCTAAAACCTGGGGCCTCATTTACAATGAATTGGCTTAGGCCAGCCCTGCAAGTCTTTTCGCTGCACTACCCTACGCCAATTCAAAAGGGCAGGAATGCACCATATTAATAGGGTACAGTGCATTCCTATCCTTTCTATCTGCGCACAATTTGGTGCCTTGTGCCAACGGAGGTGCTCTTGCACCATGGTACAAGGATGTCTGCATTGTTGGCAGGATTGTGGATTGAGGATTTTGTGCAGCAAGGTACACCTTCCTGCACAAAAACAATCCATGGATGCGCTTTCCTCTTTCTATGTGTGCTGCAGAAAAAAGTAGGAGAAATAAATATATTTCTCCTCGTTATGCCTCCCCTTGGGAGGCACTCAGTTTTGACGCATTCCCAGGTTTAAAGATCCTTGTAAATCTGGGAATGTGTCAAAACCCATGGTTGTTGTGTGTGAACATCCACTGCAATGCCTATGGAATGCCCCCCTGATGCAGAGTACAGCATTGCCGTAACTTGTGCTGCGATGCCTGATGCCATATGTACAAGGCCATGAAAAGCCACGCAAAGTGTCTTTGTGTGCCTCGTAGATATGGGTCTGTGCTCTGCGCCAACAGAGGGGCATACAAAGTGACACACTGGCAGCGCGGGGGGCTTGTCAGTAAGCTCCATAATTCTTAATCTCCAGTTGTCCTCCAGGACTACTTTTGCTGCCTCCTCCCAATGTGCTGGCCAAGTGCCAAGGTCAGCTATGCACAAAGCGTTATAGCTCAAGCTGGTGAAAATACCAGGATTTTAGCAGACTTCACTCCATCCACAAGACTCCTCCCTCATCCTTTTCCGTCCTCCTTTCCATCCCTTCTGACATGCACTGCACTACAAGGCATTGTTGGACCTGTCAGCCTTAGGGTGGTCTTCCCCTACATTTTTGCCCTTTTGCCTCCCATTTTTACCTTACATTTTGTTGGACTTAGGACTCTGGGCGCCTCACCACTGCTAAACAGTGCTGAGGCGCGGGTGCTCTCCCCTAAAACCTTGTGATGCTGGCATATCTGCCACAAGCCCCTGCTACTGCAGTAAGGCTTAACCCTCCATAGGCTAACCTTGGGAACCCCCCCTTATGGAATAATTTCTGACAGGGACCTCATAAGTCTGTCATGTTTGGTCTTGTTGGACTCGGGGAATCCTTTCCAATGATATATGGGGTTTGGGCACTACTACCTTAGGAATTCCACTTTTAGAAAGTGAACCCTTTCCTGCCTACACTTAACCTGGGCACTGTAGACTCCCCCTCCCCTCTGCATACTGATAGCCTGCCTGGGTTGGGAGGTGGGAGTGGTGATTCACACCTTCTCCCCTGGAATGGGCTGTGGCCAGCTGCCCATTGAAGCCTTAACGGCCCTGTCTTTCGTAACCGTGACAGCCAGGTCAGGGAACGCAGGGTACATCTCAGAACTCCCTGGACTCTTCCAGAAACCCCTGCCCCAGACCCTTCCAGAGACTTCCACCACCTTCTAGCCACTAGACTGTAGGATATATAAGGGAGGGTCCTGGCCTCACCTCTTTGTTACACTGCTGGACCTGGAAGAATCCCTGCTGGAGTGAGGACTGCTGTGCAGGAGGATTGCCACTGGAAATGTGGCTGACTGCTCCAAGGAACTCCTGCCCCACAACCTGCTGAGCTGCCCTACTCTCTGCCTATCCTGCCCTACAAGGGAGAGCTGGAAATAACATCTCCAGAGTGTCTCCATAATATTCAGAAGGACTGCCTTTTTGGGACTGCACCCTTTTTGATTTAAAGAAAACGACCTTTCTTTGGACAACCTCGTTTTTAAGACTGCCTTCTGGGATAACATTATTTCAAGGACTGCCTCTGCAACGCTGTCCATGGGGGACTGCCTTGCTCCAAGAGGACTACCACGGTTTATGGTCCCCGTAAACTGTCTCTGCACGCTGTGCCCAAGGCTCTAACACCACCCGAAGACTTGCCCTGCTTAAAGAGGACTTTGGATGCCAAATCAGTGGTCACGCAGCGTGCCTGGGGCTTAACGGGGACATCTACTGTGAACAAAACTGCCCCTGGGGTCACCGCCGCTTGCCCGTGGTGAAAGCGCTCTCAGAAACACTGTTGCAACTTGCCCCCAAAGTCACCGCTGCCGGCCTGGATGAGCGCCATATCTAAATCACCCCCGTGGTGCGGAGCGCGGTGTCTGCACTTTACTGGAACCCGGAGTTCAACGTAGCAAAACACTGGCCCCGTAATCACCGCCGCAGGCGCCAGGTTAGAACTACTGGAGAACTCCCCCGTGACGTAGTACTCACGCTGCGCTGGGATTGGGCGCCGGCATGAGGGCTACCACCGCCACAAGAGCGTCACCTGGAGGGTTGCCCCAGCAACAGGAGCGTCCTCCTGAGAGCCGCGCTGGGACCGAAGAGGCGCGCGACGTCACCACGCAACCCGCCCGGACCGGCTGCTAATTGGGGTGACGCGGGAGCTGAACCGAAGGGGTGCCCAGCCACCGGGAGCCTCCCATCAACCGGCTACCAACAGCAGGACTGTCTACCTCGAGGAGCGAAGCCAGAATCTCCTCAGGTAATGCTCAGAGGGACGACCTGAACCGGCGTGTGAGTCTCCGCTTGGGAGGGGGGTGAGGAGGGATCGCGGGGAAGCACCAGCGGCCTCCCGCCCTCGGGGGCATTTCGACGGCTAACTTCTGTAAAGAATTCTTGACTGTAGGTGCAGTGGGGACAGATTAGCCTTGAAAGCCCTACGCTGGTGGTCGCATTTCGTGCATTAGGGCTAGTACCATCCCTGAAAGACCACCCAATATTCAAAACCCGCAACTTGTTCCCACTGGCTTTCCCCACACCTGAGACAGGGGTCATTCCCACCAGACCTGAGACTAACCTGATCATTGCGCAATCGTTTAAATAAGGAAACTGCCAAAACTTGAAGGGCTATTACCCTCACAAAGAACACTATTAGAAAGACACTGCAAATAAGTGTTCTTGGTTTACAGGAACTCCCTGTGACTTGTCTTGCCCTTGGGGAACTCTATGCCTTAATGGATCCGAGACTGGCATTTAACTGCGGGTGACTGAGGAAGTGTTTTGCTGGCCCTATTGTTCTCGCACTATAAGACAGTAATAGCCATCCCCAGACATTCGACTGAGACCTGTGACTTTCTATATGGGGAATTCGTACTAGTTTTTAACCTTGCGCAATTTCCATATAAGGATAACTTTACCTTCTTTACATGCAACTGGATTTATCTGATTAATGATCTGCCTGAAACATAGATAAATATATTTTAATTTTTATACTTCATTGGTGTAGTGTCTTTTTCTTTTGTGCATGTTTTACTGTGAGCTGTTGGTGTGTTGCACAAATACTTTACACATTGCCTCTGAAGTTAAGCCTTACTGCTCTGTGCCAAGCTACCCTGTCGGAAGCGGTGGTCCCTACTTGGACTAGGGTGTGTACCCAGGCCAACTAGAGACCCCGGTTTCTAACAGGCAGCCTCAAGGAGGCATGAAGCTCTTTACTAGGTTCTCAGGCAGTATTGTGAATTACTCTTAGTGGTAGCCGTCCATGCAGCACCTGCTGCGGATTTGGGAAAAATAGAGACCTTGCTGCAGCTTGAACCAAAAGGTATTGCACTGCTCAGTATTGCTGTCCATGGGGAGCAGTGGTTCTCATCACGTTTACAGTGTGGAGCACTAAAAGATCAGCAGTCACGTGGTGTAGAGTGCATTCATTCTTAGGGATAACTCATGGATATGTGTGGGACTTTTAACCACAGTACATACTTTGTCTTACATGGCTCTTGATGTTTCTTTAAAAATGTTACTTCAAACATGTTGAAGATCTGGAAATCTAGTAAATCAACAAAACCTGTGTGTGTCATTCTTAGATAACAAAGGTGGTCTTGGTTCATCCTGCAGGACAAAGACATACAGAGAAGAAACCTTGTCTGTTAATCTTTCAAGAGATGCCCTCCTTTGCTGGCACCATTTCAATTATCTATAAGTCCAAGTTGGCATATCAGTGCAGTGCCACAATGTAACAAGCGTATAATTGTTACCTACTCAAATCATTTTAATACCTATAGCCAGACATTGTGAGGATCAAGTTGTGTAAAGCTGGAGTCCCATCAAAGAAAGTTGAAAAAGAGGCACTTATGAGGGATTACCTGATACTTTGTTTCAGAAGTCATGTATAACTGCAACAAGGGACCAGGGAGCGGAAGGAGCAAATAAGGGCAAACATAATATTATTAAGGAGAGATGGATACAGAGAGAGATGTTTTTTCTTCTTACCCCATACAAAGATATTTCCTTTAAACGGTCACCGTCACCCCCTTCCATTGCATGCTTCATTACCGGGTACCTCCTCGCTACTATCAGTGATGGTGGTGAGTAGCTGGTTGCCTTGAGATCTCTCAATGGTGTGGTGGCGATTTCTCTTGTTTTTTTACTGTGAAACCACACTATCAGCGTAATTGTGCTGACTTCTGTTTGGTGCCTTCTCGAAGGAAGACGGGAAAGATTGGAAGGTTTCCTCTCGGCAAAGACTTAATGACTACAAAGTTGGTTAGGAGGAAGTTCAATAAATGAAATCTTTTTAATGTCTCCCTCTTTCTTTCCTAGTTTTAAAAAGTATTCTTAAATTTGACCCCGCAACTCCACTGTTTGATTGCCATCGAGTGTCTCTGGTCGTGTGACATAGTGCAGTAACTGGTTTTCTGGGTGATCCCGGTGGGTGAATCGAGAAAAGCCATTTTTACCAGGTCTCGAAAGCCCCTTTGGGGCGCAACACCCAAGATGGCGGGCAAACCCGAAAGCGAGAAACGGAAGACCAAGACCGTTCACCGGGGGGGGCGCTATTCAATCGAATATTATGGATAGTTACACTCATCCTAAAGGGTCCCCCGGTGGTACGAGTAGGTCCCTGGGAGATGCGGGTGACGACTCAACGGCGGCGGACGATTTGACCCTGCATGATGTCATGGGCGTCATTGCTAGTAGGAAGACCTCTCTCGGCCAACAATATGAGGCTCTGGCCCAAAAGCTTGACACTGTGGCAATCGATGTCAACTTGATCAGGGCGGACTTATCAAAGACTAACGAAAAAGTCAAATCTTTAGATTTAAAGACCTCCGGCCTTACGACTGATGTGTCCGATTTACAGACGGAGGTTCGCAATCTACGATCCTCCAATGCTCTCTTTTCTCGCCGGCTGGAGGATTCTGAAAGTCGGGCCAGATGCAACAACATTCGTATTATTGGGGTCCCTGAAAAAACGGAAGACCCAGTCGTGGATCTCCTTGTCGAGGACCTCATCCTAAATCATCTCTCCCCCAGAGGCCTGAGCAACTTCTTTGCGGTGGAACGCGCACACAGAGTGCCTGGCGGGAAGTCAAAGCTGGACGCCCCTCCGCGTCCCATTATCGCCAGAATTTTTAACTTTAGAGATAGAGACGCTATCCTGCAAGCATCGCGAGTGGGCGGCCCTACGAAGTTCGAAAACACTACGGTGAGCTTCTACCCAGATTTAACCCAGTTCGTTCAGAAACAGAGGATGGTGTTTCAGGGGGGTGAAGCGACGACTGAGAGACATGGGTATGAAATATGCAATGCTCTTTCCATATCGGCTGCGTGTAGAACATGAAGATCGGATGTTTTTCTTTGACCGCCCTGAGAATGTGAGTGACTGGCTCGATACGTTGCCCAGGCAGCGGGATCGCCTTGAACATTCCGAGGGAGCTGAGGCTGGCCCGTTGGAACAGGAGTGAGCAGTGGTTTCGGATTTCTGGACATTGTACACAACTGGCAGCTGTGGTTCGATGACTTTTTCACTTGCACTACTTGTGGTGGGATACCCAGAGGTGGCGGGGGGGGGGTGAGACTCTTTCCTCCTCCGGGTTTCTTTTTGTAGACTAGTTTAATGTTAGGGCGACAGGCACACTGCAAGTTGGGGTGGCTTTTGAGTCTAACTCAGGGGTGCAGGGTGGGGGGGTGTTTTGGGTATTTGTCGGGTGGTGGGGGTAGGGTTTGTGTGTGTTTCATTTAGTTTCAAGGCAACGCAATGTTTAACTTTTGGACCTGGGTATCGTGCTCGCTGTGGGGTGGATTCTGCATTTATTTCCTGGAATGGGGGGTAGGGGGCTGAGGTTATTGTGCTGGAATGTTAACGGGTTGGGGGATAGGATAAAATGTGGTGTAGTGCTGCAGCTATTGAGACGCCTCTCCCCTGATGTAGTGTTACTGCAAGAGACACATCTGATTGGAAATACATGCCACGCCATGAATAGGCGAGGTTATCATCTCCTGGCACATTCTGGATTTACTACTGGTTCTAGGGGGGTGGGTATCCTAGACAGGGGTTCCCTCCCCCTGGAGGTTGACGATATAATCCTTGACGACAGGGGGCGCTAAGTTGCTCTAATTGGTAGATGGGAGGGGAAGACTGTCTCTCTGCTTTCCGCTTATGTTCCTCCTGGCCTACAGACTACGACCTTCGCTGATTTGGGGAGAGTAATTCTGGGGCTTTCGGAAGGCATCCTGGTGTTGGGGGGAGATTTTAACTCTGTTGTTTCCGGTAGGGAGGACCGTTACTTCCCCAGGGATCTCACGAGATCACAGGCTTGGTTGGGAGGCTTTCTAGAAACGCTGGGTCTGGTAGATTGTTGGAGGCTGCTGTATCCGGGCCAGGCGCAATACACCTTCCACTCTGGTGCTCAGGGCAGTCTCTCTAGACTTGATTATGTCCTGATGCCGGCGGCACAGGCGTCTTCGGTCAGGGAGGTCAGACATCTGGCTAGGGGTATTTCAGATCACTCCCCACTGTGGCTTATGATGGATATGAAGATGGGGGCCGAGGGTCGAGTGGCCCCGATCAATCCTTGGTATCTCCGTGACCCCAAAACCCGGGCGGAGTTGATCAGATCTCTGGATCATTATTTTGCCGAGAATGTGGGGTCTGTGTCCTCTTCTGTTTCGCTGTGGGAGGCTTTCAAGACGGTTATCCATGGCCAGGCGCTATCGTTGATAGCTTGCACAAAAAAAAGCAAAAACGAGGCGGTAGTCCACCTTGAGACCGAAATAGCTGAGTTGGAAGGGGATTTGGAATCGGGTATCACTCACGACAAGATTCATCTCCTCAGTCTCAAACAACTTGACTATAGGGCATTGGTGATGCCAAGATTCTCGCAAAATTGCTGGCAAACCGTTTGATAAAGGTGATTAGCGACCTGATCCATCCGGATCAGTCCGGTTTCATTCCACATCGTAATACAGCATTGAATTTGCGGCGCGTGCATGGCGTACTCACACGAGCGGCATCATTACGTGAACCGGCCATCTTGGCTTCCTTAGATGCTACGATGGCCTTTGATACGTTGGAATGGCCGTATCTCTGGGCTGCTCTTGCAAAGTTCGGTTTTGGTCCTTGTTTCATCGGTTGGGTGAAACTTTTGTACGAAGAACCATTGGCTCAGATTGTGGTGAATGGTCGGGTTTCTAAACCTTTTCTTCTTGGAAGGGGCACACGGCAGGGGTGTCCGCTGTCCCCGCTTCTTTTTGCCCTCGCCTTAGAACCCCTGGCTGCTTGGCTGCGGTGGGAGCCATCAATGAGGGGTATTCGGTGGACCCCGGATTTTGAAGACCGGATATCACTATATGCAGATGATATCCTGTTGTATCTTACGTTGCCTCGAAAGTCGCTGATTGTATTGTTTGATGTGCTGAACTTGTTCGGGAGAAACTCTGGTCTTGTGATTAACTGGTCCAAGTCTTGTATTTATGTACTCTCAGGCGACTCTCCTTCTTTGCCGCGCGGTTGTCCCATACAAGTGGTGCAGACAGGATTTAAATATCTGGGGGTCTTTATCGCCTTGGACCCCGTGGTCCGTTAGGATCGTAATCTGCTTCCCCCACTCCAACGATTAAAATCTGACGTTGTGGCCTGGCGCAGACTGCCATTGTCCCCTCTTGGGCGTGCAGCTCTTTTCAAAATGATGTCTCTGCCGCGGTTTTTATACGCGCTGCAGAACACACTTGATGTCATTCCGGTGAGCTATTTTCGAGAAGTTGAGAGTTTGCAGAGGAAATTGATATGGGGCAGGCGTTCGCGTATCGCCCTTGCCAAGTTGACCCTTCCCTGGTATAATGGTGGTATTGCGCTTCCGGATGTAAGGCGATACTATTGGGCTTCACAGCTGGGAGCGATTAATCACGGAATGTACGGTCCGGCGTCAAATGATGGCTTTGAAATGGATAAGTGGCTGCTGCCGGGTGGCGATTATAACAGGGCGCTTTACACCAAATCTGCTGGGAAGAAACTTTCGGGACCCACTAAGATAGCTGTATGGGTTTGGCAATGTGCTAATGCGGCAATGGGATGGAGAGATCGACTGACTCGAGCGACTCCGCTCTATGCGTCTGATGGACTGGGCAGCCTGTGGAAGACGAAAGGTTTCGAGAAGTGGGATATGATTGGTATCTGCAGGGTGAGTGATGTCTGGGTTAAAGATAGGGTTAAGACCTTTGAGGAGTTGAAAGTAGAATACGAGTTGAGTGATAAGGAATTCTTCCGTTATGCGCAGATTCGCCACGCGCTGAGTTCGGTTTTTACTGCAGGTATTGCTATCCCGGAATCATCCCCGCTTGAAGATCGGGTGCTTGATGGTTACGTTCCCGACAGCACTACTTCCTTGATATACAAGAAATTGATTAATGATTGAGTTGATTTGTTGGCCCAACTTAGAGAGGTTTGGACTAGTGATGGTCTGGAGTTGGATGACGAGGACTGGCAGTCGGCGATATCCTCGCCGAAGGAGGTCGCGATTCCGGCTCGTCTCCGACTCGTACAGCCTAAGATCCTGCACCGGATTTATGTGACCGGCCCTCGCCTGATACGTATGGGATATTCTGTGGATGGGTTGTGTAAGCATGGATGCGGTTTAACTGGTACTTTCCTCCACATAATTTGGGAATGTCCGAAAGTGGTGCGGTTCTGGAGTCAAGTGCATGCTGTGATGGAGGAGGTCACCGGTATCGCCCTGTTGCCTGAAGCCAGGCGTTGCTTGCTGAATGTTTGGGAACCGACTGATTGTGATGTGGCACAGACTCAGTGGGGGACCCTCGGGAATATGGTTGCCAAGAGAGATATCGCGCAGTTGTGGGGCGCCCAGTACCGCCCCACAGTCCTGGCATGGAAGGAGAATATGGACTGGTGTATGTTTAGAGAGAAGACGGTATATGTGGCCCGCGGCAGACCTAAAAGTGGGGTAAAAGCTGGGGCCAATGGAATTCCTACCGGGGTGATATATGTACACCTCCCCTTGCGGATGCTCCGGATATTCCGTCTTCCCCCGGACCCAACATTCCTAATTAAGTTTCAGCTTAACTGTTTTATGACTCTGAATTTCCCCCTGCTCCCCCCCTCTTGCACTGATGATTTGTATCAAATTGTAATGCACTTCCTTCCTCGATGAGTGCTTATCCATCTGTATTGACTTTTATTGCCTTGTTTGTTTATGTTTATTTGAAAATAAAAAGAAATATAAAAAAAAGTATTCTTAAAAGATCTGTTCAATGCAAACCCTTAGTGAGTCACCATCTTTCTGTCTCCAATCAAGCCTAATCGATGCTGGGGGCATTCACCAGGGCTGGGCCCGATCTAACTGCCACCATAACTGATCTCTAACAAAACAAGCATTTGCAATGCAATCGGTCTTGCCTTTGAGACCTTATATGTATTTAGCTATGCAGCACATTAGTCTGGGTGCTGAAACATCTACTGTTCTTTAACATGGAGGGAAAGTGAGCACCAACCTGCTTGACACACCGGGTATGGGAACACATGGAGAGAAATATTGCCTTTCAGATGAAAATTGTATAGTCCAAAGCTCTGTTGTTTAATATAAAATCAAGGCCTTCGGTGGTCATATCACTGAAAATACAATATTTGAAAAGATATTATTGTCTACGGGTGCTCATGGAAGACAATTTCTATGGACTGGAATCTAGAGAATGCTAAAGTGATTCTGGTATTTTTATGACCTCTGCTGGTCGTTTTCTATCAAGAAAGTTATATAGAGGCATTGCCAGAAAAATAAAAAAAATAAAGTTCCTCAGCAGAAAGCAATTTTGGTATTTTACTGACCTCTGCTGGTCGTTTTCTATCAAGACAGTTAAATAGAGGCAGGTGAACAGAAAAAAAAAATCTCTAAGCGGAAGCAGACAAGTCCTAGGGCTGATCTCCAGAGCCCACAAAGTACATACACATATAAGTATATACTAAAGTATGTAAGTATACACTAAAGTATATAGAAGAGGTCTTCAATGCTTGACCTAAAAAGGGTAGTAGAGGATGCTAAAAAATGGCCAAGTACATTCTCTGGTGTCCGTTTAGTGGCATTGACCTGTCAGAGAAATAAAGTAAGTGTGTCATCCACACCTCATACATTTCACTTCCAAGCGTGTTCACAAAACCTATATAGCATACTGCTCTCAGTGATTATAGTGCCCAAAGCAATCACACATGGGGAGCCTTTTTATTGCACACCCCTCACCAGTGAGACCGCAAAAATGTGGTCTAAGTGGTTCCTAATTAAACTCAACTCTAACTCTTCTGCAGACT
Organism: Lissotriton helveticus; assembly: GCF_964261635.1. Lineage (NCBI taxonomy): Eukaryota > Metazoa > Chordata > Amphibia > Caudata > Salamandridae > Lissotriton > Lissotriton helveticus. The sequence continues at coordinate 930,604,328 of NC_136057.1, forward strand.
AATTAGGGTAGCCTTTATAATTGGACAGACTAGATGGGCCTGGCAGTCTTTACCAGTTCTCTCTCTTTCTCTCTCTCTCTGTTTGTCTCTCGCACTCTCTCTCTCTCTGTCTGTACACACCCATAGGTCACAAAGGTAAGTAATGTATAGCATGCTTGCCCTTGCCTCATACCACATTCAGAGAATATGGCATGTAAATAACTATTTCTACTTAACATAAGTGAGATACTGCACTTCTTCTCATAATTTACAAACATCACTTTTCTGTTGTGTTCATTTGAAAAAATCCTTCATGTCTGGGCGGGTCTTCGAGATTTTTGTGGTACAGTCAGTTCCAGGCTGGCTACCGGGCGTTTTGGCATGGAGAGTAGGTACGAACTGGGTCAGACTGGGACAGAAAACAGTCCCGTGAACCAATATAAAAGTGGCCCTCATTAGTGAATCGGATAGCTAAAAAAAGGGCCCTATATTTGCAAATCGGGACAGAATTGAATTGGTAAAGACACGTCGTGTAGGTGTTTTGCATGGTATAGGAAACTCCATGTATTTGTGCATACTGCTGACAATGGGTAATAATATCAGGGAAATCAACCGTAAAAACTGCCCAACCAGGCCAAAAAGTCGGCTCGCAAACAGTCAAAAAATCGGTCCACACAATGACCTGTTAGCCCAGTCCTTCTGGCACTTGCAGATTGCCCTGAAGGTCAGTCCTACCCTGCATAGCAATTAGCACAGTGTCCAAAAGCCTACAAAATGACATCAAATGAGGAAGTTAGGATCTGATGAGATAGTTAAATAAGAACTGATAAAAGAGTTAGAAAGTAGTTAAAAGATATATTTGTAAAACAAAATACTGGTAATGGTAATTAGAATAAAACTATTAAGTTACTTCCCAGTCTATCAGGACAAAAAGACATCAGATCAAAATGATGGAAATGTGAAATTTACGCCATCTAATATGACCACCCCATTTCCTGGCCATTATGAGTTTTTGGGACACAATGGGGAATAACTGGTGGACATTGGAATTACTGAACCCTTTCTAACATGGGATTCCGGAATTCCAAGTATTTTTCTACTCACGTTTTCCACTGCTTCTGGCAGGTGAAAAAACGTGAATGAAAAAGCATTTGGTTTTACCAAGTGCACTTCTGAACCCGGCAAAACTTGAAATTGTGGAGGGAGTTAATTCAACAGAAAAAGTGAAATTATCAATCCGCACAACTCAGAATGAGGGCCAATATATATAGCAAGATATGTGCTCCGTAGTAGACGCAATAAAGTCTAATTGTTCTTTTTGCCTCTCTGTTTATTTTATTTGTTGCTTTATGTAGTGCTCACTGTCTGGACGTCACTTCAGAACACTGATAAAAACATTACATTATTGCAAGCCTGGTATACCATACCACACTTTTTAATGCCTCGCAAGCAATTACCTTTCAGTTCATTCGTCAGTTTAAATATCCATCTAGTAAATTCAAAATCTAAAAATAGCAGCGTAAGAGCACACAGCTTCTTAAAGCCTTCATTAATTTGTGTGTTGTTTCAGGTTTCTACATCTGTTCATTACAATGTTTATGCTTTACGAACGAGTGAATGTTTCTGGCGCCAGAGAGGGGTGCCAGCATCTCCCCTTATATTTGCACTGGGAATTGAACCTATGGCGCGTAGACTCCGACAGCGAGATCCACAGCGTGGAAGACATTTTGTGGCCCGCTGCTTACTGGTCTCGCTTTATGCTGACAATATACTGTTGTTTACCAGGGCCCCTTCAATGAATATTTCACTGTTAATTGGAGTTGTTTATTGTTCGGAGGAATATCTGGGCGTAATACTAATTGGGATATGTCGCTGCTGTTCCCACTCACGGTGTCAGCTTGAGTGTCCACTAATCTGGCAATGGGAAACTTCAAATTATTTGGGAATTAAAGTCCATTGTGTGTCAGAGACAATACTTAGAGAAAAGTATGGAGTGGCTTGTTGGACAGGTGGACTGGTTGGTTAGGCTTCTGCTAACACTGGTGGTTAGAACATCTCTGATAAAAATGGTGGTCCTCCTGAAATGTTTATATTTCTCTCATAACATCCCTATATACCCAACACACACATTTTTTAGAACACTGCAAACTACACTGATTGAGATAGTTAGAAGTGGAATATAACCTAGAATTAAATGGGCATCATCACTAAAGGTGTATGATGAAGGAGGGCTCGGAGGGCGAGAGTTCGAGTTGTACTACTCATGCACACAGGCGCAATTTGCCCATAACTGGTTCCACCCCTATACACCAGCACCACATGTAGTGCTAGCAGCAATATCCCATTTCTATTTATGTATGCACATATAACCAGGGGGCTGGCATGGCATGGTTCGCGGATGGGGGGCAGGCACAGGGTCACGAGGGGAGCTGTGGGTGGGGGTCACACAGGAGGAGGAGGGGAGGGGAATAAAAAAAACACTCACCTTGAGGCCTGGTCCCGCGTCTTCTCTGCTCCAGCTCTCCTGCCTCCAAAAGGAACAGGAAGCAGGCAGCCAGGCTCCCTCCCCTAAGCCAATCACAATGCTGCAATGCAGCGCTGTGATTGGTCAGAGGGCCGTGACACGGCGTTCAGCCAGGGGCAGGAGGGGTGGGCATGTTCTCCATGCAGGCTGAATTGCAGCCTGCACGGAGCACAGGGAAGTGCGCATTACTGTTTTGGGCAGCCAGAGAGGGCCGACCAAACAATCGTTGTGCACTTAGGTGTGGGCAAACCACTACTCCCGTGCTCCCAGAGCAGAGCAGCACCGCCCACCCACAATGCAGACGGACACGAACCATGAAATGATAATAACTAGGTTATTATCATTTTTATCTTTCTAAAGTTGGCACTGCTGTGGAGCAGTGGGGCAACAGTCCTCTGCCATAGTGGAGGAGCCACCACTCCACATAACAATGTTGCAACATTTGCACATTGCTTTCACAGGACCATAGACCCCCGCACTTTAAGGCGAGGGATGTGAAAGGGAATGAGATGTGTTCTCTGTGCTAGTTAGAACCGTATTTATAATTTTTGGACACGTGGCAGGAACAAAGGCAATTTCCTGGCAACATACAATTTAAAGAAAAATGATTAAGACATTGCAGCATGGACTGAGGAAAGAGATAATTGTTGTGCCCGTGTTTTCTGGCCTCCTTTTGAAGTAGGAATTCACTAAATTGCTCTGTTTTAACAGTAAAGATCTCAAAGTCTTCACGTTCTCTTTGTTATTGTAATAAAAGGAGCCCCTCATGGAGACATCCGGAGAATGGAGTCACAATACACCTCAAACCCCTACATGACGTCATCAAACAAAACAACATTCTGGAAAGCCTCTTGTTGGTGATTGATAGAGATGCATAGAGTGTAAATAGAACTCCTTTTTAGGTCACGCCTATGCAGCGCGCATGCGCTGCATTGGCAAAAAGACCTTTAGCCGTCGCTGTGGCTTTTTAGCCAAACACGTGCACGCGTTCCATTGCCTTCAATGGCAACGCGTGCACATGAGGCGATTCACTTGCTGGAGCCCGCTGCACCATCTGGCAGCAATTATCGCAGCTCCCGCAAGTGAATCGCGCAGGCCCCTCCTCTCTCCCCTACCCCTGCAGCCACGCGCAGCTGTGTCTCGTGCCCCATGGAGCTTCATGTTGCCGAGATCCCCCGTGTTTCCAGCCCTGTCCTCCTCGCCCGGGCCTCAATGACGCCGGTGGCGCGCTCAAGGCTCATCAACATAGGCATCTCTCCGCGAGACACCTACGACTGGTACCGGAGCTGTCAAGCATGTTATTATGCTGAGCACGCTGTCACGATTACGTAACGCCTCCCCAGGCAGCAGTACCGTTATGTTTTTGTCTTTCGGTGCAGCTATTACATATTACCGAAATTGCTACCAAATTTGTGGTTTTTTAAATCTGACCTAGGATTAATTTCACTGTAATTTGTTTTTAAAACTTTCAGCAGCCCTCGCTTCTTGTTAAAAACTGCTTCAAGTTTGACCGTCGGTGGGAGCCCATTACTGTGTGCAGCTCGGTGCACGCCATGTGAGAGGTGCGCTTGACAGAAATGAGTTCTGTTTGTCAGCATGTTGGTTAGTGTGGCATGTTGGGTTCATGCGCCAGAAGTATGCCCCCTGGGCAGGGGAGGCACAGAGTTTACACTTCGGCAGCACGTTATGCTGCCGAAGTGTGTGTCTGATGGCTGAGCCGGATGAACTGAAAAACTGGTACTGGGGTGCGTGTGCAAGTTCTGCAGGCCAGGCTATCGGCTCTATTCATTGTCTTGGAAGTGGCGCTAAAACAAAGTGATTGAGAGGGCCAGCTGAGGCTGCAAGGTAAATACGCACAGGAGCTAATGACGTTTTCACATACTTGCCGAGCTCAGCGCTGGTTGGCTTGACCATGCAGCTGCTTGTTTTCACTTCTGAATTTGTAATTACAAACTGATTCATGCTGCTTGTATGCACTTAGTTACATTGTGTGCACTAGTGCACCTTTTATGTCAAGGCACATGACCATGTTTAATAAAAAGAAAAGCATAGTTGTGCATGTAATGTAAATAAGGGAGCAACAGCAGCCACGATAAGAAAGTTCTATACATTATGGACATTAATACTGGTCTGCTTGGCACGTCATTTTTTTGCTTTTATGATAAACAACACCGTGGTTTTTAGAAAATCTTCTAGTAGTACCATATCCGAGTAATTAATTCAATGCTCATACTTTAATGTCTTTAAGAAGCATGGGCACTTTAGAGATTCAAGGGCCCGGCGTGTGAGTACAGCTCTGAACTCTGTACTTTGAAAGTAGTTTCGTATGACGCGTTTTCCGCATATTCCATGGGCACAAAACCTTCTGTTTGAAAAATTGAGTTTTTTATATGACCTAATGATGTCAACATTTTGCAAGACTTCTTTTAATTCATGCGAGTGAATCATCGACTTCGTCACGGGTTAGACGGGGTTTGCGGATAACATTTTAAGACAATTTCCTATTAACTATTGTTTCCGCTATAATGTATTCATCATATGTGCAGTGCTTTGGTGCCACTGTTGTAGTGGTCTTCAAACTTCTTAAGGCTGAGCCCCTGCACAAGATATTTTTGTTGGTGAATCCCCTTAAACATAGGCGGTTGTGGAGGGTGTGGGGGGGAGAGCAGATAACGTGTGGTGATGAATCTGTATTAAAACGCTGGCTTAAACGCTGTTTGGGTACTTGGAATAACGGACTAAGCCCTTCCCTTCGTGTCATTTTTGATTTTTGTGTCTTTTCGCTCATTGCCCTCTTGCTGTCTTGTTCATGGTACCTGAGGCCACCTCTCTGGCCAGAGCACCAATTCGAGTCATAGCCTGCTAGTCCGATCACTGTTCGGATTTTAAATACTGCCCCTCTACCTGTCACTGTCCATCTCTCATGTCACTTGTAACGTCTTTCAAATGTGTTCACATCGCATGCCGTTGACCACCTTTTCTGCCACTGAAGCACCTCTCCCATCAGTGTTCAGATCTCCTGTCACTGCCCCTCTGCCACCACTGGCAACTCTCTCCTCTCACTACCCCTCTATTTAGTTATTATCCCCCTCTCCTGTCACTCAACACCTCACAGCCCACCTGTTTTCTCCCTGCCTCCATTTCTGGAAAGTGGCAGCTTCTGCAGTTGTCACCTCTCTTGTCACCAAGACAGATTACCTCCTTTGTCACTGCCCTACTGTCCTGTTAATGCTCATCTCCCATCAATGTCAACCTTTTCCTTCACTACCCACCCACTCCATCAGGGGTCATCACTTCTATTGATGCCCATGTCTCTGATGTCCTCCTGCTAGCTACTGATGCCATAGATAACCTCTGATAGAGCGCGCGAGGTCACCCAGCCAATGATTACGCCGTTTCCGGCTTCAGGGCCCATATACTTTCAATTCACACTATTCATTGACCAGGCGACTTCACGGGCTGCTACCAATTGTGTGTGTTCCCTACTGTTATTACTTAGTGTACCCGACTTACCATCCACCGACACGGGTACCTATGACTTCAATGGATCAGGGGCCTAGCTGTAAAAGGAAAGGCAGCAAATGCAATTTCAAATGACATTCAATACTGTTGGAAATGACCACGGACAACTGGAAGTTTTAAATTGTTTATCTAAAGTTCGTTTTCTGAAAGCATGAGATTTACAAGAATAAGGCAGTCGATAATCAAGATAATGAAAAGTACATAACTATAGAGAAATAAAGTCAGAGTAATCATTAAAATGCAATAATGAGATGCAAAGGAAATATGCTATGCATTCAAGGCAGGAATTCTTTAGAAAATCTAAGTAAGGTCGTTCTAGACCATATCAGAAAATGACAAACTGCAATGCAAAATATGATTTCTAAAAGATAGGGTAACATGAGAACATATCAAGAAAATTATGCAAATGACTTTACGTTTCAATAGTTTGCGGTAAAGCATGGAAAAATCAACATGTGCAAGATGTCTTTTATTAAAGCAAAAGACTGAAATATAGAAAGGTGCAAGTTTTAAGGAACTTAGAGCAGTATTTACCTAGACTGGTGTGGAAACCAAACCCTGGCCACGGGTCAGTTAAGGACAGGATACCCTCAAGGAAGGATACCCCTCAAAAGACAGCAGGTGCAGAATGGACACCCAGGACAGGACAGGATACCCTCAGATTAGGAATCAGGACAGGACCTCAGGACAGGACAGCAAACCCTCAGGACAGGACCGCTCAGGACAGGACCGCACCCGCAGTTTGGAAGCAACGCCTGCGCTCCACCCTCTCTGCAGCTATCGATCAAGACCCCGATTGGGTCAACGAACTCCCAGCAAAGTGCTTCGCCAGCACTTTAAGGTTCAGTAAAACCTTAGTCTATGGTCAATTTCGGACAGAGTGCTCCGCAGCTCTCTGTATCTTCAGTCACCTATTGAGTACGATGGGTCAGTGACAGGTCAGCTAAACCAGACAAGTCGGACAATTCCCTAGGTGAACCCAGGGTAGATATACTCTTTGGGTCAGTGTACCACCCCCAATGTTGCAAAGTGTCAGAATCCCTCAATTTGGATTGGTCCTAAGGTAGGATTTGGGTAACACACCAATCAGAATACACGATTTATATGCCTACTTTACATATTTGGGTACCGCCTAGCAAATTTGGGGTTCCCATGAGAAACCGTGCAGAAATACGAGTGACAAATTAACAATGTAACACATGAGCAGCAACATTCTCCGTTCTCATAGCGCAGAGGTGGCTTTCCCAGGCGCATCTTGACTGTGGCTGCCAGCTGGCTGAGTTCCACTGTCCAAAGTGGCCACCTTTCAGTGCTCCCTGGTCATGCGCAGAAGAGACCGTCAATATGGCTCCCAATCAGTTCGGACCCCCATTCCCCGCGGTACATGAAAAGTAAGCGAGAACAAATTAATACACAAACATAACGTTATGAAATCACATCACAGGGTTGTACTTTCAACTTATCATCATAAAATATACTTATGCAGTCTAAATGTTAGCTACATAGAAACGGTGACAAGAGCAGTGGCACGAGCAGTACCACATTATGGGTCAAGCTATGTATTACGCATGCGCATAATTTTCCCTCCAACTCTGCAGACGCGTCAGGACACGTGAGTGTGGCTGACGCATGCGCAGTAACTAAATACAAGCGGCGGCCATATTTTACGGACACGGATTAAAATGATTAGGAATACACATAGGCAAGCTTCTTAATCCTTATTCAAACTAAAATAAACGTTAGTAAGACGTACACTTATTACCTTGTTACACATAGACGAGGTTCATGACTTCGGCAAGGTCGCAAAATATGCGAAGCTTTGCTTCATCAATCCCCTCTTTGATGATATTTATCATCACAAAATAAATGGAACCAGATGCCAACTTTTCTTTCACACTTTATACAGTTCTATTTCTTCTAGCAATCGCTCCAGCTTTTCTCGTTCAGTTTTGGTAGGGTGAGAATTCTTCACCTTTTTATAGATTTGATTATTCATCTCTTCTAATTCGAGCTCATCCACACTCCGTTTCACTCCTCTTGTATTTACTTCTCTCGCATTCACCTCATACTTCTTTGTGTGTTTGCGGCATTTGCAACAGACAAATATGAAAAATAGGATGAGACCTATAATTCCAATTGGCATCAGTACTTTGAGCAATAAGCCTTTACCTATACTAGCGAACCAATGACCTACATTTGAGAGACCATCTACCAGTCTCTTCCAGGCACTATCAACCTCGAGTGGTCTCAGTTCCTTTGCCAAATTAGTAATGTTTCTCACATATCTTTTGAGCTGCACACTTTTATCCGGAATATAAGTGCAACAATGTTGCGCCTTCAACATCCGGCAGACTCCGCCCTCTTTCGCCAATAAGGTATCAAGAGCAAGTCGATTCTGCAAAACCATTGATCTGATCGCAACCATTTCGGTATTGACCAGCAGAAATCCATGAGCTGTCTCAGTTGACAACACATCCACTATGGTGGACAATTTGCAAATTCTGTGAGTGTTCAGAACCACTCCCACTCCAGGTATCAGTGCACTGAAAATACTACCCATTATTTCACCTATGCTTTCTCTTTTACTACGCACTAAGCCATTAGTATTTTCACTGCTTCCAGCAACTCCATTCACATGGTATATTTTCGGGAAGACAATGCCAAAATAGCAACTTCCATACCAGTGATCCGGCAATTTGAAATAAGCCTTGTCCCCACAAATATAATAAATTCCAGGAAACACAGGCTCTGACCCATTTTTGAAACCCCAACCTCCAATTACCTTGTAATTATGTTCGCATTCACTGGAACCAATGAAAATGTTATTATAATAGCTAGTCTTCTCGCGGTGAAGACATAGCTTGCCTTTCTTTTCAAAATCCAGCAACAGAGCAGGACCCGCCCCACCAGTTGAGGTGCCTTCCATGTTCTCTGCCCACTTTGGCTTTTTCTGACTTTCGTCATTAGCCTTCTTTTGTATTTTAATTCTCCTTTTCTCTGCCATGTTTAGGAACATCTTTTCCTGCTCATGCAAAGAACAAGTCAAGTTATCTCTGTGTGCGTCCGCTATGTCAATGTTACCTATAGTCAGGAAATAATCTCCCATGTATCGTATTGCGTCACTTTTGGTATGTACAGGATTCAAGTTCCCACGTATAGGGAGCTCAGAAAAGATCACGTCATTATTAGAGTAATAGTACTGTAACGGTCCTCTTTTGTAAAATAAACTAGCTAAAATGCTACAGGAAATTCCGTATGTCAGCGGCAAGTGATGGTATGTCACGCCTTCAGCTACAGAAGTAGGTAGCTTCATGCAGACATAGCAATCTTCAATTTCCATAGTCTCTACATAGTGTATTAACAAGTTTGCGAAAACATTTAAGCGTGTCCTGTTTTTGATTCTATGATAATGTAGTTCTTCCTCATCTGATGCTTCTAAGTCTTGTTTTGTTTGTCTCAGTGCTCTCTCATGTCTAGCTACACTCTGTGTTGTCAGCTCTTCACTGTCAGTATTTACAATTTCAGTAGGGACAATATTAGTATCTTTGCTTACAGCAAAGGGAATGAAAATGGTTAGTCCTATCCACAGTAATATCAGGACAACTATACTACAGACACATACCTTGCAGCATGTTTTGCAACAGCTGCGACTGGGTCTACCATTCACGTTTGAATCAGACATTTTGGGCTTCAGAAGAAGTTTCTCAACCCCTCTTTGTGTCTTTACACAAGTATCTTACTTTGTGCAAATTCACGGTGGCTCTTCTTCCTCTTCGTCAGAGTACTCAGGGACGGGCTCTCCGTCGCTTACGTCAGTGATATCGAGATCTTCAAGTTCTTCTAACACAAGTGTCCATTCAGGTGACTTGTACTTTTTGTTTTGTCTCTTTATCCGATCACTCCTTCTTTTGGAAGAGTCTTCTGGTTGTTCTGCTATACGAGCACTTCTCCTTTCTTCTGCACGTTTTTCTTCTACTGTTCTTATTCTCAATCTCAATTTCTTTATGTATTTAGGCTCAAGATGCTTTCTTTTCTTAAGTCTTTTGGTTGGTACTTGGACTTCGTTTTCTCCTCTTGCCCTCTTATTTTCATTAGCTTGTGGCAATTCTGCTTCAGTTTCTTCTTCTTCTATCTGACTAATTCCAGGGCTAGCATCTGTTTCTTCTGCCTGGGTACTAATCTGGCCTTGTTCAGGTAATTTGTGTGTTTGCACTTCAAGTGTTTCTGACTCTATCTCCTGAACACGTTCTTCTAATTCTATCTGATCCTGTTCAAGCACTTCGATCTCTGGACTTTCTTCTGCTCGAACTATTACACTATGTCTAGTCTGTCCCTTCCCGATATCAGGTGTCAGTGGAGGAGTATCAATCACTTGTTCTGTATTCCTCTCTTGTTCAAGATCCTTCACTTGTTCAGTATCGGGCACTTGTTCAGTCTTATTCACTTGTTCTGTATCAATCATGTGCTCTGTCCCTGTCTGACCTTCTCCTTCCTCAGTTTTGATGTGAATCTCAACAGTCTGAGGTTCTTCGCCTGTGCCTTGCTTTTCCTCTCTAGTCCACTCTCTACCTTCCCAAAGTCGTTCACTTGTTCGGATGGGGTCTTCGGTGAGATTAATCAAGGGAATCCACTCTTCTGGCCATATGCTTGGCAGCTCGTCTTCAGCTACTTCTGGCTCAGCTTCTTGGACCCCTTCAGCAGGCTGGACTCTTGGTAGTTCGTCATCAACTATCCTCGGGCCAACGTCTGCTGATTCTGCAGCTTGACTGGTACTGGGCTGTACGTTGTCAGCTACTTCTGGTCTGGCTCCTGCAGAGTCCTCTGCTGGACGTCCTTCTGCTTCAGGCACTTCGTCTGGTGGTACCTTCTGGGTGTGGCTGGCGTGTATCCAACGCGGAACCCCGGCACACTTGACTGCTGTGGTAGTAACCAGAATCACCTGACGTTTTTCTCCCCACCTTGGCTCCAGGCAGCTCTTCCGAGTATGCTTCTTTATCTTCACCCAGTCCCCCGGGACCAGTTTGTGAAGAGGAGTCGTTGGATTGAGGATGGCGTCTTCTCCGATCTGGCGAGAGATAGAACGCACTTGGTCACCCAATCTTTTGCAGTATTCAAGCACCAAATCATCAGTAATACTCAACAGTTTGCTTCCAGGCACCCATGCTTGTCTCATCACTCTTCCCATAATGATTTCATGGGGACTTAGGCCTGTCTTGCGATCAGGAATACTTCTGAGTCCCATCAGGACCAAGGGTAGGGCCTTCACCCAGGTCAGTTTAGTTGCATCACACAGTTTTGCTAGTCTGTTTTTGATAGTTCCATTTATTTGTTCCACTACTCCAGAAGCCTCTGGACGGTAGGCACAGTGAAGCTTTTGGGAAATTCCAAAGGCCTTACAGAGTTCGTCGATCACTGCATTCTGAAAATGTGAGCCTTGGTCTGATTCAATAGTGACTGGAACCCCGAACCTAGGTATCAGTTCTTTTAATAAACACTTAGCTACTGTTTTTGCGTCATTTTGGGGAGTAGGGAAAGCTTCCACCCACTTTGAAAATAAACAGACCATGACAAGGACATATCGTTTCCCTTCACAACGGGGCATGGTAATGAAATCAACCTGTATCCTTACAAAGGGACCCCCAGACCTCCCAATTTTCCCCAGTTCCACCACAGTCCTCTTCCCTGGGTTCATCTTTTGACATGACAGGCACCTCTGGCAGAGGGACTCTGCTACTTTCCTGAACTTTTTACTGTACCAAGTCTGTTGGAACACTAGAATCATGGCGTCCCTACCAATGTGTGATCCTTCATGTATCAACCTCGCCATTGTGCTAAGTAAGTGTCTAGGCAATACAGGCATACCAGTTGGACCTAAAATGACACCATCCACACGTCTTGGTCTACACCCATCGTCCTTCCACTTCTCTCTTTCTTGCCAAGGTGCCGCCTGCTGCCACTCTTTCACTTCATCCCATGTAGGCACTTCCTCAAACACTTGAAGTTGGCAGCTGGTTCCTGGCCCCCCTCGTTTTGGATTTACGATATACCGATCTCTTGCGCACCATTGGGCCACACGATCAGCATAATCGTTTCCCAGTGATACTTTGTCCATGCTCTTCTTATGAGCAACACATTTTACCACTGCCAGTTCCTTTGGTAACTGGATTGCCTCTAAAAGGTCTTGGACAACTTTTCCATTTCGAATAGGGGTACCTGATGAAGTCAGGAACTCCCTCTGTAGCCACAACTGGCCAAAGTCATGCACAACCCCATAACAGTACTGACTGTCAGTATACACTGTTATGCGTATGTTCTTCCCAATTTGGCAAGCTTTTATCATAGCAATCAATTCGGCTACTTGTGCAGACTTGATGTGATATAGATAACCTGCTTCCTCAATTTTCTCTAGGGATACTACTGCATAGGCAGCACTCAGGCCTCCTTGTTCATGCCTTAGACATGAACCATCTACAAATAGTTATTTGTCATGCACAGGCAATGGCGTTTCCTTTATGTCTGGGCGTGGCTTGGTATTGAATTCAGTTAGATCAATACAATCATGTTCATCATCCACCCCCCCTTCCATATCCTTTGGGTCGGGGAGTAAGGTGGCTGGGTTCAGAATACTGCACCTAACAATGTTTACATTTGCAGCACCCACAAGAATCCTCTCATATTTAGTCAGCCGACTAGGGGTGAGATACTGAGTTTTTGTTCTGGTCAACAAAATTACCACTCCATGTGGGACATACACAGTTACCGGATGTCCCATGACAATGGACTCACTCTGCTCTAAACTTGCGCAGGTAGCAGCTACTGCTTTCAGACAACCTGGTAATCCAGCAGCCACTGGATCTAAGGTTGCAGAGAAATATGCCACAGGCCTTCTCGTTGTGCCATGTTCTTGAGTTAGGACTGACAATGCACAATTATCGCGAGTGTCACAGAATAGGGCAAACTCTTTGGAATAGTCTGGCATCCCCAATGCAGGAGCAGTACACAGACAATCTCGTAGTTTGGTGAAGGCTGTTAAGCTTTCATCATCCCATTCTACAATTTCCGGTGTTCCTCTCTTAGTCATTTTTATCAAGGGCCTGGCTAGGACTGCAAATCCCAGAATCCACTGCCTGCAGTATCCTATCACACCCAGGAACATTCTTATTTCTTTCTGAGTACGGGGCAACTGCATCTTTTGAATTATTCTCACTTTTCTGACACCTTTTTCTATCTGGTGCCCCAGATATTTCACCGATTTTGCACAAAACTGTAACTTGTCAGGGGACACTTTATGTCCCTTTTCACACAGGTGATTCAGTAGGGCAATGGTGTCAATCACACAATCCTTATGACTTTTAGACGCCACCAAGAGGTCGTCTATATATTGCACTAAGACAGAGTTCCCAGGTAGGACTAAAGTTTCCAAACATTTTTTCAAGATCTGATTAAAGATAGAGGGGCTCTCTGTATACCCTTGAGGGACCCGGTTCCAGCAATACACGTGACCTTCGAAGGCAAATGAGAAAAGAAATTTGCTATCTGGATGCAAAGGAATGGAAAAGAATGCATGACACAAGTCTATCACCGTGAACCACTCAGCATCCCAGGGAATCTGATACAGAATCACTGCTGGATTCGGGACAATAGGGCAACAGGGAACTACTATTTTGTTGACTTTTCGTAGATCCTGTACTACTCTGTACTTGCCACTAGGCTTCTTAATGCCCATAATCGGAGAATTACATGGGCTACTCATCACCTCCTGTATGATGTTTCCTTCTAACAATTTCTGTATTTCCACAGCAACCCCAGCTTTCACTTCTGCATTCATCCTGTAGGGTTTAGTATTGGGGTATACTGCATTGTCCTTTATTGCTATCTGTATGGGGTCCACATTTTTCATTAACCCTACATCTTTCCCAGTAAAGTCCCACACCTCTGGCTTTACTGCTTCTTGGAGTTCTTTTGGTAAATCCTGCATGGTCATTCGTTTAATTTCCGAGTCAGGTCTGACTAACATTAATTTATAAATGCCGTCTTCATCTGGGGTCTGAATTTCCACACCCTTTGGTGTGCAAAAGATGGTACAGTTCATTTTGCACAGCAAATCGCGTCCCAGTAAGTTCACTGGACTGGTGTCACAAACGACAAATCTATGCATTTCCCTAAAATTTCCAATTGAGATCTCCATGGGCTTGGTAACAGGAGTACTAATCAATTGATTAGATACACCCACTACTTGGATGGCTTCTCCCGAGAGGGGTAGGTTTGGAACGTCCACTGTTCTCACAGTAGAACGGGTAGCGCCAGTGTCCAACAAAAAGGTGACATCGTTTCCGTCAACCTTTCCTTCAATGTATGGTCCGGACTGGTCTACCGGCAAGGAGGCGCCAAGTACGCACTCCTCGTCCTCCCCTCTCAGGCCCCGTCAGTACTGGTCATCACAAAGGAAGGTATCATTTAGAAGATACTGCGAAGTTGCTGCATTTCTGTTCTCATTGCTTTCCCAGACTTCTATCTCATCTCCCTCTGCCTGTTTTCCCCTGTATACTTGCTTTGGTGCTCGGGGCACCTGAACTGTTTTTACCTGTTGTTGAGTCTTTCTTGGTCTCTCTTTCTGCGTCTGTGGAGTTAAATCAGGAGTTTTGGGGTTATCTTCGGGCAAGTAAGGACACTCGTTACGCCAGTGTCCAATTTCGCCGCACTGATGGCAGGGAAATTTCTTCATAGCCTCCTCCCTGCTCATTTTGGGCCGGGGCTTGCCTCCTCCCCCTCCCCCAGGGCCTTCATTCTTTGCATTTTTTACCATGTTACTCAACTGCTTTTCCTGCTGTTCTGCGAGCTTCACCTGAGCCCACATCACTTTTTCCTTGAGAGCCTTTTTCTTTTCTGCCATCTCGTCCTCGCAGTACTTTGCGTACCGCAGGACCTCGTCTACCTTTTTGGAGTGCCAACAGATTTTGTTATCTTTTATCCACTGACAAATTTCAGGTCTTAAACCGTTTACAAACCTGTAAATGAAGTGCGTCATGTCCTTCATCTCGATGTTATCTATACCACTGTATGTTTTAAACACCTGCAACAGCCTTTCATAATAGGAGTGCACTGTCTCCTCTCTTTCCTGCGTTGTTCTATCTATCCTGGTCCAATCAGTTTCCTTAGCTGGCACCTTTAGTTTCAGATGCTGAATTACTTGTTCATACTTTCTCATGACTTCCTTCGAAGGTTCCCCTGTTTCTTTATCTCTGGTATACTCCTCACTAGGCCAGGCTATGGCTATTTTACACTCGGTCCATAGATCGACTGGGACCACAATGTCGAAAAACCCATCCAGGTCTTTCCACAGGCATTTCTGCACCTTTATGAACCTTTCCACTTGTCGGTACCATTCAACCGGCTTCTCGCGCAGTTTCGGGAAATCGTTAGTAAAGGACACAATATCCTGTCTGGACCATGGAACGTGCACATACCTCCCACCTGGTACTTCACGCATGGGGCATAATGTTTCAGGCTTGTCTACTTCTCTCAGAGGGAACTCAGGGGTAGCTTGTCTCGATCGGGCCTCATCTTTCTTACGTGCCCACCTCGTTTTCCACCTTTCCACGTCTCCCCATTTTTGCAAAACTGCAAGCAACTCTTTTATCTGCAACTTCCTCCCTGACACATTCAAGTTCTCTAAATCCTTATCTGAGAACTCAGCTCGGTATGGTTTCTGCAAGGGCTTTGATCTTGATATATCTATCCCCATACTAGCTGCAGTGTCGGTCAGTTTTTCGTGGAGCACCCTGGTACTTCTGGTAAGGCTTTTACACATGAACAGCAATTCTTCTTCAGAATAGGTGTTTAATCTGTCTAACCCCACATTTCCTGCCATCAATTCCTCTATTTCTACCCTCAGCTTGTAGAGGTCTAAATGTTTCGTTTGCGGAGCCTGTTTTTCTAAATCACGACTCCAATTTTCAATCTCTTCTGGCGTTACCAAGGAAACACTCCTAGTCCCTGTTGCTGATTCTAATTTAATTTCTTTCGCATCAAAAGGATTATGCCTCTTCTGCACTCCCTTTCCGGTCTGTTTGTTTGGTAGATCCAAGAACACCACTTCAGACTCGCACTCACTGGACTGATCGTCCATCAGTAGGGGCTCTTGCCTCGGCGGGGCCATTATCGGGTTCATAACCGGAGGGTTCAGACCTCCTTGATTATTCCCGTATAACGGAACCACTGGTCCGATTGTTACCGGAATAGTCAAAGCTTCAGGACTGGTATTTAACTGGGAGATCTTCTGAATTATTTCTGTCCTCTGTCTAGCTAGGGCCTCTTGCTCCCTTTCATCTAGTACTCTTCCTAATGTCCGGTCAGGTATCATCTGTGGGGTCAGGTGAGGGGTAAGACTCGGGGCAGTAGGATGCGTTTCACTTGGACCCCCACCATAATTTGGTTTCGGGAACAAAGTTCCTGTGCCAAATGACCTACACTCTTCCCCATATGGAGGCTGCAAAAAGGGTACCCCTGAACCTACTGGCTTTTCTTCGTTCTCATAAAGAGGTCTGGGGTAAAATGTTCTTTCACGGGAATATTTTTCCTCTGAGCTCTCGGGCATTCTAGGATATATATTGCGTACCTCCGGGGGCTCGGGCTTCTCGAAATAGGGCAATACCTGGCCCCCTCCCCCCCTACATAGGGATCTGTCCTCCTCCTTAATAGATGGACGCTGGGGATTCTCTCCTGCACTGGTAGGTCGGGCTCCCTCATTATAAGGGGGCGGACTTCTCGTAAAGATGTCATCTAACAATTCATCATCTGACTCTCCAAGGGCTCCCCAATGCTTACACTTTTCTGTCCTTTTTTCTCCCCCCGACGGGGAACATGCTGGCATCATAGGAAACAGACCCTCAACAATCATGCTCTGCCTCCACTGTTTCATCCTCTTGTCCCTGGTCTCTTGTTTCAGCCTGGGGTACCACTTAGTCAGACCTTTGTCCATTCGGGGTTTCTCTCTTTCAAAAGCCTCAATCTCCCATTCCTCTAATGCCTCATACTGCGTTAGTCTCGGTCTGGGATGCAATTCATTCATTCGGGTTCTCAAATTAAATAAAATTCTGCCATTAAAAGTACCGTCTAACGGAAAAGCCAATACTCCGTCATCTTTTGTGTACTTTACCCAATTCTCCAACCACACACAGGTGTTGTACCCTCGGTCAAACATCATGAATGAGGCAGGAGTATTCGGTGGCGGAATAGTAACGCCCTCTCTAGACTTAATCGGGTTGTCCGTTTTGAAGAAATTCTTTACCCTGCTTACAAGGGACATCTTTCTCTTAGCTCCGTACATAATATCGTATCTATTAGCTTTCCACTGATCCCTTTCAAACCCTTGGTTTCTTGGATCGGGTCTAGTCTCTGGACAATACGAGTGCCACATACGATTTTTACACTTAACTCTGTTTACAAAGTCACCTCCAATCAGAACGCGTCTTGCAATTCCGTGCGACTAATGAGGTGCACGCGTTCAAGTATTTTCGGCCAATGGGTGCGCGGCCCCTTCGTGAGACTGTTCTCACGCTCCGGCGCTTCACCCCTCCTTCACAATTCCAGCCCCGCTACCCGCCCGCTGCTTCTACCAATCCCAGCGCGGCACGGAGTGACGTCAGAGGCGCTTCGCGACTGACTCCCTCCCTTCACAAGGTAACGGAAACTTTCTTTCCTTTTAAAGTGCTCAGTGCTTGGTTATTTTACAACAAATACACATTCGCCACAGTGCTCAAGTGTCTAGACAGGATAGCTTTGTTTTACTGCAAGTAAACTACTTCCATTTACTTTTCACGCGCTGCGGGTAGATCTCTTCCGCCTACCCTTCACTCTAGCATCGGTGAACCTGTTATTCCCCTAAACTCATCCACTTCTCCGGGATATATCCGAGTCTAAGGTTTCCCAGCGGACCCCTTTGCTTTCACCCAAGCTCCGATGAACCTGCTACTCTTCCGATGTGACCCTTACTAGGTTACGCCACTATGGGAATTTTGCCAATGAACCTCGTTACTGACATTTATTCACACATGTATTCAGAAAACCCTAGTTAGTGCTTCCCGGTTATCCTAACCTGCACCTAACTTTCCTTAAGCCTGTGACCTCAGGACAATGGATTCTATTCACCACTTGCCCTTTCAATTCCCCGGGGAGTTCGGACTACAAGAAACGATACGGTTTACAAATGCATGGATTAATACATATAACAATATAAGAACAAGAATAATAACAATACAATAATTCATACATTTCAGCAGCGTATTCACAAGAGAGTGATCAGTCCCCTCGGAACAGCCGCTCTTATAGCAGCTTTAATGTACGAGCAGTTTCCGACTCAACTAGTCTAACTAGTTCTACCTAACCTTTAGCTAGTCCCTAACCATCCTCTGATCTACCAGAAAACTGATAGAGCGCGCGAGGTCACCCAGCCAATGATTACGCCGTTTCCGGCTTCAGGGCCCATATACTTTCAATTCACACTATTCATTGACCAGGCGACTTCACGGGCTGCTACCAATTGTGTGTGTTCCCTACTGTTATTACTTAGTGTACCCGACTTACCATCCACCGACACGGGTACCTATGACTTCAATGGATCAGGGGCCTAGCTGTAAAAGGAAAGGCAGCAAATGCAATTTCAAATGACATTCAATACTGTTGGAAATGACCACGGACAACTGGAAGTTTTAAATTGTTTATCTAAAGTTCGTTTTCTGAAAGCATGAGATTTACAAGAATAAGGCAGTCGATAATCAAGATAATGAAAAGTACATAACTATAGAGAAATAAAGTCAGAGTAATCATTAAAATGCAATAATGAGATGCAAAGGAAATATGCTATGCATTCAAGGCAGGAATTCTTTAGAAAATCTAAGTAAGGTCGTTCTAGACCATATCAGAAAATGACAAACTGCAATGCAAAATATGATTTCTAAAAGATAGGGTAACATGAGAACATATCAAGAAAATTATGCAAATGACTTTACGTTTCAATAGTTTGCGGTAAAGCATGGAAAAATCAACATGTGCAAGATGTCTTTTATTAAAGCAAAAGACTGAAATATAGAAAGGTGCAAGTTTTAAGGAACTTAGAGCAGTATTTACCTAGACTGGTGTGGAAACCAAACCCTGGCCACGGGTCAGTTAAGGACAGGAAACCCTCAAGGAAGGATACCCCTCAAAAGACAGCAGGTGCAGAATGGACACCCAGGACAGGACAGGATACCCTCAGATTAGGAATCAGGACAGGACCTCAGGACAGGACAGCAAACCCTCAGGACAGGACCGCTCAGGACAGGACCGCACCCGCAGTTTGGAAGCAACGCCTGCGCTCCACCCTCTCTGCAGCTATCGATCAAGACCCCGATTGGGTCAACGAACTCCCAGCAAAGTGCTTCGCCAGCACTTTAAGGTTCAGTAAAACCTTAGTCTATGGTCAATTTCGGACAGAGTGCTCCGCAGCTCTCTGTATCTTCAGTCACCTATTGAGTACGATGGGTCAGTGACAGGTCAGCTAAACCAGACAAGTCGGACAATTCCCTAGGTGAACCCAGGGTAGATATACTCTTTGGGTCAGTGTACCACCCCCCAATGTTGCAAAGTGTCAGAATCCCTCAATTTGGATTGGTCCTAAGGTAGGATTTGGGTAACACACCAATCAGAATACACGATTTATATGCCTACTTTACATATTTGGGTACCGCCTAGCAAATTTGGGGTTCCCATGAGAAACCGTGCAGAAATACGAGTGACAAATTAACAATGTAACACATGAGGAGCAACATTCTCCGTTCTCATAGCGCAGAGGTGGCTTTCCCAGGCGCATCTTGACTGTGGCTGCCAGCTGGCTGAGTCCCACTGTCCAAAGTGGCCACCTTTCAGTGCTCCCTGGTCATGCGCAGAAGAGACCGTCAATATGGCTCCCAATCAGTTCGGACCCCCATTCCCCGCGGTACATGAAAAGTAAGCGAGAACAAATTAATACACAAACATAACGTTATGAAATCACATCACAGGGTTGTACTTTCAACTTATCATCATAAAATATACTTATGCAGTCTAAATGTTAGCTACATAGAAACGGTGACAAGAGCAGTGGCACGAGCAGTACCACATTATGGGTCAAGCTATGTATTACGCATGCGCATAATTTTCCCTCCAACTCTGCAGACGCGTCAGGACACGTGAGTGTGGCTGACGCATGCGCAGTAACTAAATACAAGCGGCGGCCATATTTTACGGACACGGATTAAAATGATTAGGAATACACATAGGCAAGCTTCTTAATCCTTATTCAAACTAAAATAAACGTTAGTAAGACGTACACTTATTACCTTGTTACACATAGACGAGGTTCATGACTTCGGCAAGGTCGCAAAATATGCGAAGCTTTGCTTCATCACCTCTCATAGCACAGCGCCTCTCTATTTTCAGTCTTGTCCCCCAGCATGTCACCTTAGCTCTCCTATCACTCACTGCACATCACTACTACTTTTCCCCTATCCCCTGTCACTCACTGTCTTTCCATACTGGTCCTCACATGCCAGTGCTCCGCTCTCATTGATCCCCACCACACCTTTAACCCCCTCTTACCCTATGCCGCCTCCTCTCCAATCACCTGCAGGCTTCTGGAAGGCTGGATCCACAGCACTAGTGTTGTATTTGACAAGTCTCCATTCTAATGTGCGTAACTTGCTGCTTTTTGGAACGTCTCGCATATATCACTTAGGCTACAAGTTAATTGCTGCTGATTTTAAAATACATGTCTTTGGGGATTCGTGACTATTTTACTGCTAGCGGTGGTTAAATAAAGCTTTATGTTACAGTACATTTTGAAGTGCGTCATGTTATATTGGAATACTGTTGGCCCCTTCACTGCTTAGATGGTTTCAGAGCGGTATGGGGATGCTAATGTTATGTTAATGTGTTAATAACACGCGCCTTTGGCCAGCCTAAGCCTCATATTGTCATGTTTTACTTGTTTAGGGGTATGTTGTCCGCATCAGCGGTGGTAATGACAAGCAGGGCTTTCCCATGAAGCAAGGAGTCCTGACCCACACCCGTGTCCGGCTGCTCCTTGGCAAGGGGCCCTCCTGCTATCGCGCAAGAAGAACTGGAGAACGCAAGCGTAAATCTGTCCGTGGTTGCATTGTTGATGCCAACTTGAACGTCCTCAACTTGGTGATTGTGAGGAAAGGTGAGTTGTACTCATTTTGTAACCATTATAAACACTTGTGTCGTGTTTTGAAAATTCTCTCGTCCATTCCCTGAGTGAATTAGTAAAACCAGTGCATTGTTTCATCAAGTTACTGAGCGGCGAGATCGCAGAACCCTTTCAAGTGCCTATTTTAGCAGTGGCATACTTGTTTTTCAGATTGTGCGCTGTGAAGATCTCCGCTTTTCTTAAATTCAGGCTGAGGGCCAAACTTTGCGTGAAGGAAGGTAAGTGTTTCATATTGGACAAGTAACTACATCGATTGTGGAGGTGTGCCAGTCAGTGCAGCCAAGAACTGGCCACCCATACCCTGAATGAGAGCGACATGATCAAAATAAATATGGCTTCTTGTGGCCAGTCTCTTCGAAATAGTGCTGGCTAAACCAAGTGCTGTTTCCTTTAAGAAACAAGCATTGGCATAGCCAATAGGTCTAGCCCTTGGGACCTTATAAATGTTTAGCCATGCAACACTTGATGTTGTTGCACCAAGGATATTGTGCTGGATAACTAAACACTTATAAGGTCCCAAAAGCGAGACCTATTGGCTATGCCAATGATTGTTATCTATACTGTAAGGCGCCAATAAACCTCTCATGTTCAAGGGCTTCACCTCTAAGAATGCTTCTCTTGATAGGGCGCCTTTGTCTAACTTTGCTAGAAACATTCTTTCTTTATTTCGCAATATCTTACTGAGCTCCACGTGCCCATTGATTCGCAGAACCAGATGATTCATCTCTCATCCCTATCGGGAGAGGGAATTATTGTGCCAGTGATACCCTTAAATCCAGGTATCAACCCAAAATGAAACGTAATTAATTGAATTTCCCCTAACCACTACACCTCAGTGATTGCACTAGAGTACGATTGAAATGAGCAACAGAAATACCTGTTATTTACAGTGCTTAGCAACGGCAGACGTGTAGTGTGAATCTCTTTATAAAACCATTTTATTACTAGCAGTAATAATACTATCACCCTGCCACAATGGTATCAAAGTGGGTCATGCATGCTATCATATTTTGAGTTCCTTGCTTAATTGTCAGTCATGCTGACCCCTTAGTCTGAACATTAAATCTCACTTTTTTTTAAAATTATCATTTCAGTTTTAAATATATGTGTTGTTTAGTACAGTACTAATGCAGCCCTATGGCACGTCGGAGTTCTTCAACTAGGAAAGGGAAAGTTGGAGAGGGTGCAGAAAGAGCTAAACTGGAATGGGTCTAAATAATTTTTATCTTATTGATTGATACAGCAGTCATTGTTTACTGAACTCAAGGGGTTCTGTTTTAAGCAAAATCTGGCTCAAAATGAAGCCTCACCCCTCAAATTTGTAACCACAAAACACAACTTGGGCTAGTGCAATAAATACAGTCTCGCTGGGATGTGCCAGAGCTTTATTTGTGCAGGTTGCTGGCACTGTCCTAATTTTTTAGAACAACATTCATGTTTGATCATCCGATTTTGAATCAGTGCAAGAGAGAAGCAGAAAAGGGGGAAGATAGGAAAGCTGAAGTCAGTTGTGTGCCGTTGTCCGTAAGCAGCACTGACGGAAAACCTTCCCTCTTAAAGATGTCAAAATAGCAATAGTAGAGGATGTGGAAATACTATTCATGAAAGCAACCTCAACCCACTTCGATTTCGCATCCACCAAAACCACAGCATATCTCTCACTGTCCTTAAGAAAAGAAAACGGACCAATAAAATCCAAACACACCTTTTCCCAGACTTTATCAGCCAAGGAAACATGCTGGGTTTCATCAGAAGAATCAAGACCAACCCTCAACGTTTTCTCAGATTCTTTGCATGACACACACTTTTCACCCCAATCCTTCACCTGCTGATCCATAGATGGCCACCAATAAACCTCCCTAAATCTCTTCACAGTCATTGTCTGCCCCAAATGTCCCTCATGAACTAAACTATTAAATCTGAGACGTAAACCAAACGGAGGTACAAATTTGTCATGACGCATAACCATACCCTCAGCCGTTATGGATAATTGATCCACAATCTTTAGAAAAGGTCTCATGCCTTCAGGAAGACTACTCTCTCTTCTGATGTTACCCTTTTTTAACCTAACAACCCCCATCAACGTTACATCCTCTCCCATTTCCTTAATCCAAGTTTTTTTTTAAATGGCATTTGCAAACCCTTCCAAAGCATCATCCACACTTGCCACTACTTCATCTGTAGCAAAATCAGACACCACCGCCTCTTTATCCGGAAGTCTTGAGAAACAGTCAGCAACCCTGTTCCGCCAGCCTGGAACATATTCCACTTTGAAATCAAACTCTTGCAATCTCACTGCAAATCTTGCCAATCTACCAGAACAATTTCCTATACCCCCAGAACCCAACACTTTCAACAACGGTTTATGATCTGTACGCAACCTAAATGAATCGCCCCACAAGAACACTCTGAAATGATTGGTAGCCCAAGCCTCTTCGCCAAAACTGTTGTAGTATATCACCACAATGAAGACAGGAGATTAACACCTTCTTAGTATTTATTGATTGAAGATATATCTCAAACCATGTTCACACCAGACACAGCTGGACCAACTGACCATGATGCCAGAGATATGAGATCATGCTAGAATGTGGAAAGCATCACAGAGATGTGCAATTCCAAGCAGCATCTCATTGAAATATAACAGTACAGTATTGCAAACCCTCTGGCAGGATGGATAAGAATGATACCAGCCTTAATGGGATACTAACATATTCGTTCGTTCGTAAATCTTTTATTTCAGCACAATTGGCCATAAAAGCACAATTTAAGAATACAATTTTATAAATTGGATAAAATACTATAAATAGGGAACAAGACAAAGGATTTACATTCCACGCACTGGGAGAACTTCCCCAGGCATCAGCCATCTTATAGAGCAGAACATAAAGTGCATGTGCTTTGGAGACTGGTTCCAATAGTTGTTTGCTCCATACAAGTTTAAAAGTTGCGGTACACATAGAAGTAATGAATTAAAAGCTTAAAAAAAGGGATTTACACAGCTGGCATATATGCCTCCAGTTATCACACAGTGTATAAATAAGACCAGAGGCATTCGGGGGGAATTGCACATTCCGGGACAGGAATATTAGGCATTAATATTAATACAATTAACTCCACAGCAGCGGCATAAATAGAAATTGGTGCAAAGAAATCTGTTGAAACATATCAAGGACATTTGTCATTCCTATTTAGAGGCTTATTCAAGATGGCTCTACGCGTGCACCACATAGCGAAGAAAAAGTGTGCAATTGAAAAGACAATGGGCATATGTGTGTCAGATTTTAGAATCCTATACAACCTATGACAATGTCTCAACACCAAGTTCCTGCAAAGTTGTAGTAGCCATCGGGACCTAGCCTTCCTGTATCCTTGGCAGAAAAATATCAAATGAACATCAGACTCATCTACGTTAAGGCACGCTGGAGACTCTGCACTTGTGTGGCCCTCCCACTTCTTTGTGAATAAACGCAGCAGAAGGACTCCATACCTAAATTGCAGATAAAGTTTCTTAGCCAAGAGCGACTGTATTTCATCCAACACTGGTTCTAAAATGTAGATGGATTTGACTTCCAGAAACTCAGCCGTCAGTCTCCCCACTGAGGCTCTCATCTCAAGCTGGGGGAGCTTATAGTCTCTATGGCTCTCAATTAGAGTTTCTCTTGGAGTTATTTGGGAGATTTTATCTGCATTGTGCCACAGACTGCCCCTGCCCAAGTCCTCACCTGTTTTCTTGATGTGTAACAACCAGGGCAACTTCCCTGCACCCCGCAACCCCATGACATCAATCAGTTCTTCTCTATAGGAGTCTAGTTCAGGGGTGGACCACAGGCGCCGCCAGTATAAGGGTCTGAGGGCAGCTTCTTCCTCGATGGGTCTAATTCCCAGATTCATACGTAGGGGTATTAAAGGTGTACTGGGTGGCAAACCCATGAGTTGTCTAGCAAATAGATTCTCAGAGAGAGCTAGCTGGCCAGTTAAACAATGCCCCCATAGTTCGGCTCCATAAAGTGCAGCCTCCCTAGCCTGGGCCTTGTAGATTTCCACGGCAGGACTCACCTGTTTATCAGTGCATGCCCTATATAGTTTTAGAATACCCCTGTAGTCTGGGATAATTTTAGGCCTGGTTTACTAATTTGGGCTCCCCAATCCATTCTCTCTGGCAGTGTAATTCCCAGGTGCTCAAATATGGATACCCTCTCTAAGGGACTTCCATCCAGAGAAGGGCTTGGGTGGGTGGTATTACCCGCATTGAAAACCATGTACTTTGTTTTTTGGAAATTCATTTCTAATCCCCGCTGTTTGCAGAAGACGCCAAAGTTATCAAGGGTTCTCAGGATTCCCATAGGGGATTTGGCAAGCAAGAGGGTATCATCTGCAAACATGAGGGCAGGAATAGTGCGTTTCGCCGACCTGGGAGTATCGATATTTACCCCAGCATTTAAAGATTCTATTAGGCCATTAATATAAGGGCAGAAGATAGTTTGGGCCAGCACACAACCTTGCAGGACCCCTCTCTGGACAGGCAGGGGAGATGATAGTTCGCCGTTTTTGCCAAATCTAATTTGGGCACAGTTGCTCTGATGTAAACCTTTTAACTGGTGGCAAAGATACTCTGGTAAACCCATATCTAGTAGAGTTGCCCAGAGTTTGTCCCTTGGTACCAGATCGAAAGCTGACTTAAGGTCTACCTATATTCTATGTTTGACCAGACTATGGACCTGATTCATGGTTTGGCCGACGGAGTAATCTACTTTGACCTAGCGGAGGACATAACATCCGAAGAGCTGAGATTACTCTGCCCGCCAAATTTAGAAATGATCGCCAAGCTGGCAGTCATTTCTAAAACATTGGCAGGGACCACCATCACAGCAGTTCCTGTCAATGCGGTTTAAAGTTTGGCACACAGCTCCGTCAACATGACGGAGCTATCCATTGAATGTATGTTTTTTTTTATTTTCAAAAATAAAATTCCCAAGCAGATTTTTCTTTTTGAACATTAAAAAAATGCACCCTTTACCATGTAAGTAATCTTCCATGGCGTAGTGGCTATTTAGCAATTTTTCCTGTCCCTTACTGCCAGGGTTTTCTTGGCGGTGATTGGCAGTGAAAACTAACCTCTAATTCCACCGATCTAAATTAGGTGATTGGCATTAGAAGTCAACCTCCGGCGGCTCTTTATCAGTTGGGATCTTGGAGGGGTTTAATTATGGTAGTCTCGCAGTGATTAAACCAAAGTTCCGCCCACATTTAAATTGGGCGGGCGGACCACAATTTTGGCAGTATGAATACTCTGTCAATGTTGCAACAGAAAATCCATACTGGCGATATTAAAATCAGTCCGCATATCTGTGTAACCTCGCTATCCTTTCTGCACATAGCAGCAATGGGGGAAATTAATTCTCTTTTAGGGGTGGATTTCATGATCCATCCACATCATTTTATAATCCCTCTTTTGCACGTTTGAGCAGATTTTCATTGCGTTGCCTCAAATGTACTCTGTGACTTGATGCCCTAACATCACTGGGGCAGAATAGCTACCATTTGAATGTGTGTGTGCTGCCCTGCTTGTCACTGGATTTGCTTTAAAGTTAACCAGCTTTGCAGTATATAACTTATGTTTTTTTCCCAAACATCTCCCTCTAAAACTTGGAAAGCTGCCGGCTAAACATACATCAACTATTATCCTGCTTTAAGTTACTTAAAGCACTTCTTTAGTTAATGACATGTTTAGAAACCGTCAAAGTGCAGGTAATAGTGGGGAGTCTGCTGCTGAGCGCTGAGATGAAACATTGTGGGATGCAAGGTCCTCCTTGAAGCTTGTTGTTGTAAGTGCATCACGCCTCAGTTAAGGGCACAGCTATCAGAGCTGCGTGGCTCATGCACAACAAAGCGAGACCAGAGCAATAACAAGGCTGGTGACTGACAGCAATGCCAATTACAGAGCTGTAACTTGATCATAAAACCAGTAGCAACCAGTTCCAACAGAAGACGAATGTACTGAACTCAAGTGCTGTCACCACCGTTGTGTAATGGGCAGATCCCTTTCAGAATAAAGCCCTGTTAAGCCATTGGAAAGGCCAGTAATAACAGGTTGGTCACTCTTGTCTCACAATCTGTCAGCCTAGCAAATTGACGTAATCTAATTTGCTTCTTACTTTGTCTTTTGCAGCAAAAGAATCCACACGTGTGGGTGCGAGGAATCCCTAAATTGTACATCCCAAAATATTACCTCAACAGTATGCCCATGGGTTAAAGAATCGTCTACAGTGTTAAACCTAATTTCAGAAAGCAAGGTGTCCCTAAGATAAGGCATGCCACAGCCTATCAAAATGCATTCAAGATTTATTACATAAACTCAAACGGTGCGGTAAAGAAATCATAAACACAACTGCATGAAGTCATGGCCGCCATGAAGGCTCTCAGAAAATAGGGCATTACAGAATAATGTGCAAATCAGAAATAGCTGAAGTCCCAAGTGAGCAGCAAAATCATTAGGAAATCAGCAGCGTCTCTAGTAGCATCGCAAAGTCTTCAGGCTCACCCCAAAAAGGGAGGGGGTGCAGCATATAGCATAGCAAATCATTAGTTCTGCAGAAGCATCATGGTGTGAGCAAAATAATGACATTCTTAGCAAATCAGAGCCCAATTTTATGAAGTGTCATATTGTCTTAGCATTTAAGCACTATCCCACTACATCAATAATAATTTTGCCAACTCTATGCTAATTTCATCTGGATACAGCAGGGCAAAGTGGGTGCATGAACAACAGTGCCTATAAATAAGGCACAGTAAGCTAGCAGAAGGGCCTTGGCAAATGCAATATTTCTGTGTATTTGTTGAAAAGTTTTCACCAAGAACAGCAAGAAAAATGCCAATGGGGGAGAGGAGTTGGCCTAACGGCTAAGGCGCTCGACCTCGGACATAGGGATCTGGGTTCGAGTCTCGGTAAGGACGCCAAAAACTCCTGTGATTCTGGGCAAATCACTTAGGGGCCCGATGTAGGTAATTCTTATTTACCACTTTTTAAATACCGAATTTTACCGATTCGGTATTTAAGAAGTGGTAAATATGAAGGGGGGAGATGTAGGTATTTCCAGATGTGTAAATACAGAATCTTTAAGATTCAGTATTTACCGAATCTGGAAATACCGAATCGGTATTTCCTATTGATTCCTATGGGATGTGAAGCCCATAGGAATCAATGGGCAATACCGATTCTGTAATTACAGAATCGGTAAATACCGAATTTCTCAAGGGTGCAGGGGGTGTCAATTTGACACCCTCTGGCCCCCCCAAAACAGGCTCCGGTGCCATGTGGCAGGCATACATGCCCCAAGGGCAGGTCTGCCTGTCATATGGCAGAGGTGTGCATGCACACATGTGCATGCACACCGGAATCGGTATTTTACCATCAAATTGGATTTGATGGTAAAATATCGATTTTGTAAGGCTTGTGGGACTCAGAAGAGTCCCACCTACATCTCAAATTTACCGAATCGGTAAAAATACCGATACGGTATTTTACAGAATCGGTAAATTTACCGATCGGTAAATTTACAGATTCTGTAAAATTAAGGGCCCTACATACCATTTCTGAAATACCGGTCGGTAACGGCCGAAAATACCGATTTTCGGCCGTTACCGACCGACCTACATCTGGCCCTAGATCTCCCCGTGCCTAAAATGAAAGTGTGTCCTCATGTAACGTAACTGGTGCTATGTAAAGCGCTCTGATACCTGATTCGGTTCGGGTCTAGTTCGCGCTATATAAAACTCTGCAAAAAAAAAAAAATGGAGATAAACAAGCATGACTCTGCTAGACTGTATGCTGCAGAAATAATGTACAATGAACATGCTGGAGGAGACATTTATTTTGAACAAGATGGTTTCTGGGCCTAAATTAAGGTTTAGTTCACAAAAAAAACATTTTAACAAAACATAGCACATTTGTTTGAAATGCGATAGTACCATGTCAGTGTGTACATGTAAGTTCGAGAGTAAATCCTGCACGTTGTTAATAATGCACACAAATATGAAATGCACAAAAACCATGGAGGTCGCCTTTGGTAAGAGCAGAGACTCAATGCACCATAAGAAAATGTGCAAAATTATGAGGCTTCTATTTCAAACGTTGTAAATGAACAGAGGAAACTTCGCAAACTTCTCCAAGTTGTGAAATTTTTCACTCAGTCTTGTGAGTACAAATTGGTATTTAGATGGTTAGGTCAGTGCAGCAGATGATATCCATCACAAAAAACTTTTCTTTATTCACAGAATTTCCAATTTGTTTTACGATAGTAGAAAGAACATGTAAAAAACACTGCGTTTTGTAAGCAAGAGCCCACATTATTAGTTTTCACTCTCCCAAAGCCCAATTTGCACAATATGACAGTTTGCCAGGGAGATAGACCAAAATGTGGCATTGAGAGGGTCAAATGTGTTTGCCACTCAGATTTTCAATCTGTGATTTTTTTTAATTAAAACAAATGCACGTTTCCCCAACGGCAATTCACAAAGAAACGTATCAACGCTATATGACCTCTCATCGTATGGGAAATCGTTGGATTGTTCTCGACTATCCTTGCCATTTGCACAGTGGAACGTGTGAGGGTCGGCCGACAAGGTACAAAGCATGCTGTGGACAACGCTTTTATTAGGATTGTGAGAAAAAAAAAGATATTTGAATGAATTAATGGAATGAGTATTTATATAGCGCTTACGAAAGCAGCTACTTCGGAACAAAGTGTCCTGGCGCTAGAAAGTGGTAACATGAACAGATAAGAGCAGCTCCGAAAGCCTAAGGGACAACGTGGAGAAACATTGGCAGAAAGGAGTACAAGCTACTTAAAAGGACGTGGAAGTTTGTTCCGAACGCAGAGGCATATTATAAAGGGCCTTATCTCCGCTTTTTTTACTTTAAAAGCCAAAAAAGCGGAGATAATGTTTTTGCCCTATTAACAAGCAGAGGCGTAGCTAGAGCTTGTGGCGCCCGGGGCTATCTTTCAGATTGCCGCCCCCCTCGGGGGGTGCTGGGAAAAAGGACGGCGAGCACCTGAAAGAGGTCCGAGAGACACGTAGTATCATCGCTAATAGTTACCTCGATCATGCAAGTTACATGCACATACATGACACGGTCCAGGGCTAGACAGCGCCCGTCCCCAAAATAGTGCTGCCTGGGGCAGACCGCCCCCACCTAACTATGCTGCTGAAGGAAAAGCAAACGGAAACCCAAAACTTACATCAGTTCTACATACCCATCACACCACCAAAGCTGACTCGAACCCGAGGTGCTTTGTCGGGTTGTAGACAGCAGGGACATTCTCTCTGTCTCCTTGGGAGTGCAAATTGAGGGTGCTGAGGCCAATCCTGACGTTGTGAGAGCAGCATATGGATTGGCGGCAGTGCAGTCTGGGAGCCTGTGCCTGTAGTAGAGACAGAAGAGCGGTAATGGGGAGGGATTCAGGTACTTTAAAAAAATGGTATTGTTCCCCTCCTGCCTGCTACTTTGCCCAGACACCAGCACCCAACTAAGTGATTTGGACAGGCAGAGATTTGGGGGGTGGGGTTAGGGACAGGTATCGCTAGAGCAGTGCCTAATTTGTAAAAAAAAGTCAGCAGCATGGCCCTTCACGGGGGCCCCTGCAGCTTGCACCACCCATTGCCCCACCAGTGCTGCCAGTGACAGTACCAGCACAACAAATAACCCTATCACTTCTACAAGCGTGAAAATTCTGAATATGCCAAGCCACCCAAAGGTATATGAATGGCACTAGTGGCAGACATTATCCATTTTTAACCGCATGCGCATTAGCGGTTTTCCCGCTGTGCGCTGCGTTTTGCGAAAAGCCGCGTTACATGACGAGCTCAGCTCGTCATCAGCGTACGAGCGCCGTAGCTGATGACGAGCTGAGCTCGTCATCAGCATCGAAGGGGTTAATATATGTACAACTATTAAACACTGTTTGCTTATCTCAAAATTTGATAAACAGCACCACCACTGTCAGAGCCGGTATTCAGAATAAAGTGTGGTGCAGTGCGCCGGAAATCTCCAGCTCAAATTAAGCACTGTGGTAGACAAGAATGAATGATGGGCAGAGGGGAGAAACAGGGATGGTGAGGTGGGGGTGGAGGAGGAGGAGCAGACAGGCAGGAAAACAGGGAGAATGAGGCATACAGATATGGGGAGAGGGACAGAGATGGGGAGAGACAGATGGAGGTTGAAAGACAGACATTAGAAAAGACAAGCAAAGAGGGGGCAGACTGGCAGGGAGAGGCAAAAAGTGGAATCAGATAAAGTCGGATAGAGGTGGAAGATATTTACCGGGGACATGTACAGATAAACTGAGAGGCAGGCAGAGTAGATAAAGACAGACAGGTGGAAGACAGAAAGAGTGGGCAGAGTGGAGGCAAAGAGAGTGAAGCAAACGACAGACAGAGGGGAAGAGGCAGATAGAGATTAGGAAGTCAGGTTTAAGTTCAAGTAGGGAGATAGAAAAAAAGGCAGATAGAAAGACAAAAGAAGAACTCAGGCATAAACAGGGAGAGAATATTAAAAAGTGTTAAAGAAAGTAAGACAGGCTGTAGAGGAGACACAGACAAAGAAAGGTAGAGAAAAGACAGTGAGGGATAGAGGCAGTCAGCTATGGGGAGAGATAGATGGAGGGAGAGAAACACGATAGTGCAGATGGGGCAACACATACAGACACAGAGAATGGTGGAGTGGACAGACAGAAAGACAGACAAAGACGACTGACAGTGCGAATGTGAATGAAAGACAGAAAGAGATAAACACATTTAGAGGAAAAGAGATGGACAGAAAGACAATCAGAGACAGTGACAGACAGAACTAGAGAGGGGGAGATAGGCAGAAAGGAAGTCAGAAACAAAGGGGCAGAAACAAAGACAGATAGGGAGTCAGACAGGTAGAAAGTAAGCAGACAGAGGGAAAGAGATAGGCAGGTACTTCTATCAGCGGAGATGGCAGCATAGGCAGTCAACACTAGAAGAAGAAGAAAGGCAACTAGGAAAAAATACAAAGAGTGAGACAGAGATGAAAGATAGACAGAAAGGGGGGAAACGGAGAAGCATAGAGGTGGGCTGGCATCAACACAGAAAAAGATAGCTTGGGACAGATGTCAAGGGATAGGCTGGTGGGAAATGATGCTGTCAGGAGAGATATACATACTTGCCAACCATACTGATTTATGAGGTATGCCACTGCCCTCAATTCAACTACAGCCTGCTTGCTTGTTGGAGCCATTTTATGTAGCTTTTGGGGAATCTGTAAATTACACCCCACCGAAGGCGGAACAGGCTGCCAGTGCCAAGAAAAGAAAATGATTTGCAAGCTTCCGAATATAGGGCTTGGGAATGTAAGCAGAATGACCAGGGTTACTGATTGATAACATCACACCACTTTGATATGCTTGAGGGTGATTCGTATTAGTAAGATCAGTGTTGGCGCTGTTTTAAAAAAAAAGCAAATCTTTTATTCCTCGTAATATTCTCTGGTCTAGATGACCGCACTGTCAGTCATTCTGATCGTGGTCCAGGATCACGTGATGATGTCATTTTGGGCCTACAATCTTATAAACATCATTCATTTACCTCCATGGTCTTCGGAATCCAGTTTGCCCCTGCCCTCGCACCCCTTTCACAGTCACACACACCCTAAATTTTCCCCAGCTTTGACCTCCGGTTCCGACGTTCTGCTTCCTGCAGTGATCCAACCCCCTCTGTTTCCTGGAAGACAATGATGAAAGCCACAGCCTG
This sequence comes from Lissotriton helveticus, assembly GCF_964261635.1. Taxonomy (NCBI): domain Eukaryota; kingdom Metazoa; phylum Chordata; class Amphibia; order Caudata; family Salamandridae; genus Lissotriton; species Lissotriton helveticus. The sequence continues at coordinate 930,637,375 of NC_136057.1, forward strand.
TCAGGGCAATGCTTCAGATCATGATGATAGGTATGCGCGTCAATGTGACGTGTGGTGCTGCTGCGCAGCGCAGCGCTTGCACTTCAAACGGGCGGGCGGCCGCGCTGCACTGACCTGTTGCTGCGGCCTTTATATTTTATTTGGGTACACTGACTGACAGTAGTGTCAGTGAGTGTCCCCAAATAAATTATAAAGGCCGCAGCAACGGGCTAGTGCAGCGCGGCCGCCGCCCTCAACATCGTGCCGCCTGGGGCGGACCGCCCCCCCTAGCTACGCCGGTGTTAACAAGGCAGTGCTAACATGCATTAGCGCATGTTAGCAGCCTTGTTATCAACGCCTCGCTTTGTATCTCTAATGAGATGCAAAGTGGGCGTCACTGGGCAGTACAACCTTGCAAATATCGCTGATGTGCCCATCGCGATATTTACAAGACTGCCCCAGCATTTAAGCAGACGTTAGTTTTGGGAGAAAACCGATGTTTTCGCTAAAAACTAACATCTGCTAAAAGACTTACCTATCCCTAACATTGGGGTGGATTATGCTGATACGACCACAGGGTCGTATCAGCAAGGTTATTGCCGTTTTGCAGGGAACATCGCTGGAAAACCAGCGATGTTCCCTGCAAAACGGCGATTTCCCCGCTATCGCTGGAATTTTTATCGCCCTGGAGAAACACGTTGTTAATAACGCGCTACCAGGGTGATAAATTCCAGCGATGGACGGCGATAAATAAAAAAGTGCTAAGCACGCTTTGCATTATTTATCGCCGTCCCTGGATAATATGCCCCGTAGTAATGGTGGAAGAGAGTTCCAATGTTATGCTCTCACCCCTGACAGAGAATGGCACCCATTTTGACGTTCTTTTATTTGGGAAGGAACAGTAGTCAGCTCTGCATATAGCGATTTCAGTTCTCTAGCGGGTTGGTACCAACTTAAGTAAATAATCTGAGGAGAATATCTGTAAACATATTTTAAATGTGAGTTTCTGGCATGCATGTATTACCTAGGCAAAAGTGTAAGCACTTGATATTCACAACTGGAAGCCCTCTCTTCCCTCGACCCCTAAGACCTGCTGGTTTTAGCCAGACTGTGTCTCTGTAGGATGGACCTGGGCCTACCTCCTTTACTGCTGGTCCACCTTTTTGCTATAGTTTATTCCCTTTTTCAATTTTGGGAGGCTCGTTCTGCTTGACTATGACCAAAGGAGGAAGGGTTCCTTGGAGGAGGTGGTACCCTGATGATGTACTATGTCACTTCAACATGGTAAGGACAATAATATGGGGAGAACTTACACAGTCAAGTAACAGGAGCCTTGCAGGCCAAGACCACCACAAAGATGAAACGCAGGACAAATATATATTCTAGTCAATCGGTTGTCACCAGTGTGTCTGCTTTCTGTACACTTGCACGCCAGTCATCACATGATGCATGCCGTTCTGCGAGTCATGTTTGTTCCTTAAATGATTTGTAGTATTGCAAACGTGCATTATGTTATGACTGCAACACTAGCATACGGAGGTGGAGGTGACAGCTGGTAAAACTGAAGACAGCAACAGAATGTTTTCGGCACCTGTGCCCCCATCCCTGAGGACACACTGTGGAATAAGCATCACCCACGTTGAACCAAGGAATTTATGATTTCTCACAAACTGCTGCAGGCATGGTGCCGCCCTGCCTCGGATGTGGAGAAATGTGCAGTGCAGTAATGGTTAATGGTCCATCCTGGCCAGTATGATTTCTCGCGCCAGTTGAGTCTTGCTGAAAAATCATGACAGGGCATGATCAAAGCATCATAAGTTTGTCCAGGGGTCATGGCTCCCTGCAGCTTCTGTTGGGCTGGTTTGGGACAGGCCAGCTACGTTGCAGATTGGCCTCAGACCAAAGGCTAGATCCCTAAGGTTTACAGATCCACTCAGATGACACCCTCAGTACCGCCGAACACTTGCACTTCCGGATCCACACCGACCCAAACACCACCCTCAGAGGAACACTCATCTACAGATCACCTGGACCTCGGCCTCAGTTCAGTTACTCCCTCGCCGACCTCGCCAGCACCCACGCACTCGCCTCCACGGACTACATCCTCATCGGGGACTTGAACTTCCACCTCGAGAACAACAACAACACCAATTCCACCACCCTGACCGCCAACCTCGCCAACCTCGGCCTCAGACAACTCGTCACGGTTCCAACGCACGCCGCTGGCCACACGCTTGACCCTATCTTCTCCACAAGCCCACACATCACCTTCAACCACACCACCGAACTCCACTGGACCGACCACCGATGCATCCATTTCACCTACAAGAAACCCACCAAGCACCACTGCACCCAACAGCTGCCGTGCCGGTGCTGGAGAAAAGTCACCAAGGACCAGCTGTCCACCTCCCTCGCCCAGAACCCTCCCATCGACACCACGGACCCAGACGCCGCCGCACGCAACCTCAGCCAATGGATCAACAACTGCGCAAACACCCTCGCCCCACTCAAGAAACCACCCAACAGCTGCACCAGCAAGAAAGCCACCTGGTTCATCGAAGAACTCCAGACCTCCAAACGGACGTGTCGTAAACTGGAAAAGAAATGGCTACATGAACTAACACCAGACAACCGCGCAGCCCACAAGGACGCCTCATGCAGACATCACCACCTCATCAGACTAGCCAAGAGAGCGTCCTTCAAAAGCCGCCTAGAAAACAACGCACACAACAGTAAAGAGCTCTTCAGCATTTTGAAGGAACTCTCCAACCCCAGCGCCAATGCAAACGTCATCCCACCCTCTCAAGAACTGTGCGACTCACTGGCCACCTTCTTCTACCGGAAAATTGCTGACATCCACGCCAGCTTCCACAACGCAACCGCCCCAACAACACTGGACTCCACCGCCCTAGCGAACACCACTCACGGCAACCGCCTGACCTCCTGGACCAAAGTCACCATCAACGAAACACGCAAGACCATGAACTCCATCCACTCAGGATCACCAGCAGACCCCTGCCCACACCACATCTTCAACAAAGCTAACACTGCCATCGCCCCCCAACTACGGAACGTTATCAACATCTCCCTGGAGACTGCCACCTTCCCGGAGAGCTGGAAGCATGCCGAAATCAACGCCCTTCTCAAGAAACCCAAGGTGGATCTCAAGGACCTCAAGAACTTCCGGCCCATCTCCCTGCTCCCGTTCCCGGCAAAGGTCATCGAGAAAGTCATCAACGCGCAGCTCACCCACTACCTCGAGGAGAGCAACATCCTTGACCCATCCCAGTCCGGATTCCGAAGAAACCACAGCACCGAGACAGCCCTCATCGCAGCCACAGACGACATCAGGACTCAACTAGACAACGGGGAAACTTCGGCCCTCATCCTCCTGGACCTATCAGCCGCTTTCGACACAGTCTGCCACCGCACACTAAAAGCATGCCTCCAAGAAGCAGGTATCCAAGAAAAGGCCCTGGACTGGATTACATCCTTCCTCGCCGGCAAAACACAGAGCGTGCGCCTCCCCCCTTCCGCTCTGAAGCTACCGCCATCATCTGCGGCGTACCCCAGGGATCCTCCCTCAGCCTGACGCTGTTCAACATCTACATGGCCCCCCTCGCACAAGTCATCCGCCAACACGACCTCAACATTATCACCTACGCAGATGACACCCAACTGATCCTTTCCCTCACCAAGGACTCGACCACCACCAATACCAACCCCCACAAGGGATTAAAAGCAGTCGCCGAATGGATGAGGAACAGCCGACTGAGGCTGAACTCGGACAAGACGGAGGTCCTCATCCTCGGCCCCACACCCTCAGCCTGGGACGACACCTGGTGGCCAACCACGCTAGGAACAGCACCTACTCCCCCCGACTACGCACGCAACCTGGGACTCATCCTCGACTCCTCCCTCACCATGTCAAAGCAGGTCAACGCCGTCTCTTCCTCCTGCGACAACACGCTCCGCAGAATCTACAAGTGGATCTCCCCCAGAACAAGAAGGACTGTGACCCAGGCCCTCATCAGAAGCAAGCTAGACTACGGCAACGCACTCTACGCAGGCATCCCGGAAAAACACCTGCGACGACTGCAACACATCCAGAACGCCTCCGCCCGACTGATCCTCAACATCCCTCGCCGCACCCACATCACCTCCCACCTGAGAGATCTTCACTGGCTCCCCGTCGGAAAGAGGATCACCTTCAAACTACTCACCCACGCACACAAAGCCCTCCACAACATCGGACCAGCCTACCTCAACGACCGACTCAGCTTCTACAGCCCTACCCACCAGCTCCGCTCAGCCAACCTCGCACTCGCCGCAGTCCCCCGCATCCACCGGGTAACCTCCGGTGGCAGATCATGCTCCTTCCTCGCCGCCAAGACCTGGAACACCCTCCCCACCCACCTACGGCAGACCCAGGACCTCCTCACCTTCAGAAGACTCCTCAAGACCTGGCTCTTCGAACAGTAGCAGCCCCCCCCCCCACACACTCAGCGCTTTGAGACCCTCGCAGATATATAGCGCGCTTTACAAATATAGTGATTGATTGATCCTTGGAAAGATGAATGAGAGAGATTGCATCATTGAGGTAGAGGAACGGAGGCTACTTCAAAAGGGGGTCTGAGCAGCCTCCTCCACTCACAAAGACAATGTAAGCGTGCAGGCTCTCAGGGCCAGCGTGAATAGTGGGCAGCGTCACGAAAAGCCAGCCACCATCTTGCTACTACACACAAACCTACAGTCTCAATGAACTCCACCACTTACACTGTCAGATAGACTTGCAAGTCTCACTCTTAACCGCATGCCTACACACATGTGTGCACCAGCACCCCTTACGTGTCATGGAGATGGAGGCATAGGATCCTGGTTATGATGGGACTAGATAGAGCTTTACCCGGTTTGAGCCGTTAGGCATTCCCCGTATGCGATACAGGAAAAGGGTCTTTCCCCAAAGTGTATGCTATGCTGACCCAAGTGGTTCTTGACCTGGTCATTTCGCGTATCAATTATGCAAACTCCCTGTAAGCTGGTATACCAGCATACCAGTTACACCGGCTGTAACTGGTCCAGAATCAGGCAGCTAGGCTTGTCTTCGGTCAGCCTAAACATCGGCATATGAGACCATTGTTGAAAAGCCTTTATTGGCTTCCTTTAATTCAATGCTGCCTATTCAAGTTGGGCTGTACCATCTATAAGGTCCTTTCAGGACATGGTTCCGCTTTTATCGCCTCAAATATACAGCGGTACACTCGTGACCTACGTTCCTCTAACAAGAACTTGTTGGTCCCCCATACATTCAAACGTAAAAAACATGGAGGTTTTAGATACACAACCTTGGCCCCTCAGTTCTGGAACGCCCTCCCCTCTCATCTGCGCATCACTGATTCCTACACCGAGTTCTGAAAATTATTTATGACCGGGCTATTTACCCAGGCATACAACTGAGACTCATTCACTATTTTGTAACTGCAGCTGTCTTCCCTCAGCGCCAAGAAACCGCCTGGTGAACGTGCGCTCTACAAAACTTCTTCAACATAATATAACATAACATAACACCACCACCTGTCTCTTACAGGCCAGGAAGAAAGAGCAAAAGCCACCCTCTGACAGAGAGGTACAGTTTGGGTGACGACCTAGCATCAGAGAACTGCTCTGATGTCTCATGTTGTTTATTCAAAAGAACACATGATTATCGACCTTACTTGGAAAAATGTACATGGCTACTCGGAAATGCCCAAGGGCAGGGTAGCATGGCTCTCCAACGTCACACAGAAAAGGCTCCTTTCAGCACGTGGCCATTGGAATTGTTATTCCCCCATTTAACGGTTTGGCACATTTACTGGATGAGTGTTGAAAGCAGTGACCAAGTTACTCCTTACTTCAATGATGTTCTGATTGTGGGGATGGGAGTAATTGTAGTCCCTTGCTCGCTACGTCACCAGAGTCAAGCTAGCCTGGCTGATGAGGGGTTTACCCCAAAACCGGTGCCAGGATGCTTGTTTCTGGTCCAGGGAAGACCTGGCCTGGCAGTTCGGGCCGGACTGTTCCCATGAGGAACAGGGTGAAGACTGATTTGCATATGGCTGGTTCTAAACTGGAATTTCGTGGCATGCAAATAAACAATGGATTTACCCCAGATTTGTGACTGGGTGTGAATGTATGCATAATGCAGCATTCCGTCCATCATCTGTTCTTTTTGCGTTAGTAATATTGGAGGTATCAAACACACTATGGGTGTGGTGCCCCAAAATGGCCGTAGCCCTAGATTTACTTCGGGCAGTTGAAAAGGCCTGCTCCCACCACTGTGTATATTTGCCCCACCTACATTTGGCTTTTTTCGCACAACTTAATTATATGTGTCATCAGAGGCGAAATTGGTATGTGCACTTTGTTTTTATTTTCAACAATGGAAAAACACCCAAGGTACTTTCCAGAGTATGTTAGTTATGCAGGGCGTGCTATTTCCAGGTCAATGAAATACAAACACACTCCTTACAGCAAATGTCTGCAGATGATTCAGCATCCAGGTCAGGCGTTACTATTTTAAGCATTTCACTAGGGAATAATGAGGTAATTCTATACACACCTATAGAGAATTCTACTAGTGCACACATACGATAATGGTGAAGTGCTGTGTAATTTGGTCGAGACAATCATCCGTTTAAAAAAAACTTTTGCCACAGGGACTTGGATTACATTACACAAGGCTTTTTACTGTAAAATAAGAAGCTACAATAAATGAGGCTACATATTTCCCTGCCTTTAAGAATTATTGCCTAAAATCCCATCCATGTATATTATAGAGTCCACTAGATTTGTATTTATTGGGTGATATATAAAGACTTGAGGCTTTCTGAGATATTGTGTCAGGCTGACTGCGGTCAAATTCACGTGAAAACACTTGTAATGGTGTACCGAAGCCCTGAATGCAGTATATTAGGAATGTAAAAGGCTGGTAGACATAATTTTGAGCTAACACTCAGCATTCTAAGACTGGGGAGTGATACTCAAGGAGAGAGGTGCCACAGGTTGCCTGCTATAGCAGTGAGTGAAAAGTTAAGGATAAGTGGGAAACTGTGAATTTTGACTGGCGAGGGGTTTCCCCACCACATCTATGGGGACAGAGTGAAAAACAACTTTAATTTCACATAATAAATAATTCCCAACAAAAAAACAATTCAGGATTACATATCTGCTTTCATACATTTACTCTCTAATAAACATTTCACTCTCTAAAATACATCACACAAAGTGGAAATAAGAAAGAAGACCTGTTTGCCTTTTCACACGTTTAACAAATATATACAAACCACAATTTTACAGGATATCATTTAATATCTACGAACTTTGTTTCTTTATGGTCAAGTGCATTAACTTGTCCACCATGACACAATATCAAGCCTTATATTCCCTTTACTTTAAAAGGCAATTTTAGTCGGTGAAGAGCTGTCCAGGGTCAAAGTCAAGCATATAGACAACAGATGATAGGAGAGGTAGCTGGATACTGGTAGCATTGAACACCAAGGTAGATTCAACACTTTCACCGCAATTAATACACTTCTACTAGTCATAAATGTAGACCAGCATGTCAGGCAAGTACTACGATTTCCTATCTAGCTTAATCCTAGAAGTCCACCAACAATTCACAGTTAAGAACTAAAATGGCCACACTAGAATAGATTGTAAAAATTAAATGAAGCCTGTCGACATAACTTTTTAAGACAATGTAATGATTTTTTATAGGGTTGAGTTTACATATTCCATATTATTGTCTGTGAAAAATATTTGATAGCGACATCAGATTTCTTTGGTTCTCATAGGACATACCTTCATTACTTTCGCACACCCCCATTCATTAAACTCCATATACAACTCATCCTAAATGCTCCCACAAGGCTTCTTCTCTGCCTTGACCCAAGATAACGCCTACCTCCAGTTCTGCAATTGCTCCACTGGGTACCTATCGCTAGAAGGACAATTTTAAAGGCTCCCTGCATTGTCCACAGAGCCTCCCAAGGAAAAGGACCGCTATGACTACCAGTAGTGGCTACTTCGCTGTGGCGGAGGGGCCACGTCCCCCTTGCCAGCCTCAAAATGTAAAAAAATAGAATGATAATAACATGGGTTTATTATCGTTTTATTTTTCAGGTTCTGAGGGCCTGGCGAGTCTTGGTAGCAGGGCCATTGAGCAGGCAGTGACATATGGAGTGGTTGCACTGTGATCAGTGCGCATGTTGGTTTGGCTGGCCGTCTAAGGCTGGCCAAACCGACATGCGCACTGAGCTGTCTCCAACCCAACTGCGTTGCTGCCTTTATGAATTATGCCTAAAGTCCTACACATGTATCTGATAGACTCTACTAAATTATTATTTATTGGGTGATATATGAAGGCTTGAGGCTTTCTGAGAAATTGTGTCAGGATGACTGTGGTCAAATTAAGAGAAAACACTTTTTCCAGTCTTTCTGGGAGCACAAATACACAGCACTCGGATAATTCTAACATTGCTTTCAAACATGGGAGCAGTGTCAAGATTGGCTGCAGGGGAGCCTGTGCTGCAGCGAGGACATGGGGAAGAGCGGCAGGTAATTCCTTATTAAGTATTTTAAAAAAATGTTTCCTTATTGTCTGTTTCCTGTCCCTCCCCCCACCTACTACTGATACGTACATATTAAATGCAAGCAATACAAACCGAATGCTGCGCTCCAGACTTGCACCACTTGTCACCATACCACTTTACCCTATGAAATCCATAGGAGGCACTGATTTCCTAGTACAATCCGCCAACTCTGGAACTCACTACCTGCCAGCGTTAGAAGCCCCCAGGAGCATGTACACTTCCAAAGACAGTTGAAAACTTGTCTATTTCCTAGATAACTAGAGCACCAAAATTCCTACATCAGAGCCAGAAAACAGTCGCACCCTCAAGCTAAATCCTCAGCTCACAACCAACGAATCACAAACAACTCAACCTGTAAACTGCTTCAGTATTGCAGGCTAGTTTCTAGATAACTGGAGCACCTGTAAACCTGCAACTGAGCCCAGAAAACAGTGGTACTCTCAGTCACAATCTTCAGCTTACAACTCACGAATCTCAAACAACTCAACCAGCCAATTGCTTTCGAAATACAGATAAGCAAAAAAAGTAAAAAATTACTTATGGTTTAACCATCAGCAACAAATTGTAACTGATACCTCTTAAATTCATATAAGACATATCTGCTGAGGGTTGCCCATCAACAGCACTGTATAGCCAAAAAACCAAACATCACCAAATGTAGAGGCAAGTTGTGCAGAGGTTACGGCACCTGGTAATTACTCCAAAAACTCAGAATGTGTGGTGCAACTTATCTCACTTGATAAAACCCACACACCGGGGGAGTAGGACTTTATCAGTTGAAATAAATAGGAACTACTCCAATTGGGCACTTGTTATCAGGTCCTTAGGCTGCTATTTATAAAATAGGCCCTAGTTACAAATTCAAAATACATTTGTAATAATCGCTAAATTCTGATTTCTGTGCAAACTGATGTTGACACAGAAATTTGAATTGCATGTTGAGTGATAATTATCGCGCCTCACAGTTTTACCCTGATAGATTACGACAGGTCAAACCTGTCAAAATTTACTGCGGTAAAAACCCTAAAATAAAGGCGAATTTGGTGTGTCGAATAGCAATTCTGAACGTAATGCCTCACTTAACAGTTGAAAACTTTGAACAGAGGTTTTTACCACACCCGGTGAAAATATACCAGAGCAGAGCCATGGTCCTCAATCTTCACTAGACCGTCACCTGGCCTGCGTGGGGCGCAACCAGCAGCATTCAGGTGGATGACCTGATCGGCGCAACAGTCCTCAACACTGGCACAGAATCTCACACTCTTGTTCAGGGATCCACTCAACAGGATCCCCACTGTACCTCGCTCCCTCCAGTTGCTGTCCTCTTCCTCACAAGGTCCTCTGGTCTCGGCAGGCAGCAGATTCTGGTGCTCCAGGGTGAGCAGTCATGATTCTCCTGGGTGATGTCTCCTCACAAACTAGGGAGACTACCAGACTTCAGCCCCCAGTCCGGGTCACAACGGGCAGTAGTCATGCTGAGATTCTCCATGCTGTAGTTTGAAAACTTTAGGAAGCTCCCCTTTTCATAATACATTTCTAGACACAGATATGATTTACTGTCTTAGCCTTTGAAGCTCAGGATGTGGGCGTTGCACCTTTGACATGCTCACTCCTCTGTCCTCTCTTTTATCTAGGAAGCAGTTTGTCACAGCAGGAGTTGCTTCATACTTCATAGAAACACATAAAGTCCATGGGAGTGAAAAGAGGATCACACCTGGATGTCAGCCTCACTGATATATGCCTATCAAGAGGTTACTAAGGCCCCCAGCCCAATTCTTTATGATTCGCTTATCAACCCCATCTCATCCTCAGTTATGCCAGGCCCCTTTGACCAGTAACCCTTTCAGAACAGGCATTTTCAATGCAATAGGTATCGCATTTATGAGCCCATTGTCATCAGCACCACATTTGCTGCCAGAAACGGGGACTTCATCCCCCAGTGATCCTTGCGGCAGGAGCCGCACAAGTCTGTTGTTGTGCCAGGAGGTGCTTTAAAAGTCCTTCAGGGCTCCTGCGGCGCGGGATGCGCGCGGCGAAGCCCGGGCCAAGGGCAGGCCTGTCTGCACCCGTCCACGGCCAAACGAGGATGGGCTGGGCCTACCCTTTTGGCTGGTCACCTTGCACTAGAGGCAATCAACTGGATATAGCAGACCAGATTTTACACAAGGGAGCCGGGTCCCTCACAGGCCAAGCAAAAGGAAGCCCAGGAAGCTGCATGGTGAGCACTTATCGATTGCATAACATTTTTATTTGTGGACGCTCTAGATTCCGACAGCCACTTGAGAGGGTCAGTCTGGATTAACCCTCAACGATCATGGGCAAGAGAAAAGCACAACCTCGGACCATTTGTCCAATAATAAAAGACCCACTATTGACTCTTACCTAGCTTAAGCGGTGGGGGAAATTACCCAGGATATTGATTAGGCAGAGAGAAGGTGGTCTATGGGTCTTACTGGCCCCTAAGGGTCAGAATTAGCGCAAGCTGATTTAGTAGGAGCAATTATCACAAGCCCCCCGTTAACGTGACGGACCGCACACTGGCTACAGCAACAGGGGTGGTGGCGCTAAAGAGAGGTGAGCCAGGTACAAGCGAACCAGGTACAAGTGTTTCATCTTTGGCCACTGTGGATGAGGGCCAAGGGGTTCCCCAAGTTATGGAAAATAAGGGCTCGGAGGAAGAGATGTCACCAGCTCCCAAGAGATAAAGCAAAAGTGAAAAAGAAAAATGAGCTCACAAGGAGACTGGAGGCACCAAATCCCTTGTTCAGCCTGACCGATTTGGAGGACATTCATGAACTTGATGACCAACCTGTTATCAAAACTCTGGGATAAGTTGGAAAAAGGGTTATCAGACTCCAAGGAGACACTGGGGAAAGTGGAGAATATTTTGAAAACCATCTCTAATGCTCCGCCCCAGAGTAGGATCCATTCCTAGGCGATGTGCACCAGTTTGCAAGGGCAATCTGAGCCAGTGAACCACCCACCAAACTCTAATAGGTCTATGGGGACTGGGGCCCGGAATGCACAGGGGGACCAGGAGAGAGAGACGTTCAATAGGCTTAATCCCCACACTGGGTGCAGAGAGAGCAGGTAGGGGTGACATTCCCTAACATGTGTGCAGGCGGGGGGCAAATCCTAAGAACAATTATAGAACAGGCTTCCCTGTGATTGATCTCCTCCAGGCCTGTTGCGGGCACGGAAGAGGCCACAGATAATCTCATTAACCGTGTCTCATTGGTTAGGGAAATATAGTAGATTCAATATAGGTGACCATTCTTATACCCTAATGGCAAGAAGGGTCTCTTGGATTGGGAAATCGAGGAAATCCTTCGAGGGTGATGCTGTGATCGTCACCTTTAAATTCCCAGAACTAGCTCGCAACGTACTGAGACATTCGGCTGAGTTCCCTTTTTATGCCTCAGATATTAAACCTCTCCCACTAGCTTTTTTGTTTTTTTCTACAGGCCAGGCCCCATTGCCCAAGGTGTTAGTAATGTTATGGAGACGAAGGGGGGCATTCTCAGTGAGGGGAGGGAGGTGTGTTTGAATACTTAGGCCCCTTTGTCGGATCTTAATGACCTGGATTGACAGGGGGCGGGCATTGAATCCAGCTTAGTACAGGCAATAGTGACTGATCCACAAATACAGACAGTTATACCCACGGGGGAATGGCAGAGAGAGACTGTAGACCTTCCCACAAATTACTTTAATCATAATCACCAAATAGGAAATCAAGGTGACAATACAATATCGGCCATCTTACCCAGCACCCAGGGAGGGAGGGAGATGAATCTGATCTCTTGGAATGTGGCAGGGCTGGGCGCAAAATTTGAGGATGAAAGATGGATTCAAACCATAACCTCGTATAAGATCTTTTGCTTACAGAAGACCTGGGAGGTGGATAATAATTTCTTTTTTGAGGGCTACAAGTCTTTTTTTCGTCCCGGCGGTTGGATCGAAACATGAGCGAGCTAAGGGTGTTCTAATATTCATTGCCCTTGATTTGTGTGGGTCAGTGAAACAACTAAATTGGAACTCTACAGTTGATAATAGGTAGAATGAAACTGCTTACAATAATTTTTTTATTTATTTATTTATTGATAAAGTTTTATTTAGCGCGAACAAGATCCCGAAGGATATCAGAGCGCTTTACAATAGGTTGGAAGAGAGGTCAAAATTAATTTCTACAATACCAAAAACAGGAAGATGGGTCTCTTTGAGTGTGAAGGTGCTAGCCGGGTTCTTAGATCAGATACAGGGGGAAGATTTTAATTGTCATTTATGCTCAAACATTAGAAAAAACACTTGGGCTAAGAATTGCCTCTGGAGCACTCTATAGAGGGTCAGGAATTAAGTGCTCTTTTAAAGAACTATGACTTAATGTTCACACTACAAAAGGCAGTGATACCACCCAATAGTCTTTATCCGCCCACCTATAAGGGTAGGGGCTGCGCTTCCACCATCGATTTTATTTTTGTGTCTTCAGCATTGGCTTATATCATATCATCCCTCAGGACTATAGTAAGCCCTTCAGTGATCATAAACCTCTGACTCTGGGGATGCGGGCACAGTAACCGAATCTAGCTCATAGCAGTAAGATGGGAGGGATATTAAAGTCAATTGAGCAGGGGAGGCGCTGGCGATGGTCACAGGGTGATAGTAATGCTTTTTATTTATCCCTATTAAAGACAGGCAACAGGAGATTTGTAAGTGCATAGATTTCTCTCCCTCAGAAGAAGAGGTACTCAGATCTTTCGACACCATAGCCAAGTCAGTGAGAGCACTTTTAACTGTCCCAGTAGTCACTTCCCAATCATATAGCCCAAGGGAGTTTGACAGGGAATGTTCCCAAGCATTGAGGAAACTTAAAGCGGCTTTGAAAGAGACTCTTTGCACTAGATCTAGAGTGACGAGTTGTTGTAGCATTTATCAAAAAGCTTTAAAGGAATGGAGGTCTGCCCTACAGAAACAGGCTTGGGACAAATTGGTCGAGGCCAGAGATTTGAAAGATAGCTCTTTATTTTGGAGAGTTATTAATAGACCCCGTTTCTCTGAACCTGACAAACCATCCACATGTCTTCGCATCACACAAGATCAATGGAAGAGTCATTTCCCGTCAGTCTATAACTATGGGGAGGAAGCATACTGTAATAATGCCTGGGAGCTCCTCCCATGTGATTCCCATATTAAATTTCAGGGATTGACCAATAAAAAGGCTCTGGCCCAGACGGAATTCTCTCAGACCTGTTTAGAAGTAACATCGAGGTGTGGGCTCCTATTTTAACCAGGGTTCTGAACGTGGCGGTGTCGACTGTCATGCCCCAGTCTTGGGCAACTGCTACTATCGTCCCTGTCTACAAGAAGGAGTATAGGAATAATCCTAACTGTTATAGACCCATTTAGCTGACAGACTCGACCATTACGGTTATGGGGTGGGTCATACTTAACAGGCTAGTGGAATGGGCAGACAAAAGTCTAATTATCTCGGAGGCCTAATTTGGCTTCCGAGTGGCAAATCTACAGTGGGCCAATGTTCAAGCCTCTACCTAGTGATAACTAAATATACAATCGCTAAAACGGGATCCATTTATTTAGGTTTCATGGATCTCACTGCAGCGTTTGACAGGGTTAACCGTAGTAAATTATGGGCCCTGTTAGATGATTTGGGAGTAGAGCGCTCAATAATAACGCTCAATAATAAATGCCCTGATGTCTTTATATGCTCATACCTCAGCTGCAGTACATTTTACTCAAGAGTAGGATCTCAGGGATAGCTTTAAATGCTCAAGAGGGGTGCGTCAAGGCTGTATTCTAGCCCCTTTTGTATCCAGTCTGTATATTAATGCATATAGCATGCACCCCAAGAGCATTGCAAATTTTAATTGATGGATTTGTCTCCTTTATGAAGGGACTGGACTTGTCTCCTAATTACGCCAACTCTTTTGTGATGGAAGTGGGCTGTCGAGGGAGGAGTAAAACATCTTATAAGGCAGGTTCTCATAATATAGCCAAAGTTTCAGCTTTTTAAGAATCTCGGGGTCCTATTTGACACTAAATTAAATTGGAATATCCTGAAAGAAGAGAAGGTGATGGACAGGAAGAAAGCAATGGGAGCTATATCGAATTTTGCACATAGATTAGGTACTTGGTCTCCTGGGGTGATTTTAAAATCATATCAATCAATTTGCATTTCTAAGGCCTTGTATGGAGTGAAATTTGGGGCTACAAGGTAGTGAGGGACCTACAGATGACGCACAATAAATACCTGAGACGGCAATTATAGGTACCTCCGCCTACTCAGTCCACGAAGAACTCGGGGTGAGGCGCATGTCAGATTTAGTTGCAGTTAAGCCTCTGCACTGTTGGGTGAACATATTGGCCAATGAGGAGGCCTCCTTTAACCGAGAGATAATTGTGGATTGCCTTTCATTGGAGCATGCCCTTAAAATACTGTGGCTAAGATACATTAAAGAACCACTCCATGGTGAAGGAAGATCAGATATTTTTTTTACAAATTGTAGATTAGTGAAGAAAGAGGATGAAAAACTAATCAATTATCTATTTTTTTAAAAGGTTAGCGCAGAGCGAGAATGAAAGGAATTGGCACATTATCTTACTATTTTAACCAGTGCCTATGAGTGTTTTTTAACTACCCGTTTTAGATTTAACATGTTTCATCACTAAGTGGCCTCACTAAGTGGCCTCCCCTATCGGCTTTGTAGTGCAAACTGACGACAGAGGGCCCTGTGGCAGCGACAATAGGTCTCCACAGGATATTTTACATTTTGTCTTTTTATGCAAATATTTCACGTATCCCCGGCGACTGTATCTTAAACCATATTTAAAAGACAAGGGTTTTAGACAGGCTCGAATTGTGCTGTTACACATGCAACTCTTGCAGAACATGACGTCATCAGCAGTGCATTGCACGCGCAAGTTATAGTGAGTCCAACTAACTATAACGTGGGAATTTCAATGGTTTTATGCGAGTAAAACTTTCAGCTAACTATAACTGGTGTGAAACCTATGGTTTTTTCAGTGAATTTAATAGGTTTTTTAAATGCTAATTCCCAACTATAACTGGTGTAAAACCTATGGTTTTTTCAGTGAATTTCAATGGGTTTTTAATAGCAAATCTCTGTAGGTATAAAAAGTAAAAAATTTTATAACAAATTTTATATTGTATAATTATGTAATTTTTTTATTTTTTTTGCCTCGGGGCTCTCCTGGGGCGCGTACCGGTGAACGCACGGGTAAGCGCAAAGTTACGGCGCGCCCCTGGGCGTGTACCGGGGAGCGTCCCGTTAGCGCTATTCCCGCGAACAAAAACAACATCGTGACGTATCGCGTAGCCGCGTGATGCGTCATATGACGCACAGCGTAAGCGCACCCGGAAGCACGCGAGCGCATAGGATCGCGCAACGTCCTGACGCGCTTACGCTACACGCCCCCAGGCACGCCCCGGAGCACGACTACGGGCGCGCCCTGGGGCGCGTTGCGTAAGCGCATCGGGTCATGTGACCTGAAAATAACATTTTTTATTGGTGCATAACAGTTTTGGTTTCCAAATGATGAAAGCCCGGGTCATGTGACCTGAAAATACCACTTTTGATTGGTTCAGGACAGTTTTTTTTTCTCCAAATGATGAAAGACCCCACCTTTTTTCCTTATTCTGACTTTGTCCTTTGACTGAGGAAGACCTGTTTGAACAACTTAGAGAAATATTTTGTACTTTAAAATGGCTACAGTAGCAGCAGCAGCTGGAGCATCTGCACCACCACCACCAAGAGGACCACCACAACATTAAATTGGTGGTCAAGAAGAGGAGGAGGAGGAAGAGGAAGAGGAGGAGGGGAGAAGATGGCTGCATGAAGACAATACCCCATACAAGCCAAGGCCACACATTTTATGGGAGTTTTTTTCTATCCCAGAGGGCAGGGAAAAAGTAAATGCGGCCAAGGTGACTTGCCTAATCTGTGGCATGGAACTGTCAAGGGGGAACCCTAACAAGAAATATTCTTTTGGTAATAATACCATGATTAGACACATGAACCGCAAGCATCCGAACAACTATTCTGCTGCAGAGATGAGGGAACTGGCCAGTAACCTCCCCCAATCTTCAAGCACCACCTCCAAAAGAAAGTAACCCACTCCATCGGGACCAGAGACAACGGAGACGATGCCTTGCATTCAATCACGATTTGAGGATTTCCGAATAACATGTATTTATTGTGGTAAGCTCATCTCCTATGGTGAAAAGAGTGTAAAGCTCATCGTCCTTGCTGGTGACAACCACAATTGCCCCCAAAAACCCTAATTTTTTCTATTTTTTGTTTTTTGCTCCAGTTGAGCCATTTTCAATTCCCTTTTGTTTTGTTTCTCCCCATAAAAAATACAAAAAAAATATAAAACTGTTCAGAAAAGCCAAAAAAAAGTACAAAATGTTCAAAAACAATTAAAAAAATATAAAACAACAAAAAGAAGAAGAAAAAAACTGTTCTTTTTAGAACTACCTTTAATTTATCAAAATAAACCTATATTTTTAAAGAATTTCTGTCAAATTTTTTTCCTCAGGGTACGCGCACCGGGGCGCGCACCCAAAAAAAAGAAAACAAAATTAATGAAGGAGTTAGCATGAGGGAAGAACACAAAGAGAGTAATGTTAAGAGAAAGAGAGCTAGAGGGAGAAACACAGAGGGATTGTTTATTACATAGTAAAAAACAGAGAAGGTGTAATAGGGTGAAAGTGAGAAAAGTAAAATGAATAAGGGAGCGAAAGAAGGGAAGAGAGAGGAAGAAGACTAAAGTAGAAATAGTGGGAGAATGTGAGTGGGTGTTGAAAGAAAAAGAAATGACAGTAAAAAATGGGGAATGAAGGGTAGTGACGGAACCGGGATAAATGAACAACGGTGAGGGAGGGTGAGAAAAGAGCAGTGAGTGTAAGTAAAGAGGGGTGAAAGAGGGTGAAAAATTGAATTAGGATAAGACATGGGGAGTGACAAAGAGAAAGGACAGAGAGAGTAAAGGAAACAGTGCCTGAATGGGTCTGAGTGAAACAGCAAAGAAAGGTAAGTAATGCAGTGTGTGTGACTTATAGGGAGTCCGTGGGTGTAGGTCGGGGTGTGGGTGTGTAAGGTGTGTCTGTGGGTGTGGGTGTTTGGGGTGTTTCGGTGTGGGTGGAGGTGAGGGTGTGTGAGATATGTGTGAGGGGTGTGTGGGTGTGGGGGGTATGTGTGTGGGATGTATGTGTGTGTATGGAATGTGTGTGTGTGAGGAGTGTGTGTGGGGGTGTGTGTGTGTGTATGAGGTGTGTGTGTGGTGTGTGTGTGGGGTGTATGTCAGAGGTGTGTGTATGTGTTGGGAGGGGGATGAGGTGTGTGTGTGTAGGAGTGAAGTAAATAATTAAGAAAAAGAGAATGAGTGAAGAAGCAAAGGAAGGGAACAGAGGGTAAGTGAAGTAAAGAATGGGAACTGAAAGAAGTTGAATATGAGAGGGGAAATAGGGAAAGGGGAGTAAACATGGAGAATAAGTGAGGGAAGCAGAGTAAAGAAACAGGAGTGAGGTTGGTTGAGAAAATATTAGTGAGGTTAAAGCAAAGGGTGATGACAAACTACATTTTTTTAGTCACACTTACCAAATAATAAATGTAACTTTAATTACATTTTTATACTACACTTTGTATCTGTGAAAGAGAGAAGAAAAAATAAGTTATAATTAGTAAAATATGTATTTTAAATTAAAAGATACAAATGAAGAGGTTAAAAATCATAACAGTGTATTTAGAAATAAAGTAAGAGTGAAGGACACAGAAAGGGAAATAAAGTAAGGTAGAAGGACAAAAAGAGAGAAAAAGAAATAGAAGGAGAGCAAATTACTAAGAGTAAGGCATATAGATTCACTGACAGAGAGGAAGAGAAGAACAGAGAAATGAACTGAAGGTAAGAAAGATACTAAAACAATGTGAGTTAGCAAAACTAAATCAGGAAACAGTAGTAAGTAAAAAGATAATGACTGAGACGGAAAAGAGTCTAATTAAGGATGCATTTAGAACAATGAGGAATAGAAGATAACTGAGAGTAAGTGAAGAACAGTCATAGAGTGAAGGGATGAAGGGAGAGAGGATAATATACAACGATTGAGGGAAATGGAGTGAGGAAGTTAGTAGACAGACACACTAAGAGAAAAACTGAGTGAGGTGGAGTACAATGAGTGAGCAAAGGAAATGAGTAAGGGAGCAAAAAAAGGAAAGAGAGGAGAAGACGACTAAAACAGTGGGACTGAGAGAAAATAATTTGGTGATGAAAGTAAAGAGAAGGACATTGAAAGAAAGGAAATGATGGATAGTAATGGAACCAGAGTAAAAGAAATGGGATGAAGAACGATGAGAGAGGAGCAGTGAAGTTGTTGTAAAAGAAATGATAGAAGGTAGATAAACACAAGTGAACATAACACAAGGAGAGTGAGGCACTGAGGACATAGAGGTAGTGAACGAAAATTAGAGAGAAGAGGTCAAAAGAAAGGAGCAAACAAAGATAAGCGAGGGAGAGTGGGTGATTTATAGTGATAGAGTGCGACAATACTGCTGAGTGAGTAAAGAGGAATTACTAAAAGAGCAAAGGAGGAAAATACGAAAAAGGGAAGTAAAGCAGAGAGACTGAAAGCTGAAAAGTTATGCAAGGGAGAGAGAGGATGCAGACAGTTGAAATGAGAATGAGGGGTTGTGAAAGAAGTGGAGTAAACAAATGGGTGTGAAACAGAGTGAGAGAAAGGCAGTGTGAGTGAGTAAAGAGAGCTGAAAGAGAGAGGAAAAAGGAAAGTGAGTGTGAGACAATGGGAATACAATTTAAATTACAGAATAGAAACTATAGAATAACTTGTACAACATGTTACATAGTTTATTTTTGCTGTTCTCAGAATATATTGAAGTTCACTTAAAACAGTGAGTTCAAACTACTCATCATATGACAGCGGGAAAAAAAAACACAATCTAAAAGATTGTGTTTTAAAAAAAACCTTAGAAACTTATAAATCACAAATGTACACTAATCCTTCATTCACTTACTTTTCCTTTAGGCCAAATAGTATATCATGAAGGTCCTTTTCGTTGGAAAGTACTCTGCTGTTCTTTAAAAAATCCATTTCATCGACTTTCTAGAAGAAAAGCTCCAAGAACATCTGAAATATTTTCATTCTTTTCATATACTCCTTTTTTTTAGTCATGACTCTTTGCTCATTCCTTTACTTTTCCATAAGGCCAAATAGTGTCAGATATATGAGTATATTTTCAAATTAATTAAAAGAAACTGTGAATTTACCGTTTTTCCGATGTTCTGAAAGAAATGCTTATACAACATATTCTGAAAAAACACAAAAGTGTCAAAGGGTTTATAACAAAATCTATGTGTGGTACATAAAACTGGAGAAATCTGTGTCAACCCATTAGGAGTCTAAAAATAAACATAAATAGGTGTCCTGTGATCTCATAAAGGATACCCATCAGTCACCACTCGGAACCGCCCTTCATCATTTGGGATTCCTGTTACCCATATATAAGGCCCACTACCGGTAAAAATGGAAGGTCAGATGTTATAACCTCCTGTGAACCTGGTAGTGACCAATATGGTAAGAGTGTCACACTGTCCCAGTAGGTGAATATGAGGGTGACTGATTTGCAGTGCTAGTGAGGGGATGTGCCAAGTGAAAATAAAATTGGGTGAGGGAGCAAGAATTTCAAGTTTATTCTGTTCTTTTACTCACTCCTCCAATGTTAAAAGAGCAACACAGATAGATTTAACAAATATCTACCTAGATGTAAAGTCGGTCGACATGTTTCAGCAATATTGAAGGACTAAAGAGTCCATTGCTTTCATCAGGACCTTAATAATAAGTGCTACTGCAAAGATATGGTGAAAATTAAAAAGTGACTATATCATTGACATACTGCAACATGGAAAGAGATCACCTGGATTCCTAGGTGTAGTCTTTACTTGCAGGTGTAAACACCAAAGGTATAACGATGGACCCTTCCTAGTGCCAGCACCTAACTACCTTTCACCCCAAAATAATAAGTAACCCTAAAATAACTAAAGGGAATTGTGTGCACACTGACTGGCACCCATCGTTACTGTGCCTATTCCTTATGGAATCCAAATACAAGTCAAACGACCGCAAAGGTGCACCACAAAGAGCAAGAAACAGACTCAAATGTTATTAATGAACAAAAAAGAATGTTTTTCGTTAGCGAGATGTTGATATTCTTCAAGTAGTCTTTATTTTCAAATATTCAATACAACGTACAGCCGACGCGTTTCGTCCCAAGCTGGGACTTCTTCAGGGCTGTCGGTAAAAACATACAAGCAAATAATTACTCTAATATATACATAAAATAACAGACACTGAAACAACATATACAATTTACAAACCATTTTAAAATTACAAAAAAATAGGCAATGGAGCTTATACAAACAAGCGAAATCGGCCCACAGAGAACATGATGGAAAAGGGCCTAAATGTACAAGGGGGGTTATGTACACGTGATTATATGTACAATATTTACATTTATAGAGGAATGAATCCTTAATCAGACACTGAGTATTTTACATTTTACATTTTATGCTAACAGGGAAAACTCAATGGATACTAGATGTATCACTAGAAATTCATTAGCAATACGCTGACATAACTCAAGGTGTATCTGCTGAACCAACTATTTATGTATAGGGGATTCTTAAGACAAGGAGAGCCAGAGGTCAGAGCGTAGGGGCACAGCAAGAGTCGGACCAGGAGTAGGACACAGTATGGTGTGATGGATTAGCTCAAGGGTATTTCCAAAGTCTACTAGTGCTGAGAACTACCCAAGGAATGGGCTCAACTCCTTTGAAGGAGGAAGGGAGACTGGATTGGCAGTATTTTAAAACCCTTCATTCCACAGACAATCAGTGGTTAACATAGTTACCTTTCATGAGTGTGGTCTGTCCCTTTTGGAATGAAAAGTGCAGACAACAAAGAATCCGGAGAACGTCTTCCCAGATTCAATTTTCCACTGTGCAGTTTGGTGTATATATTTTTTGTTTTTTCATCCAATATGGAACAGACAGGGTTAAATCTCCAGGGACAAAAAGGGAAAGGAGAGACGGGATCAGATTAAATAACTTACACGGTGATGGAGAGAATAGCGAGACCTGACGCTTAAAAAGTACGGCAAATGAATTATCACAACTTACTATATACCCATGTACTTGTTGAGGACAAGGATTTGTAGGGTTCCTGAATATAGGCAAATGTTGGTCTCACAACTCAATATGTTTATAGCTCTTTTTCACGTTCTGAAAGACATAAGGAAAATGTATAAAAGAATTTACACAAGTGGATGAAGACTAAGGATAGGAAGGGAAACAGCCTTTTCAACAGAGATGTTTACCTGTAGTATTAACGGAATACCAGGGGACAAGAGGTCCTATAAGTCTCTGGGAAGAGGATGTGGGCACTGTATTCCAGTAGGCCTGCCAAGTGAAGAGTAAACAGAGAGGGTGTTTGCTGTTAGTATAGCGAAAACTTAAAGGGCCATGGATCTATGTTGAGTACCCTTAAGTGTGTCCATGCCCTTAACTTGTATGATCAAGCCCTTCTTAAATAACCAGCTAGTTTATTTCATATATGGGAGATTTAGAAACATATTCCATTGTACAGTGCTAAAGAGCAATCTATCACCTAGTTGGAGTGTGGGCGCACAGCAGAGGTGGCTACCGCTTTCTGAAAAATATACTTCAGACCAGCAATTGGATCTGCAGAGAATAAAATCAGATCTGAGGGCCAATCTGGTTTTAACAAAATATTAAGTCTAAGGCTCATCAAGTTAAGTAAACCTTTCCCTTGGTCTTTGGTAAATAGCAATGCCCAGAATACAGAGATAGGCCTAGGACCACTAATGAAGCAAATGCTAACCAAAAAGGATTGGCGCATGGGGCAGATTCAAAAGCCAATAGGGGTTTTGGACCAACAGTCTTACCGTTCGTATTAAAGCAGCCGGCACCCATCCACAAAGCCTTCGTCCCGCCGAAACACCCGCAAAGACGCTGTGTTCGAACATACTGATTTGTACATGTCCTTATATACAGGTGTTAATCGGGTTTGAGCGATAACACCTGAGATTTTCGCGCCGAAATACAGAGCGGAAAGTAAAGGCATTGCGCTATTGCCTTACGAAAAATAAGCGGCGGCCATCTTGTAGTATGTTTAGAAAAGCTAAATTTCCCTGTGTTTACTGATCCCTTAGTACATGATTGCAATAAATCACCACTCCTGACATTCGATAATCTGTTAAACAATTAATCCAGCAACTTGTTTGATGACCTTAATTATCAGTACCCGAGTGAAAAATGAAATATATTTCACCGTTTTTCGAGCCGATGTGGAGATATAAAACACATTGCGAGCGACGTCAACTCCTACTCTTTAGCATTTTGTATATTTAGCATAATAGAAGAAAGGCATGAAGAGGTCACGAGTAAAGTTTAATTTTTGACGAACCATAGGGTACAAGCCGGAGAATGCCGTGTGCGGACTGTGGAAAGTCAGGAAGAAAACGGCGGTCATCTTAGCCTATGTCTCTGTATCTGTTGCTTCATAAGAAGTCTATAACGCGGGGCATTTGTCAGAGTAATCAAATTCCTAGAACTAATAAGCTTGTTGAGTGAAAGCCCTCCCCGAAAGTATCAGATTTACCGAAGATGTTGGAAGAATAGGAGAGAAAAATAAAATTAAAAAAGGAATTTATCTAAAATGTTTTTCAGAACGTGTAGTAATGTAACAATTGTTAAGATGAAATATTTACGAAAAATAGACACCGAAAGGCAGTGATTACGTGATCTGTCGACGGCAGTCTTCAGAAATAAACGTAATCTCCCTCGAGCCATATTTACCCCTTAGGTAACGGAAAAAAGGGGCGTGCGAAGGAATCCTGACAAGAAAGTCCACATATATACGTAAACAGTTACCAACATGGATATTCTTGTATGTTGAGATTATTCTAAGTCACTTGATGTATATTAACAGATGCAATTATATTAACATAGTGTGAGTATAACATTGTTGTGCTGTACTATGCCAGGTCTTTCTAAAAAAAGTAACATTGTCAGGTAGCTCACTACGCAGTGGACCTAAATTGTTTGACTTATAGCTGGAGAATCAATAGTCCAATGTATATTTCAAGGGATCTAGAGACAAGGATATGATACAGAAATATGATACAAAGGGGATATGACTAATTGAGGAAGTGATGTAACTCATCCTCGGTGTTGTGACCGAGTTCAATGCAACGTAGTCTACATATCCAACCCGCCTCTCGTTGTCTCAATGCAAGTTCCCTATCTCCTCCTCTTGGGTGGATGGGTTGGTGATCAATGCCTATGAACCACATGTTATCTGTGTCTTTATGGCATTGCTGCATATGGAAGGTCATAGGGTGTCTCATATCCCCATTTCGTCTTGCACGCACGTGTTCCTGGATGCGGATCTTAAGGGCTCTCTTGGTACTGCCAACATAAATTTTATTGCAGTCACACCCCAATATGTAAACCACATATTTGGTGTTGCAGTTGATCAGGAAATCTATTGTATAGTTTTTCTTGGGCAGTTTTTGAGGGTACAAAGGAACTGTTCAACTAAAGAAGGATACAAGACACACTCAACAAATCTACAACACCAACTTCTTCGTAGGAAATATCCTCCTAAATTAGTGCGGCAATCAATGAAACGAGCAAAGAATAACAACAGGTTGGCACTTCTGGAACCTTCAGTTCCTAAAGCTGTATCAAACAGACTGACTTGTGTCAGTACTTTTGGGACTTTGTCCAACAAGATTCAGAAAATAGTTAAGAAACATTGGTCCATTTTAAATTCAGGACAAGAAAGTATTGAACCACCGCTTTTTTCTTTCAAGAGAGGCCCGAATCTAAGGGACCGTCTTGTCCATACCAGACCTCACAATAAAATGCCAAGGGCTCTTGGCACAATTTGGGATCTTCCACCTATAGTAGGTCATCATCCCTGTGGATCATGTCAAGCATGCCCACAAACCTGCAAGTCAACAGAAATTGACATAGGCACCAACAGACCATGGAAACAAATGAAATTCACCAACTGCAACAGTGAGAAGCTGATCTACCTCATAACCTGCCCATGCGGTTTGAAATATGTGGGGATGACGACTCGGAAAATAAAAATTCGTATTTCCGAACATAAGAGCACTATCCGCTGCAAAAGGCAGGCTACCAAACTCACTAATCACTTCTTGGAAAAACAACATGCCCCAACAGCGTTTGTTTGGACTGTCCTTGAACAACCTTACATTCCTCCCCATGTCACAATCATTCCAACTTTCTGCTACGCAAAGAACAGAAATGGGTGTTCAAGCTGGGAACGAATAAAGGAGGATTAAATGATGATATACCTTGGTCCTCCTTATAAATCACTTGTTCTGATATATTCCCTATAAGAATAAGGGATTAATACTGACTATGTTCTCTTCAGTGTCGCCATCTGTTGTTATAGGGTGGCATAATCTTGCCATCCAGGAAATCAGTGTAGTACAAGCTTCGGATACATTAGACACATAGAAACCGATACAACTTGGGCATTTCTGGGAGGACACGTACTCATTGTCCCTTACCAGCAAAACACATATGTGGCAAGAACAACTAACCACAATACATAATTTATTTTCATGAGAAAAGGAGCCCTTTGTATTTTTACACAACTCGATATCAGTCAGTTAACAATCTTGTATGCAGGCAACTTACAACTTCACGTGACCCCGTAGGTGCCCAATAATCTTCCGTCCAAGTAACACGAGCCCTCTGTACATCTGTATTTGTGTATTTTTGTGTTTTTAAATAACTCGAAAAATTGGTTCATCGATACCAGTCAGTTACATGTCTATGAGCGAGATATTGTTGACTAACTTTGTATCTAGGCAACTGACAATTTCACGTGATCCCGTAGGTGTCCAATAACCTTCTGGTGCAGTCCGCTCACATGATCGGCTCTGGCCAAATGAGCGTTTAGCTTATAACCATACCAGGCCCCTCAGATCTCGCAGCCTCTCATTGCTTGGTCCGGTCACATGACCGTCCGGGAACCAATTAGTACACTGCTTTTAACCATGGTCCTCACTCCGCTTCGGTGCCTCCCCAACCGGCTCGGAAGAGGGCGAAGAGGTACCGACGGAGAGGTGAGTGGCACTATGGAGTTTTTGTCGGCTTTGGTGTTAGTGCTAATTAGCAACCGGTTGAAACTCTGTCTCTGTACCTCCGTAGAGACCGGCTTCACTTTGGTTTCTTTACGTAGTTTGAACGAGACAGACACGAGTTCCTCAGCATAATGGTTTCTTGGGTAATAACAGCACAATCCCCAGAGACCGGCATTATGTAGGTTTCCTCATGTAGTTTGAATGAGACAGACAAGAGCTTTTCAGCATAATAGTTTGTTGGGGAATAACAGCCTAAAACTTTACAAAAAATTGACATTTAAGAAAAGAACCAAGCTATTGTTTTCGTCATCACAACAAACTTGGATTTATACCACTATATGTTTTCAATAGAATCTCTGCAATATAAACTCTGTATCATAATTCTTTAGAGTACTAGTGTATTATTTTTTAGTTGACACGGAAGCAATTACTTCTGTTCTTGCTTCCTTTGTATTAGAGCGGTGCTTCCCTCGATCCCTGAGCCGTTGCCAGGCGGGGTGAGGCTCTTCACTTCGACTACAATGGTAAGACGTAGTACATGATGTAACATGTAAGAATTACCTCTTAGTATCTTCATGTTGGAACTTGATATGACCAATGTGTCCCTCTACCAAACAACCCGGGTACAGTTAAATGTGGACTGAGTACACGTTCAGTTTATCTATGTTCTTGTGGTCACTTTTTCTGTTTTTGTCTGTGTCTCTTCTTTTTTTCCCATTTAGTGACATACAACACACCTGCAAGTAAAGACTACACCTAGGAATCCAGGTGATCTCTTTCCATGTTGCAGTATGTCAATGATATAGTCACTTTTTAATTTTCACCATATCTTTGCAGTAGCACTTATTATTAAGGTCCTGATGAAAGCAATGGACTCTTTAGTCCTTCAATATTGCTGAAACATGTCGACCGACTTTACATCTAGGTAGATATTTGTTAAATCTATCTGTGTTGCTCTTTTAACATTGGAGGAGTGAGTAAAAGAACAGAATAAACTCGAAATTCTTGCTCCCTCACCCAATTTTATTTTCACTTGGCACATCCCCTCACTAGCACTGCAAATCAGTCACCCTCATATTCACCTACTGGCACAGTGTGACACTCTTACCATATTGGTCACTACCAGGTTCACAGGAGGTTAAAACATCTGACCTTCCATTTTTACCGGTAGTGGGCCTTATATTTGGGTAACAGGAATCCCAAATGATGAAGGGCGGTTCCGAGTGGTGGCTGATGGGTATCCTTTAAGAGATCACAGGACACCTATTTATGTTTATTTTTAGACTCCTAATGGGTTGACACAGATTTCTCCAGTTTTACGTACCACACATAGATTTTGTTATAGACCCTTTGACACTTTTGTGTTTTTTCAGGTTAAGTTAGGGAATGTGTCTCTGCTTGGTCTTTAAAACTCCCTTGGGCCCTCTTTTCACTTGATTGTTTCTTATATTATACAACATATTCACAATATTTAAGTATTCGTAATTTCATCTCTGACTTACTCATGTTCATCATTTTGTATGATACTGATATCACTTACTATGAGATCCACTTACAGTACCTATATGACAAGTCAATTTTTTATATTATCTTGATCAGTTTTACTCAAAATATAATTTTAAACAGCAAACTAACCTTTATTAACTGCTCCCGTCTTCATAGGCCAATTACCTTTATTTAAATTTTGGTTCTAAAAACACCAGGTATGAATTTTTTAAGTCAAAAGGCAAACGCTGTTTGAAAGTCAAATGAGTGTCATTACAGTGGGTCCAACCTTTACAACTTTTTAAATAGCATGTGTAATGCCCTGATGTTGTAGAAGGACCGTCATGATAAATAATAGCTACAGTTGCAAAGGTTCTTCCTGATATTGATAACTGAGAACCCACGAAATTTTAAATAGAAGTTGACAATTTACTTCCATCAGGTCTACATCGTTGGAACATTAAAATGACATACTGACCATAATTTTGTATAAATAATGTGGACAGCATTGCAGACTTACATTGCGTACACACCATATTGTGATCCGCTGCTTTAACTAGATTATTAAAAGGCACTGATTTGCAGTCTGGTAAACTCAAATATATAAATCTTTCAGTGTCTATTCTAGTACTACTTGATAAACTACAGTTGTCGCAGTCATGCTGCCATTGATAAGAAAGGCTAAAAAGATTTTTTATATCTACACCTTCATCTTCCAATACATCAAACATATACATTAAAAATTCCTAACAATCCTGCTGAATATTCTGTGAAAATTGATTTTGACCAGAACATATGTCTAGAAGATTTCGAATTTCTGAAACACTTTCTATTTTTGCTCTATCACTGCTACATTTCTCCAACACAGAATTCAATAAACAGCAGAGTGTTTCATCCCGATTTTCAGCAATCTGTTCTTGTAAAGTTTTAAGGAAAAAAATAACCTTAACCACTACATTAGCATAGCAGTTGACACCAGAACTGTTTTCAAACTGAAATCCAACAACATCTTCAACAGAATCCTTT
Organism: Lissotriton helveticus; assembly: GCF_964261635.1. Classification (NCBI taxonomy): domain Eukaryota; kingdom Metazoa; phylum Chordata; class Amphibia; order Caudata; family Salamandridae; genus Lissotriton; species Lissotriton helveticus. Next base: position 930,665,744 of record NC_136057.1, read on the forward strand.
TTCTTTCTGCTTACAATTACAGTTTCATCTACTATTTGTCTTTTTGCTACTACCTCACTGCAATTATTCTCATTTCTTCTTTTTCGGCCTACCACACGTTTTTCAAACAGAGGATATTGAGGCAAATGTGGAGCATACTCTCTTCTTAACCTATTGTATTCTTTAACACAATCTAGATCAGCACAAATCTTTGTTTCATCACACTCAATCAAGTACAATCCTGATAAAGTTCTGACTCGTGATAATGCCACATATGCCATACCCTCTTTAAACACAGAACTTCCAATGTTCACCAAAGCGCTATCTACACTTAAACCTTGAGATTTATGGATTGTCACCGCATATGCCAAACAAACAGGAAACTGTTTTCTGCGAACATATAAGTCTTTCACAAGCAAAAATCTAGCTGAACAACGACAAATTTGTTCTATTTCGTCAATGCCATCAAATTTAATTTTTAAAATTTCAATTCCATCTCTATTTTTGTAATTCACAAAACCAACAACATGACCCATTGCTCCATTTACCAGACCTCTTTCAACATTTAAATTCCTTCTCAAAATGATACGACAATTTAAACACACATTCAGAGTCTTTTCATAACCAGCAGTTTTGGATATAGTCTTCTCTAATGAATCCAATTTTGATTTCAAATTTTCAGACAAAATAATTGTTGCTCCCATATGCTTTATTTTATCTATAGCTTCCAGTTTCACTATCTCTTCATTTAATAACTTTAACATTTTGTTGTTGAACGTGGAACATTCTTTCAGAGTTGGCATCAAACATATGCCAGATTTCTTCTCGTTAATTTTCTTAAAAATATTCTCTGGAAGAATGTTTTCATTTGGGTACAAATTTGAAATTAATCGTCCATGTAAAGCTTCTTTCCCATGCTGACTTACTTTTCCGATTCTTACATCTTGTAGAATATTTTTATAATCTTCATCCTTTGCCTGCCGCATATTTTGAAGCAGTTCTGCATATTTGAAATTTAACCATATATTAACGTTTCCAATGCTTCCTAGGCACTTCCTGGTATCTTCATGCGTGAGCATTTTGAACACAGGATGTCCTTTCACTGGAGTCAACTGCAGTAGATCTCCAAAAACAATAATGTGTTTTCCTCCGAATAGGACATCATAGTCTGTTCTAAGAATTTCTTGCATTCTCAAATGCACAAAAGCAAGCATTATATTGACACCATGCTTACTTCATCAATGATAAGAAGTTTCATTTTCTTCAGGACTCTCGAAACTTCGGAACACGCATCTCCAGATAGCTTGTGGTATTGCAATTTGTTATCATGCTCCACTGGCAGCATCAGTAAATGATGTAAAGTAATCCCTTTAATATTATGTGCTGCCAGCCCAGTTGGAGCGGTAACAACACAAGATAGCGGTGATTCAGTCCTTTTCTGCAGATAAGTTGCAATTGCTTTAATCAGAAAACCTTTTCCAGTTCCCGCTTCTCCACTCACGTACACTTGGACAGGTTTAAATGATGTACATGAGCACTCTTTTTTCTCATGAGTGAATCCATGTTCAATCTGTTCTGTGACTTCGTCACATATTTGCTTCTGCTCAAGGTTTAGTTGTTTCACCAAATCTTCTAAGTTAACTACATCATCTTGAGCTTGTTCCATAGCTCTTTCCACCTCATCCATGGCAGTGGCAGCTTCATTTTGGATAATTGGTCCTCCTAGTGGATCCTGACTCAATGAAGTAGAACTCTGACTGTCTTGAGAACTGTCTCTAGCAATCTCTACAGCAATTGTGGCTTCTTGCTCTATTTATTCGTTCAACATTTGCAGATTATTTGGAAAAACAGGACATTCTATGGTATCCTTGGTTGCATTAAAAGAATCTTCGTAACAGAGAAAATCTCCAAGTAGTTCCTCTTCTGTACGCCATGGCTTAAAGAGTTGCAAAAGAGCTAAATAGTAAAATTCCCTTTTCTCAGGATTTTCCCAACTCATTTTTCGATGATTAATCAAATGGCCTTTTCTCTGCTTCACTAGACATCCTTCACACCCAATGATAGCATATATTCCATTGTTGATAACTTCTCTGATGGTTCTCTTATAAATATAGTTTTGCAGAACTTCATACAAACAACTGTTCTCAAGATGACTACTTCTATTTGGATAGTATGTATCCAACATGTTTGTCTTCAAAATATCTGTACTTTCTGGTTCTTTCTCCGCCAAATACTCTATTTCTTGTACAGATTTCAAAACTCAGTTTCGTGTTGCAGCAAGACCTAGACTCACCCAAATGATGGTTCTAGATTTGGCATAGAGACTTGCTGATGACAATCGATCAGAACATTCATATCCTCCAATTTCTCGATGCGACAACATCTTCAGACTGTAACTGTATAATTTCTTGCTTAGACTCTTTTCATGTGAAATGTCCTCCCACATTTCCTTCAGTTCTGTCTTTTCTTTTTTTGTGATGGAAGACGTCACATATCGAGCTACAGCAATAGAGTTGTCAGCAACGAACTGAATATCCATGTTAGCATTCCACATGGACAAAATCACTGGGTTGTGGTCGTTGATGTACTTGGACTCTTCGTTTCTTTTTAGATTGTATGAAATTTTGAGTGATTTCCTCGTCACAGTATGTCGCAGAGAAGACATCAAATTAGTTACTCTTTCTTTAGAAATCACTGGTCGTGGAAAGCCGAAACGACATTTTGTGTAGAATTTGTCCTTGTTTCTGAATTTTCGACGACAGTACTTTCCACAACGATGGGATTGAAAGCGTAAAACTTGTTCCCTTAAACTGTTTTCTTCGGTAGTTTTCGGAACAGCACATGTTGAATACTCTTCAATGAACCTCATCACTGTCTCATCCGAATCTGTTCCAAATTTGGGTGCATCTTTAATCCACAACAACATATGTATGTGAGGAGCACCTCTCGCTTGATACTCCTTTCTCCAGAAGAAATCCAAAACCTCTCCAAGGGGAGGATTTTTTTTGTTGGTAATAAAAGACATCATAGCTTCAAATCCATGATTGAAATATCTGCATACATTCACTGGATCCAAAGAACACAGTTCTCCAGGTGTTTTGAATTCTATATTTTGTATATTTGCATTTGCCTCTCGTAGAAATTGAAGTAAGTCGTCCCATGCATACTCGGCACAGCTAAGAGTGAGGAACCATGTAGGAGTTCCTAAGTTTCTTAGCATACTTTTCAATTCCCCATGACGACGGTACCAATACTCATTTGTACCACGCTGACATGCCATGAGATTGATTAGATGAGATTCCAAAATATTATCTTGCAGATTCACTTTCTCCATAAAGTCCCTCGCCGAAACATTTTGCAGATGTGCTCCACTTTTCAGTATATGGTTTACTGCATAAGAAAGCCCAGACAAGTCACTTTCATACAGTAGATGAAACAAATAGGGAATGCATTGACGAAACCTTGGATCTTCAGCATATAATCTTACAGTTCGATATTCAGATGCAGGAATTTGTAGTGGTCGATCGTCATATCATCCACCTCGACCTGTTGGAAATAGCTGTGGAAAACAACGAGCTTCCAAACTTTCTTCCCATACACTAATGGGACTTCCATTTGCTGCTTTCATTTGAAACAATTCAATTGCATTCCCCATTACTTCTTTGGAATGCAAAGGATGAACAGTATAATGTTCATATATTTCTTCACTTCTAGACACATCAACTTTTTCAATTTGGCCGGCTGAACAATCACTGTCTTCATCTGCAGCTGTTTCCTCTGCTGCAACACATACATGTTTGTAATACTCATTGTTTTTGACTAAATACAACGTTGCCTTTTTGACTTTCCTAACATCCACTAAATCTTGCCAGATTTTCTTACTCTTTGTCGGAACCCCATTAACTATAATAACTAAAGGTTCCTCTTCTACTTTTTCTATACCAATTGTATCAATATTTTTTTTTAAATCTAGAGGCAAATAAACAACTCTTCCCTTTAATCCTCTCTGCAAATCTGTAGGAGGCAATTTCCCTATCTTAGGCTCCATGCGAACAATAGCCTGAAAAGGATGGACACATTGAATCAAAATAGACTCATATGTATTTAAATCCATCAATTCACGGGGAATGCCTACCAACTCCAGATTATTATGAACAGCTCTAGCAGGCATTCTGTTTTGATTTAATTTATCATAACAATATTTACAAATACGCTGATCAGAACTCAAATCAAAACAATTCTCCACCCACAAATAAGTTGCAAAATCCTTCCACTCATAATTATTTATCTTTTCACTTTTTACATATAAATCAACTAAACTAGTTTGATGCTTATAATGGCTTCGTCGACAACACACACAAGTAAAATTCCGCCTTTCACTTGATTTCACCTTAAACCTGGTAATTTCCTGGTCAAACTTTTCTGTACTTGAAATCTGTACATTGTCTTCCACATTACCTTGAATCTCTGTGTCAATTTCTACACTGTCCTCTTTTTCACCAAAATAACAAATCTCAATTTCTTCACAAATCTTCTTCACATCTAATTCAGTTCCATGCAAAAGAGCACTGTTTAATTGTTTAAGCTTAAGTGCTGGACTTTTTGCATAATACAACATTCTCACTAATTTCCTCATTTTGGTATGATGCACTGCTAACATCCTAAAATGATGAAAAACACTCTGACAGACTTTTCTAGAAAGACAAGCCAGTGAATGCCCTTGCAAACCTGTGTTTTCTCTCACTCTGCAAGGATCTAAGTCTTGCAACAACTTCATTTTCTGCTTTAGACTTTTCTTACTATATGTACGTAAAAAATTACAAAACAAATCAATTGATTCCTGTCGCACACTACAAATACGACTACACTTCCAAGTGTACACTGGACCCTTAGTACGTCTCCCTAAAACTTCATCAGTTAACACCTCTTCTGGTTCTCTAGGCACAAGTTTCTCTTTTTCAATCGGACAACCGTCTTTCACCTCATATGCTCGACCACTGGTGTCAACTGCGTGCACTAAATCATTCTCCTGGAAGTAACTCTCCTCATTAAAAAATGGCTCACAACTTGAACTGTGCATCCATTCTCCTGAAAATTTTTTACAAAACTTAGTCCGATTAATTACTCTTTTCCATCTACTGTTTGATTTGAAAACATCAATTGTCTTGTTAAGTGTCCTAATTCTATTGATTATTAAAATAAAATAAAAATTCTTAACTTCAAAAGCCTGATCAACAATCTTCTCTACACTTTTCTTTTTCTTATAAAAAGCAGCTCTCTGTTTACCTTTCCTAATGTTTTTTAACAAATTTAAAACCCCCCTATTGCGAAACATTCGTTTACGAATGTCTCTAAACTGATTCTGCCTTCTATTCCTATACATATTATTCTCTCCTGCTCAAGTAGTAAGATTTTTTGAGGGCCTCTCCTTCCTTTTCAAATTTACTCTCTCATTCTCTTTTTCTACATGCTGTCCAACTTTTTTTTTAATCTACATATGTTCCGTAAGAAAGACTTAGTTGTCTTACCAGGAGCTTTTTTCCTGTTTTTTGAAGTATTTGTTGTGGAAGAGTGCTGTAATTCCGTTGCTGTTTTTGATTTTTTGCGCTTATCATCTTTTCTACTCCTTTGCCTTGAGGGCATCTTTCCTTACTCTTGAAATCTTAATTTCAATCTGTGTTAAAGAAAAAAATAGCACATTATAGACCACTATTACCAAACAACAAAGCAATGACAAAAAGCAAACGGTCTATTCAGGGTTACAGATCAGGTGAGGATTCTCCAGGGGTGCAGAAGAGGTGAGACCTGTATTGAAGAGTGTAGTGGAAGAGAGGTCTGTCCACAGGTACAAAGAAGGTGAGACCTGTGTCTAAGAGTGCAGTAGGGGATAGGCTTCATGAAGTCTAGTCCACTGCACTCTTACACACAGGCTTCACCACCTATGCTTCCCAGGAAAGGCCTCTCTCACACTACAGTCTGGAACATAGGCCTCACCTCCTCTGTACCTCTGGACATGCCTCACCTCATCTGCACAATATACTTCCTAATCTGACATAACACAAGTGACATCATTGTTAAAAGTTGAAATATATTTATTTAATCATGCAGCCACTATTTATTCCTTCTCAAAAATCTAAAAGTCATTGATTTGCCCCAAAATCGTTTTTTAAATAACATTTTAGACACACAGTGCAGGTCCTATGTACAAGCATTCAGTGTCCATGTGTACAGTGGAGAGGACTGACCTCCTCTGACCCTTGGACAAGCCTTACCTCATCTCTGTCCTCTGGACAGGCCTCAATGTATTGAGTATAATTGATGGTAAATGGGTGCAGATGAGGTGACGCATGTCCAAGGGTGTAAATAAGCTGAGGCCTGTCTAAGCATGCACATTAGTTAAAGTCTATTCAGGGTTGCACATGAGGTAAGGATTGTCCAGGGGTGCAGAGATGGTGAGGCCTGTATTGAAGAGTGTAGTGGAAGAGAGGTCTGTCCACGGGTACAAAAAAGATGAGACCTGTGTCTAAGAGTGCAGTGGGGGATAGGCTTCATGAAGCCTAGTCCACTGCACTCTTAGACACAGGCCTCACCACCTACGCTCTCCAGGAAAGGCCTCTCTCCCACTACAGTCTTGAACACAGGCCTCACCTCCTCTGTCCCTCTGGACATGCCTCACCCCAACTGCACAATCTACTTCCTAATCTGAGGTAACACAGGTGACATTATTGTGAAAGCTTGAAATATATTTATTTAATCATGCAGACACTATGTATTCCTTCTCAAAAATCTAAAAGTCAATAATTTTCCCCAAAATCGTTTTTGACATCACATTTAAGAAACACAGCACAGGTCCTATGTACAAGCATTCCATGTCACTACTAAAACTTCACAATTTTACTAAATACAATTCCTCTATGCAAAGAAACTCAATGTGCTTCCTACACTGAGTTAACACAGGTAACATCATTCTGAAAAGGTCAAATGTATTTCTTTCAGCATGCAAACACTATTTATTCCATCTCAAAAATTTAAAAGCCATTCATTTTCCCCAAAATCGTTTTTGACTTCACATTTAAGAAACACAGCACAGGTCCTATGTAGAAGCATTCCATGTCACTACTAAAACTTCACAATTTTACTAAATACAATTCCTCTATGCAAAGAAACTCAATGTGCTTCCTACACTGAGTTAACACAGGTAACATCATTCTGAAAAGGTCAAATGTATTTCTTTCAGCATGCAAACACTATTTATTCCATCTCAAAAATTTAAAAGCCATTCATTTTCCCCAAAATCGTTTTTGACTTCACATTTAAGAAACACAGCACAGGTCCTATGTAGAAGCATTCCATGTCACTACTAAAACCTCACTATTTTACAAAATACAATTCCTCTATGCAAACAAACTCAATGTGCTTCCTACACTGAGTTAACACAGGTAACATCATTGTGAAAGAGTCAAGTTGACGCCTGTGTCTAAGAGTGCAGTGGGGGATAGGCTTCATAAAGTCTAGTCCACTGCACTCTTAGACACAAGCCTCACCACCTATGCTCCCCAGGAAAGCCCTCTCTCCCACTACAGTCTTGAACAAAGGCCTCACCTCCTCTGTACCTCTGGACATGCCTCACCTCATCTGCACAATCTACTTCCTAATCTGAGGTAACACAGGTGACATCATTGTGAAAGGGTCAAATTTATTTCTTTAAGCATGCAGACACTCTTTATTCCTTCTCAAAAATGTAAAAGCCATTCATTTTCCCCAAAATCGTTTTTGACATCACATTTAAGAAACACAGCACAGGTCCTGTGTACAAGCATTCCATGTCACTACTGAAACTTCACAATTTTACAAAATACAATTCCTCTATGCAAAGAAACTCAATGTGCTTCCTACACTGAGTTAACACAGGTAACATCATTGTGAAAGGGTCAAATGTATTTCTTTAAGCATGCACACATTATTTATTCCTTCTCAAAAATCTAAAAGTCATTAATTTTCCCCAAAATCGTTTTTGACATCACATTTAAGAAACACAGCACAGGTCCTATGTACAAGCATTCCATCTCACTACTGAAACCTCACTATTTTACAAAATACAATTCCTCTATGCAAACAAACTCAATGTGCTTCCTACACTGAGTTAACACAGGTAACATCATTGTGAAAGACTCACATTTATTTCTTTAAGCATGCAGACATTATTTATTCCTTCTAAAAAATGTAAACGCCATTCATTTTCCCCAAAATCGTTTTTGACATCACATTTAAGAAACACAGCACAGGTCCTATGTACAAGCATTCAATTTCACTACTGAAATTCAACCATTATCAAAAAAATGACACAAACCAACAGCAAAGAAACTCAATGTGCTTCCTACTCTGAGTTAACACGGGTAACATCATTGTGAAAGGGTCACATTTTTTTCTTTAAGCATGCAGACACTATTTATTCCTTCTCAAAAATGTAAAAGCCATTCATTTTCCCCAAAATCGTTTTTGACATCACATTTAAGAAACACAGCACAGGTCCTATGTACAAGCATTCCATGTCACTACTGAAACTTCACAATTTTACAAAATACAATTCCTCTATGCAAAGAAACTCAATGTGCTTCCTACACTGAGTTAACACAGGTAACATCATTGTGAAAGGGTCAAATGTATTTCTTTAAGCATGCACACATTATTTATTCCTTCTAAAAAATGTAAAAGCCATTCATTTTCCCCAAAATTGTTTTTAACATCACATTTAAGAAACACAGCACAGGTCCTATGTACAAGCATTCCATGTCACTACTGAAACTTCACAATTTAACAAAATACAATTCCTCTATGCAGTAAAAACTTTTTACCAAGCATTATCAAAAAGCATAAAACAAAGCAACATTAAAAAACCACAATTTGCTTCCAAATCTTCTCCATAGAGTATACAAGTATCTATGTATATTAAATGAATCATTACTCACCTTTACAAATGCTTTAGGAGATTGAGAACAGTGTCAGACACACACACCAATATTTCTTTAGCAGAGCAAAAGGTATGTACTCCAGGCACTGCAACCATGAATGGCACAGAGAACCTCTAATTCTACACACATATTGCTCATGGTAACCAATCAAAACTCTTCCCTCTCTATTTTCAAACCAACACCCTTCCCCCCCTCAGCCTTTTCTACCTGTTACCATAGCAACTCCCTCCTCACTGAGCTCTCAGGGTTAAAAGTTTATTCTACAATGTTGCAAATGAACTCGGCAAGGATGTTTGACCTCTCAATACACCAGCTTATCCGCTGCAATCTTTCTTTAAATGACTTTTTCCTAACCATTCAAATTGCTTCTTTCACAGAACAGAACCATGCACCCTAACTTCCAGTTTTCAACGAACCATTCAAATTGCTTCTGTCACAGAACAGAACCATGCACCCTAACTTCCAGTTTTCAACGATCTGAATCCACCAATCATTGCTTGTGATTGAAGAGCACTGAAACTCCACAGTTTTTTTTTTGCAAACTCATACTGTTCCAACTGCCATTTCATTCCCACACTTCATCTGACTGCACCAGAACCTCCTCTTACCATGTATTCTGTCTGGATTATTGGACATAGCTACATCCACTGGGCTCAAAGGTATGCAGCTACCAGAAATTTTCACAACCTTAACTTACCAAATGTAGACATAAAATGGATTGGCCAAAGAGGATTGAGATGTCATCAATTGATACCATTGGTGAAAACCTTTTTGCATCTGCCACACCCTAACCTCATAATTCTGCACTGTGGTGGAAATGACTTAGGCACTTTGACTGGGGTAGGTCTGGAAATGCTTTTGAGCAATTGATGGCACTTTTTCCTCAAACTGCCTTGGTATATTCCCATATATGCCAAAGACAGAAATGGAAGTGGTCCAACCAATTTTGTCCACAATTTGAGAAAGCACGGAAACATGTGAATAAATCTGTTTCTGCTTACATGAGAGACTATGGAATGGGTTCAATATACAACAATAACTTGCGTTACAGCATGCAAGATATCTACAGAGGAGATGGTGTACACTTCTCAGATGAGGGGAATAGATATTCCTTCTGAATTTAGGACTGTGCATTGGTACCTACTTGTAGGTACCTAAATCAGCCACACGACCTAAAAGCTCTTTTCAGGGCTACCCTACCTCTGATCACTCAAAATGATTATTTTTCTCTAACTTTTTTCACTGTTTTTCACCAAAGTACGCTCCCCGGTACGCTCCCCGGTGCGCGTACCGGGCGCTCCCCCGCGAAAATTTTAAAAAATATTGGTTTTTTGGGGCCTATATGGGCCTCCTAAGCCCCCCTCAGTAAACCTAGGGGGTCAGGGAGTGTGTACCATGCCCCCTTTTACCCATTCCCAACGTTGTTTGTCCTCCATCTTGTGTCTCAATTCTTCCGAAACACAAGATGGAGGACTCCCGTAGCGCTGCCGGTACGCGTACCGGGGCGCGCACCGGTAAGCGCTCTGAAAATTTTAAAAAAGTTAATTTACATAAAAACCTCTGTAGAGAAGTTCACCAAATATAGAATAGGCAATACTACATACCAGTCCCTACCATTTTCCCAAATTTGGTGGAATTCCATTGAGCCATTTGGCCTGTAGCCCTGTCTAAATATCCTGAGGTAAATTACATGACAAAAACACATCTGAAGTGTTAGAATTTACAACCAATTAAAATGTTACTTTCATTTTCTACTATTATTTCCTGACATTTGATTGATTATGTACATGAATATATATAAAAAAGAGAGGGAAACACAGCCATTTTGACTACTACTTCCTGAAGTACATTTGAAAAGGATTTTCACTGAGAACTTCAACTGCTTTCTCAAAGGTAAGTTGTTATTTTGGAAAGTGAAGTATGTTGTGCACTTTAAGTTAATTTAGAAAACATTTTCTGATAGTTATATACTATCCCTCGGTAATAGTAATAGATTGAGATAGGCTTCTCTGTTATAGTTATGGATGGAGTTAGGCTTGTCTTGTATAATTATGAATTTACTTAGGCTTTATCACATACACTTTTTTATATTTCTACTTCCAGCCTGATACCATACACTGCCCAAAGATAACTTCACTGTTAAAAAATCAAAACTACCTATCTGAACTTAAACCCAACAGTGCCCTATCTCTACTGATATATTTATTTTTTATGCAATTTACAGCAAGAAAATGGAAGGAGAACAGAATATTTCTTTCGAAATTGTTCTGGAGAACAACCCTGAAGAAATTATTGATGAGAATGATGACTTTGATTTTATGGATGAGTCACTGGACCATGAATTAGTTCAGTTTGTGGAAGCAATAGAATCACAGAATGAAAATGAGGACATTCCAGACAATATATTGTTAGAAGTGTTATTAAATTTTGAAAAAGAATCAGAAAAATATATTTATATTTAATAATCAAAAATTGTTCGAGACATTTTTCATTTTTATATGTAATTCATGAACTAGTACCAAATTGATTATAATATAAAGTCAGACTTATAGTATACTGTGCAACTTTTTTGTGTTACATAGTAATTTTGCTCATAGTTACTTCCTTTCTCCCACTTTATTATCTCCAATGTGTATTTGACATCTCTTTTTCATCTCCTGCCTCCATGTTGTTTCTGCTTTCCTGACAGACTATGATATGGATTCCATATACCACAATTACTTCTGTAACAACATGCAAATTATCTACAGAGGAGATGGTCTACATTGAATTTAAGACTCTGCATTGGTACATACATGTTGGTACTTAAAACACCCAAACAACACAACAACTCTATGCAGAGCTACCCTACCTCTAAGCACTTTAAATTATTATTTTACTGTTTCACTGGGTTTTCCCCGTGGTACGCTCCCCGGTACGCTCCCCGGTGCCTTTTATGGCCCCCACATCAAACCTAGGGGGTCAGGGGGGTCTACCCTGCCCCCTTTTGGTCATTTCCCCCTTTGTTTTTTGCCACCTCTTGTGTCTCGAACTTACCGAGACACAAGATGGCGGCCCCTCCGGACTGTTTGGAATGTTGACAGACACCCGAGAGCCAATCAGCTTTCCGCTCGCGAACTCGCGGTGCGCGCCGGGAGCGCTCCCCGGTGCGCGTACCGGGGCGCGGCTATAGATATATATTTTTTTTAACTTTAATTACTCAAAATCCTCTGGCGCACATATCTTGAGACATAGCAAAGGCACATCGGGCTACCAGTCCCTACAATTTTGCCAAGTTTGGTGAAAATCCATTCAGCCGTTCGAGCTAAAAGTGAGTCCAACCGCCCTATGGAAATTAACATGGGGAAAACACGTTTTGGGACCCCCCTTTTATCTCGGCCCCCGATTGACGAATCCCCCCCCAAACTTTCAGGGAAGGAGCGGAGAGCCGTGAGGCAAATTTGAGGATAATTTCAGGCAGATTCCTCAACCAGCGCCAAAGTTATTCCCAATAGAATGTTGCGATTTCCCTATGGAAAACAATCCTAACTATAACTACCTACTGGCGACCGCCAGTAGGTAATATATAAATATATATATATATATATATATATATATATATATATATATATATATATATATATATATATATATATATATAAATATATATATATATCACAAAAAACCATTACAAGATGGCGACTATAGAATAGTCCTCTGTTTACCTCTATGACATGCACGTGATGGGTATTTAAAAAACAAAAAAATGGCGCGCCAGTGTACCATAGACAAAGGCGGTAGCCGAAACGCGTCTGGTTCTCTGAGGGTTGCAATAAAGAATCTGAACCCTCCTCCTGTGAGTGCTGTGTCTTCTTCAAAGGTGAGGGAGAGGAAAGCTTTGATAAGAGCGGGGTGACGCCCCCCGCACACAAGCACCCGTGTTTGAGTGCGCGACTTGGCGGCACAAGGAAGCAGTGATATATATATATATATATATATAACTCCGTCAATCCTGTGCTATGTTTGTCTTTGTCAGCACAAAAGGTACGGATATACATATATATATGTTTTTTTCATGACTCCGTTATTCAACTCGCGGTGCGGACAGGAATCACAAAAGGCATCTCTGGGTTTGTATTCTTTGATTTTATTGTTTGATCACCAGTGCTATACATAAGGGACAGTTGACGCATTACAGCACTTGCCTTGCACAGGACCATAGAGTCCTGCCGTCTAGCTTGGCCTTTTACTGGTGCTTGAGACCTTAGTCCGTCATCGATTTTTCTATTTTAAAATAAAACATAACTAGACTGCACATTATCATTTCCTTTTTCTCCTTGTCAAGTAATTTTCCCTTAATGACTTTTAAATCTCATGTAAGTACATTAAATTATAATGTATTACTTGACTTCATTTTCATATTTTGTGCAGAAAGTTGGCAGTGAATTTGGATTTTCCTTTCTTTCCTTTTTCACAAGCTCATTCTTCTTTGTTTCAGTATCAAATTACAGTAAAGTATTGTTGATAATAATTGATTTCCTTATACAGTGCTAATGTGTTGGTTAACATGCAGATTTAGTAATTTGTAGTAAAGTGCTTTTTATATGACTCAAAAGATGAGGCGAGAGAAAGTGGGAAAATAAGTTGAAAAATAAGTTAGAGGGAAGGAGAAGGATGGTTATGTTAAAATGTATTCAGAAAAGTAGCCTAATTTCATTTAGAGGAGCAGCATCTTTCCATTTAAAGTAAAGGGCAAGAGCATTAGCATCTAGTTTGCATGAATTATAAGCAATAAATAATAAAGCAGCACCTGATAGACAAAACCCTCAAACATTAATTCCTATGTTTGATATGAACTACGAGTTTTTACCAGATGAAGTCCCAGAAAACAACATACCCGAGTATGTTGTAAAGTGCATAAGCATGAGCAGCTTCTATGGATTGCGTGTTGAGGTTCTCTGAATATGTGTGCAATTAACAATAGCATAGATGTTAAACCTTTCCTTTTTTAATTCATCCAAGGTCAAAGGATTAATCCCTCTACGCTTTTCTTGCTAAACTCCCCCATTGGCTAATGCAAGTCACAAATACTCTCTATATTATATCCTGTGCCTAAAATCCTGGAAACCAACACGAGTTCAGTATTCAAGCTGATATGGTTGGGAACAATACTAAAAGTGTACATGTAATTCTGCATCCAATTTGTGGTCCATAGTTATTGATGTTCCCATTTTAGTTATCAATCTTGATTTCATTCTTCTTAGCAGTAACTGTCAGTCTCCACCTCTTTCGTTTTTCTTTATATGCTTAATCCCAAAACACTGTAGATTCTTAATGTCACATTAATGTTCTTCCCAGAAGTCTTTTGCAATTGGTTATGAGTAGTCTCTATTTTTCACTGCTCGAAGATGTAAAATTCTTCAGTTGACTTTGTTTATAGTGCTATCTACATAATATTTTTTGCAGGGACATATCAAGGCATTCACTACAAAATCTGTATTACAGGTAATGTGTTCTTTTATGTTTTCAATTCTTCCATCATGTATTCTGTGCTCCTTTTGGTTAATGCCATGTGTACAGGCTTTACATTCAAAACACTTCCAGAAAACCTGTTGACTAAGCCAATTCATTTCCCCGTGTTTCAGTAGAGTAATGGCTTTGGGTTAAAATGTCTCCTAATGAAGCAACTTTTCTGTAGGTGATATTTTAATGATCTAACAAAACTTTGTTAGGTGTTTCATTGGATTGTAATATCCTCCAATTCCTTTTCATTATTTGTTTTGTTTCCTTGTGTTGACTATTATAATCCATAATAAATCGAATTTTCTCTCCTTCACTTTCCAGGGAGGCTTTCTTTGGTATTAAAAGTTCACTTCTAGGTTTCTTCAGTGTTCTTTCCATGGCTTCTTGTAATACTGCCAGTGGGTATCCTGTTGCAATTAATCTGTATTTTTATTTCATTCATTTTGATTCTAAAACCCTCATCCTTTGAACAGTTCTTCCAAGTTATTAGCATTTCCCCATAGGGGATACTCCAGCTCAACTTTTTGGGATGTCCACTGTTGCCATGGAGGATACTGTTACATGATGTTTTCTTACTGTGTACTTTTGTGCAAATACGCATATCCTATATGTGGACCTCAATATCCAAGAACGTGATTTGTTCATGGTATGAGTGAAAGCCTGGTTGAGATCATTTTCATTTAGGGACGAAATAAAGGATTTCAATTATTTGATGTTCCCCTCCCATATATTAAAAAGATCATCAATAAATTGTGTTCACAGCTTTAGCTTTTCCAGTTTCGCCAGGCAGCTGTCTGTCCAAATGACTTCCGATTCCCAGTAACCCATGAGGTGATTTGCGTATATTGGAGCGAAAGCGGTCCCCATCGCTGTACCTTGTCATTGTACATAATGACCTCCATTGATTAACATAGTGTTGTTGTGTCAGACCGAAATTCAACTTATCAATCAGTAAATTTGAGTGCTCCAAATGGTTGACTGATCTGTCACGTAAGAAATGTTGAACCGCTTTTATTCCATCCTTATGCCTTATGGAGGTGTATAATGAAACAACATCAATCCTAGCTATGGGGTAGAGAGCAATATAAAAAAGAAGCCCTCAGCCAATTAAATAAACGTAATTGTCACAGCAAGATCAGTATGAGAGAATATGAACAAGTAAAGGAACTATTCTTCATAAGATTGGAAGCATGGAAGGAGGAAGGACTACTGAACTGGGATGAATTCAAGTATATCAAAAAGAAAAAACTGGTAATCCCAGTTTTCTACATGCTCCCAAAAGTACCCAAGAGCCTTACTAGTCCACCAGTGTGACCAATTATCTCATCCTGTGATAGCCTCTATGAAAATGCATCAAGATATATTGATTATTTTCTTACCCCTATCGTAAGAACACTTCCTTCGTACATCAAGGACTCTACTGACTTTTTAAAATGTATTTTTGACATTTGCTGGTATGAAGAAAGTATGATAATGTTGACACTTGATATATCAACACTTTATACAAGCATAAGACATGTAGATGGTCTAAGAGCTTCCGAATATTTCCTAAGTAGGAGACCAGCACGATTTCCGAATCAGAACAACAAGATTTTAGAACTAATGGAATGGTGCCTGACCAAGAATATTTTCCTCTTTGGCGATGACTACTATTTACAAGAACAGGGGACTGCGATGGGCACCTGTTTTGCCCCAAGTTATGCCACTTTACATCTCAGCATATGGGAGGAACAGGTGCTCGGGGGTAGTCCCCTAAGACAATGGGCTGGTCATGTTCTGCTATGGGTCCGATTTATTGATGACTTCTTCGTGTTGTGGCAGGGCACGGAGATGGAAATTGAATTGTTCATCAAGGATCTAAACAACAATTCCCTAAATTTGGAATTCGTGGGGCACCATAGCAGAACATCTATAGATTTCCTGGATATCCGGATTAAACCTTTTTCATGGTAAACTGGAAACATCGGTATTCCTTAAAGCCACAGCTGGGAACTCGGTTCTCCATGCGGCAAGTGCCCACCCTGCTGCGCTAATCAGGAGTATACCTTTTGGGGAATACTATAGAGCTAAGAGAGCATGCAGTGAACAGGGGGAATACGAGAAAATTGAAAAGGAAATGACATAGAGGTTCACCCAGAGAGGTTATTCGCCTAAGGTTTTAAACGGTGCATCAACCAAGGCCAAAAATCTAGAAAGACATAAAATCTTGTTCGAACCATCAAGACCAAAGAAACGCCAACAACAGATAAGTGATATGAATGATCAGGACTCTTCTAGATTTATAACTACTTTTAATCTGAAACACAAAGAGATAAGGTCTATTTTGAATCGACACTGGCACTTGGTAAAAAGTGATCCGGTGTTAGGCTCTAAGGTCAAGAAAAAACCTGAGATCACCTACAAGAGATCTAAATCCTTGAAGGATTTAATTGTCAAAAGCGAATTTCAGGAAAGGAAGCGAGGTCCCCCCACATGGTTACAGCAGGAACTTGGTTTTAAAAAGTGCTCTAAATGCAAAGCGTGCCAGCACGGCATGAATCGCACCGAGTTCAAAACCTTTTTTAATAAAACTGTGACCATTATAAGTTTCCTAACCTGCAGATCCAGTTTTGTTGTTTATTTATTACAATGCTCCTGTCCCAAGATTTATAAAGGTAGTACAACTCTCCCTGTATTTAAATGAATCCTCCAACACAGGCGAGCGATTGTAAATCAAAACAGAACATATCCTATTGCAAGGCATTTTGAGACTCACCATCAGAGTAACCCTGTGAGCCTGCAGTATACCTGTATAACAGAGGTCCCGAGAAAAAAGAGAGGAGGAGACAGGGAGAAGGAACTCCGAAAGTTAGAGACATATTTGATTTTGGAGTTTAACTGCCAAGAACCATACGGGCTCAATGTGGATGAGGACTTACATACATGCCTGTCTTGAATAATGAAATGAACAGTAATAATGTTAAAACCTGCACAAGTATAAAACCATAAAATTGATGTTTTTAATTCGAAAATTTAAGACAGCAATGAGTAGTGGGACACACAAATTGCTATGATTGGTTTTAATTAGTTGTTTTGGGTATGAATTTCTTTTGATATGCATTTGCACTTTAGAATGTATTGTAGTGTAGTGTGTATATACTGAAGGTAGCGGTATGCTTATAGGGAAAGAAAAAGAAGGTTTTTTCTGCTATAGAAAAGGCACCACTCTCCTAGTTTACATAAGCACTAGCACTTTAAATTTAGATTCCTTTTTAGTTTTTATAGGCATTCTGCAATAAATACAAGAAATGGTTTGCTTTTAAAATAATTTCAATGTGTATTATTTTGTGTAAACCATGATGTGTTGTATTTAATTCGCACTGGCACTTTATAGTGAAGTAACTATACGTTTGAATAATTATGATTGCAAAAGAGGTCAAAAGATGCATATTTTGCACAGAGGCACTTCCACTTCATTTTGCTAGAATTTGCACCCAATTCAAATAGGCACTAGCCAGAATAACAGGTTGTTGCCAAAACTTTAACATGGTTATGCATTTGCACTTTAAATTTCTGACAAGCACTGATTGAAATTAAATTTTGGTGTATTTTTTGATGAAATATAGCGTATCAAAATGCGAGGAATTGATTTTCCCGCTATATATGGGCACTTTATATTCTATGAAATCACCTTGTGTTGAAGTGAATCTTGCTTCTATGTCTTTGAAATATTGAAAATTTTAAATAATAAAATTTCTATAACTGGGACGGAAAGTGAGGACAAAAAAAAAGCCCACTTAGAAGGAACTGTCCCTATATGAAAAAGAACGCAAATGTAGCAACGAAAACATGTTAAAATATGGCTGCCATGAGATCTAAGGCAAAGTCCTTGTTTTACAGCATGTTGTGTCCTTCCTCAATGTCAGTTACTGAGAATTGTAATGTAAAAAATGGTGCTTTAAACGTCGTGAACAAGGCAGCAAGTGGCTACTGAAACGCGTAGATGTTGTCTCATCTGAAATAAAGCCCGAGTGTGTCCATTATCTTACCTGGAGTGCCGGATGGTTATTTTTAAAGCTGTGGATCATCTGATATTCAATATATATACATATATATATGTTTTTTTCATGACTCCGTTATTCAACTCCCGCTGCGGACAGAAATCAAAAAAGGCACCTCTGGCTTGGTAGTCTTTGATTTTATTGTTTAATCACCAGTGCTATACATAAGGGACAGTTGACGCATTACAGCACTTGCCTTCCACAGGACCATGGAGTCCTGCCGTCTAGCTTGGCCTTTTACAGGTGCTTGAGACCTTAGTCCGTCATCAATTTTTATATTAAAAAAAACATAACTAGACTACACATTATCATTTCCTTTTTCTCCATGTCAAGTAATTTTCCCTTAATGACTTTTAAATCTCATGTAAGTACATTAAATTATAATGTATTACTTGACTTAATTTTCACATATTGTGCAGAAATTTGGCAGTGAATTTGGATTTGACGTTCTTTCCTTTTTTACAAGCTCATTGCTCTTTGTTTCAGTTTCAAATTACAGTAAAGTATTGTTGATAATAATTGATTGCCTTATACAGTGCTATTGTGTTGGTTAACATGCAGATTTAGTAATTTGTAGTAATGTACTTTTTATATGACTCAAAAGATGAGGCGAGAGAAAGTGGGAAAATAAGTTGAAAAATAAGTTAGAGGGAAGGAGAAGGATGGTTATGTTAAAATGTATTCAGAAAAGTAGCCTAATTTCATTTAGAGGAGCAGTATCTTTCCATTTAAAGTAAAGGGCAAGTGCATTAGCATCTAGTTTGCATAAATTATAAGCAATAAATAATAAAGCAGCACCTGATAGACAAAACCCTCAAACATTAATTCCTATGTTTGATATAAACTGCGAGTTTTTACCAGATGAAGTCCCAGATAACAACATAACCGAGTATGTTGTAAAGTGCAAATGCATGAGCAGCTTCTATGGATTGCTTGTTGAGGTTCTCTGAATATGTCTGCAATTAACAATAGCATAGATAAGGGGTCCGTAGGTCGCACGCTACTCCACCATTCCAGCGTGTATACCCCAAGAGCATCATGGTTAATGCAGTTTTCTTGAAAGCGGGTGCGCTTTTCAAAAGAATCGAAGTGTAATTGCAAGGTTGCAGGCCAACTCTGAACACCGGTGTTTCAGGATTATTGTCCTTCATCAGCAGAGTGTAGGGCGGTTTTCAGGGGTTGCTGTGCAGGCTGCCAAAGTGTTCTCAGGTATGGTACCTCTCCAGGCGCGTAGGGCGTTACCTCAGCTCGTCAGCTGAAAGGCTCAAGGGAGCCGTGTTAAATAAGGGGTCCGTAGGTCGCACGCTACTCCACCATTCCAGCGTGTATACCCCAAGAGCATCATGGACAATAATCCTGAAACACCGGTGTCCAGAGTTGGCCTGCAACTTTGCATTTACACTTCGGAACTTTTGAAAAGCACACCCGCTTTGAGAATACTGCATTTACCATGATGCTCTTGGGGTATACACGCTGGAATGGTGGAGTAGCGTGCGACCTATGGACCTTTTACTTTATTACGGCTCCCTCGAGCCTTTGAGCTGACGAGCTCAGGTAACGCCCTACGCGCCCGGAGAGGTACCAGACCTGAGAACACTTTGGCAGCCTGCACAGCAACCCCTGAATATCTTCCTACACTCTGCTGATGAAGGACAATAATCCTGAAACACCGGTGTCCAGAGTTGGCCTGCAACTTTGCATTTACACTTCGGAACTTTTGAAAAGCACACCCGCTTTGAGAATACTGCATTTACCATGATGCTCTTGGGGTATACCCGCTGGAATGGTGGAGTAGCGTGCCACCTATGGACCTTTTACTTTATTACGGCTCCCTCGAGCCTTTGAGCTGACGAGCTCAGGTAACGCCCTACGCGCCCGGAGAGGTACCAGACCTGAGAACACTTTGGCAGCCTGCACAGCAACCCCTGAATATCTTCCTACACTCTGCTGATGAAGGACAATAATCCTGAAACACCGGTGTCCAGAGTTGGCCTGCAACTTTGCATTTACACTTCGGAACTTTTGAAAAGCACACCCGCTTTGAGAATACTGCATTTACCATGATGCTCTTGGGGTATACCCGCTGGAATGGTGGAGTAGCGTGCGACCTATGGACCTTTTAACAATAGCATAGATGTTAAACCTTTCCTTTTTTAATTCATCCAAGGTCAAAGGATTAATTCCTCTACGCTTTTCTTGCTAAACTCCCTCATTGGCTAATGCAAGTCACAATTACTCTCTATATTATATCCTGAGTCTAAAATCCTGAAAACCAACAAGAGTTCAGTATTCAAGCTGATATGGTTGGGAACAATACTAAAAGCGTACATGTAATTCTGCATCCAATTTGTGGTCCATAGTTATTTATGTTCCCATTGTAATTATCAATCTTGATTTCATTCTTCTTAGCAGTAACTGTCAGTCTCCACCTCTTTAGTTTTTCTTTATATACTTAATCCCAAACACTGTAGATTCTTAATGTCACATTAATGTTCTTTCCAGAAGTGTTGTGCAATTGGATATGAGTAGTCTCTATTTTTCACTGCTCGAAGATGTAAAATTCTTCAGTTGACTTTGTTTATAGTGCTATCTACATAATATTTTTTGCAAGGACATATCAAGGCATTCACTACAAAATCTGTATTACAGGTAATGTGTTCTTTTATTTTCTCAATTCTTCCATCATGCAATCTGTGCTCCTTTTGGTTAATGTCGTGTTTACAGGCTTTACATTTAAAACACTTCCAGAAACCTGTTGACTAAGCCAATACATTTCCCCCGTGTTTCAGTAGAGTAATGGATTTGGGTTAAAATGTGTCCTAATGAAGCAACTTTTCTGTAGGTGATATTTGGATGATCTAACAAAACATTGTTAGGTGTTTCATTGGATTGTAATATCCTCCAATTCCTTTTCATTATTTGTTTTGTTTCCTTGTGTTGACTATTATAATCCATAATAAAACAAATTGTCTCTCCTTCACTTCCCAGGGAGGCTTTCTTTGGTATTAAAAGTTCACTTCTAGGTTTCTTCAGTGTTCTTTCCATGGCTTCTTGTAATACTGCCAGTGGGTATCCCGTTGCAATGAATCTGTTTTTTTATTTCATTTATTTTGATTCTAAAACCCTCATCATTTGAACAGTTCTTTCAAGTTATTAGGATTTTCCTATAGGGGTACTCCATCTCAACTTTTTTGGATGTCCACTGTTGCCATGGAGGATACTGTTACATGATGTTTTCTTACTGTGTACTTTTGTGCAAATACGCATATCCTATATGTGGACCTCAATATCCAAGAACGTGATTTGTTCATGGTATGAGTGAAAGCCTGGTTGAGATCATTTTCATTTAGGGACAAAATAAAGGATTCCAATCCTTTGATGTCCCCCTCCGATATATTAAAAAGATGATCAATAAATTGTGTTCACAGCTTTAGCTTTTCCAGTTTCGCCAGGTTGCTGTCTGTCCAAATGACCTCCGATTCCCAGTAACCCATGAGGAGATTTGCGTATATTGGAGCGAAAGCGGTCCCCATCGCTGTACCTTGTCATTGTACATAATGACCTCTATTGATCAACATGGTGTTGTGTGTCAGACCGAAATTTAACATATCAATCAGTAAATTTGAGTGCTCCAAATGGTTGACTGATCTGTCACGTAAGAAATGTTGAACCGCTTTTATTCCATCCCTATGCCTTATGGAGATGTATAATGAAACAACATCAATCCTAGCTATCAAATATGAGTACTTCCCACGTATATTTTGAATTTTGTTGATGAAGTCCATGGAGTCCCATACTTAGGATGCTAGGGCTGTTTCATATGGAGCTAGAAAAAGATCTATATACCTTGAGGTATTTTCCAAGAGTGAATTCACTGAACTGACTTTAGGGCATTCTGGCGGAGTGATCAGGCTTTTTGTGTATTTTTTTTGGTAGGAAATAAATAGTAGGAGTTGTATGGTGTAGTGTTTTCAAGTACTTGTATTCTTCATCATCAATCCATTCTTTTTTATTCAATTCTTGTAACTTTCTATGGAATTCAAGAATGATTTTTGGTGAAGGGTCTTCCTTTAGTTTTCCGTTTGTTCCTTAGTTGTTTTTCAGCTTCATTAAGTACTTGTTACAATCTTGTATTACAATATTTCCACCTTTGTCAGTTGCCTTAATTATGATCTGTGTATCTTCCCTCAGTTCTTTTATCGCTAGTCTTTCCTTAAACGTTGTATTTCCTTTTCCTCATGATGGGTTTCTTCAGGATAACTTGTTCAGATCTTCTACCACCAATCCTTGGACCATATCTATTTTGTTCTCTGGTGGTAAATTGTACATCCGTCATTTCCCCAGATAGAATCGTAAGTACTCCAGCTGATTCTTCCTCCAATGTTGTTAACATTTTCAAGCACAATATTTCTTTATGTGTTAGACTGGGGCAGGTTCTTGTTTTCTGCAATTTTGTTTCTGGGAGAGGGTATGTCAGGGAATTTTTTTTAAATTTCATTTTGCATGAGAATTTATACAAATCAATTCTCAAGTTGGTTAAATTTATCTCCGAGTCTGGACAGAAGGAGAGTCTTTTATTGAGGATTTTATCTGATCTTCATGTAATACTTTCTTTAACAAGTTTATGATAAAATTCTCTAGATTTACTGTTTTTTTGTCTTGCTTTTTCTTTTCTTTTATTATTTTTGCTTTTCCATCTTCCTCTACTTCTTCTGATTTTGATTTTCCTCTTCCCCTGCCTCTTCCAGCAGTTGCTCCTCTCCCTCTTCCTCTCTATCTCGTGTTCATGCAGACCAATCGAAGTTCCCCAGAAAAATCCAGATTGCTTTGATTTGATTCTTCATCTGCAGAGTTGACTTCTGAGCTATCCATTGAGGCCTCTGAAGCTCCCTTTGTTTCCAGTGCTTTATCCATCAAAGCTCTACTTCTCAAGCCATCATATTTCCATGCAAAAGTATATATGATTCCATCTTGATAATCAATTCGGTCTCTGCTAAATGTCCTTGCTTTTCTTTTTTCCTAATTCAACTTCATGTTTCTCTCTTCTTTTTTCCATTTGTTAAAGTGTCTTCATTATTTCATCAGTCATAGTATGTTTCTCCAGTTCTTGTTCCAATTCCTTTATTTTAAGGATTAACACTTCCAATTTTCTTTCTGCTAGCATGATCAAGGTGCTCATTCATTTAAATGAGCATTCGTTTGTATCTTCTTGCAAGGTCTTTATAAGGTCTTCATCTAAGTCATTCAGGGTAGGTAAATGTAAGGTTCTTAAACCTCTAAGTATTCTTTTGTATACTGTATATTCTGCAATGATGTCATCTCCCACCACTTATTCAGCTCACTCTTGCGAGCCTCTTCAAGTTCCCTGATTATGACATTGGTGATTCTATTCTTTTTTTTTTTTTTTTTTTTTGTCCTCATAACCACCG
The DNA here is from genome assembly GCF_964261635.1 of Lissotriton helveticus. Classification (NCBI taxonomy): domain Eukaryota; kingdom Metazoa; phylum Chordata; class Amphibia; order Caudata; family Salamandridae; genus Lissotriton; species Lissotriton helveticus. Next base: position 930,689,666 of record NC_136057.1, read on the forward strand.
TTTAGACCAGTGCCAAAACCTCCCTTTTCACGTCGCCGTCTTAGTTTTTTCCAGGCAATACGTGGAAGATGGTTGTGCCAAATAAAAGAAGAGACGTTTGATTGAAATTTAGCTAAAAATTTTTGATCAAAATATAAGGGAATGGTATTAAATAAAAAAGAAATCTTTGGGAGAATAGACATTTTGATAAGATTAACCCTACCTATTAATGAGAGGGGGAGATGTAACCAAGATTGAAGAAGCTTACGACAGTCTTTAAGTACTGTGGATAAATTAACTTGGACTATTTTATTTATGTCGTTTACAATTGTTAAACCTAAGTAACGCATAGAGGTGCTGGGATGAAGTTCTATAGGTGGATTCTCATCATTCCAGATAAGCATTTCGGTTTTGGTTGCGTTTATCTCATACCCCGACACTTGTCCAAACGCGCTAGCCAGCTTCACTATGGCAGGGAGAGCCGTAACGGCCTCTGATGTCAAAATAAGTACATCGTCGGCATATAATGCCACCTTCCTCATCCAGCCTTGATAATGAAAAGGTTTGATGGCGGGCTCCTCCCTTAAATATTGCGCAAAAGGTTCGATGTAAAAATCAAAAAGTAAGGGGGAGAGTGGACAGCCCTGTCGAGTTCCCCTTGTGATAGAAAAAGGGCTTGATAATTCTCCATTAACGAGGAGAGATGCCGAGGGATTGCTGTACAAAAGACTAATCAACCTACGAAAACCCACCCCCACACCAAACTTGGCCAGGGCCTCCGACAGGTAAACCCAATTCACCCTGTCGAAGGCCTTGGTTGCGTCCAGCGTCAGGGCCGCCAGTGGGAGGTTATTAGATGTTGCTATATCTATGGCACCAATTAGATCAAAGGTCAGTTCATATAGTTATCTTCCCTTTAAGAATCCCTTTTGATCCAGATGAAGGACCGATGGTGCGATATTGGCCAATCTTGATGATAAAACCGTGGCAAAGATTTTATAGTCCACATTCAGAATAGATATTTTTTGCCTGTATGACCCACATTCTTCCTTCGGTTTACCTGGTTTTAAGATAAGGGTAATAGAGGCACCATCCCAAGATGTTGGAGGAGCCATACCTTCTAAGAGAATTTGGTTAAACAACTTTGTAAGAAAAGGAGCAATCTCTGAGTCTAAGAATTTATATAACTCAGCCGGAAGGTCATCAGGACCCGATGCTTTCCCCTTCTTAGATTTCTTAATAGCTGATATCACCTCACTCTCAGTAATGGGGCTGTCCAGATATTGAGATTGTTCCAGAGAGAGGGAAGGTAAGGTGATATTATCCAACCAGCTCTTGACAGACTCAACCGATATCACTTTGTCTTCTTTATAAATAGCCTGAAAGAATTCCCTAAATGCCTCCCTGATATCATCCTCGGAAGAGAGATTAGTGGTACCTATTTTTATGGTTGCAATGTTATTCCGGACCTGGTCTACTTTGGTCTTCCAGGCTAGCAGTTTGCCTGCACCTTCACTATATTCGAAGTGGGCCAACTTGCTGGCTTCCCACCTCTGTTGGATTCTCAAACTCAGAGTCGATGCCAGGGTCCCCTTCAGTATCGCCAGTTTGTTATGTAGGGGGTCTAATATTGACCTTGAAGACCTATTACTTAGATCTATTTCCCGTTCGATAGCAGCCATATCTGATTCTATAGAAGAGATTGTTTCGTTGTAATTCTTTTTCTGGAAGGCTACTTTGGCGACAATCAACCCTCTCAATGTTGCCTTATATGCATCCCAGATAATTTTATCCGATGTTGTTCCTTCATTAGATAGAAAGAAATTACGTGTCTCTGTTTTTAAAAACGAAATGTCCTCCTCATTAGTGAGTAAGGAACGATCAAAGGACCAAACCGTCGAGGTTTTTTTGCTGCGAAAATCCATCACCAATTTAACAGCAGAATGATCTGAAAGGTGTGACGGGAGATATTCTATTGTTCTAACTGAATCGACCAGTCTTTGGGTCATTAAAATGTAGTCTATCCTAGACTTATGGTGATACTTATAATTTCTATAAGAGACCCCCTGTTGGTTTCCTGATCTTTGTCGCCAGACGTCGACGAACCCTTGCTGTCTCATGGCTTCTAACAGAAAGGATCTGGTTTTAGACAAAACCCTGGAACGATTGTTGGGAGACTTATCCAGGATGGGGTCCAAGACAATATTAAAATCACCGGCTAAGATAATGGGTCCTGATATTGATAGTAACTTCAAAAAAATTGTTTCCAGTATCGTGGGGTCATCCTGATTCGGACCATAATAGCCAACTATTGTAATTGAAACCCCCGCAATAAGAACTGTCGCAATAGCCCACCTGCCTGAACAATCCACAACCTTTGAGATTCATTTGGCTTTGGCTCCCTTTTTAAAAATGATTGCAACCCCTCTCGTATGGGATGTTTGTGTGGTAGTGACCATAAAATCTATCCATCTATTCTTTTTAATTATTTCCAACATTTCAGTATGCGTAAGATGGGTTTCCTGCAATACCATGACCTGCACTGCCGATTCTTTCAGATATTGTAGAATTCTATTTGCACGTGGCTTTGTGCGCAGGCCATTGATGTTCCAGGAAAGGAAACTTATACTACTCATCCCTTAATTGGAAGGACAATTCAATTAATATTGCATCAAAAAAATACGTTTGTAAAACTGTTAAATGTTTGTACCCAACAATTATAAGTAAGATATGTAAGATATGTGAAATGTGTAAACCAAGAATTGCTATTCCAAAAATTTCCAAACTGGTTATTGAGGACATTTTATGTTTTTTCCACCCCTGTGCACTCACCCGCTCGAGGTGAGAGCCCCCCCCCCCGTGAAGAACCCTTGCATTATCTAACCGGAACATAGTCCCAGTAGATAGTGCCCCACCGGTTGATCCCCTACAGAAAAGTCCAACGGCTAACTATTCAGGTAAATAGACCTAAATGAACCTAATGAATAAGATGATTTTTGTGTTAATTTTTTCTTTGTGGGTTTTTTTTTTCCTTTTTTTCCTTTAATCATTCTCCCTTTCCCCCTTTCTTTTATGTCTTTTTTTCAGTTTTTCTTTTTTCCAATCCCTCTCTGTTTCCTTTTAACACATGTAGCCACATGTGGAGATATGTACCACTGATCATTATTATCAAAATTAGGACTATGAAAAAACAAACATCAAACTTATTGAGTCCATTTAGTGCTAGGGAGAGGGGGAGCTATCTATAATCAAGATCAAGATTCCTTCCATCCAAGCCCATTTATGTGTCAATACTGGGTATTCGGATCATTATTATACTTTTATATTTTTGCCCTAAGAGACTGTTTTACCCAGATCCATTAACAACTCATCTGCCGCTTGAACTGACCTAATGTTATACATCTTGTTATTATGCATAACTTTTAGAGCAGCCAGGAACATCAGCTGGGCCGTTGCACCCAATCTTCTGAAAGTATCCAGACGTTTGCCAAACTCCCACTGTTTTTCCAGCGTTATTCGGGACAGGTCAGATCTTATCAAAAAAGTAAAGCCTTTCCCAGACAAAGACTTTTGTTTCAGGGCCAAATTCAAAATACGTTCCTTTAAAATGTAGGTGTGAAAGTTTACCAATATCTTTCGTGGTTTAGAACGCTGAGGATTAAGTCTAAAGGGGTCTCTATGTACCCTCTGGATGTCAACAGACAACTCCTCAGTAGTATGTTCTAATGGCAAAGCTTCCTTCAGTAGTGAGACGATGTATTGCTTTATATCTGACCCTTCAGAGCCTTCTGGGACATTTAAAATGCGGATATTTCCTCTTCTCGCATTATTCTCGAGGGTCTCCATCCTCTCACTAAGAGCCAGATCTTCCTTTGTGAGTTTGACTATATCCTGCCTTGCCTGATCCAGAAAAACTGTTTGAACACCTACTGTTTCCTCTAATACTCCCGTTCTTATGGTGAGGTTTTCGATTTTACTGTCGAGGGACTCACAGTAATTTTTGAACCCTTGTTGATTGGCCGCAGACTCAGCAAATCCTTTCCTTATCTCCTTAGTGAGGGCTGAGAACATCTCTAGTACAGAGGCTGCCGTCAATGGAGCTTGAGATATTAGAGGAGGGGTCGGTAAGGAATTAGTTTCGGGTTGAGCCGAAATTGCTGAGGCCTCTTCAAATGGCCCCCCAGATGCACCACCAACAGCACCCAAATCAGCACCCAAATCAGTAGAATCTGACTCTTCATCCTCTTGAAAAAACGCTGTAGTGGGGGATTGAAGTTCACTCAATTGCTGCTCCAAGAACAACTGTGATTGTAACTGATGTTGGTCTAGCTCTCTTCCTGGATCTAGTAATCCTCGCGAACTAACCTCTTCACCAGAGGTTACATCGATAGCTTTAGCAAAGTCGATTATTTGATCAGAGAATTTCCCGTCTTGAACCGAATCTTTGGATAATACTATATCCTTTGATGTGAATGATTCTACCACTGATGTAGTATTGGAATCCGATATCGATGCCATGCCTTGATTTTTTATGCCTTCAGAAAGGTGTATAATCTGAGGAATGGCTTTAAAATAGGCGCGAAGTGAAGGTGTTAGCTTGGAACCTGCAGAAAGTAATACTTTAGTGTCCTTAGAGTTAAGCTTTGCTTTTGCTTTGGATTTAGCCCTCACACTTAAGGCTTTAGACTTGAATTCAGTATTTAGATATGAAGAGGGTTTCGGTTTGGATAGTGGTTTAGTTACTTCTCCTGTTTCTGCCCCCCCTTCTAAGGTTACAACCTTCTTGAGCTCTACCTTCTTTTTCTGTCGGCGACTTCGACCACACTTAGCTCCGCTTTTGGGAGTATTAGGTAAGTCATTAATTGCATTAGATGCACCAGATGTTACTGACGTATTCTTGTCAAGAAGGGACTGTGTTTGCTCCCCTACCCTGACCGCGTTACCACTCAAATCAGACAGAGTGATCTCTAACAGTTCCTGACTGATAGAGCTGACATACACCAATTTCTGCCCAAGAGACCCCTCCACTGTTGAGGCAGGAGCAGGTGCTTGTAAATATTGGGGGACTTCGTGAGATTCACCCTTAGAAGGAGAAACCCGGCTTATCTCAATGTCCGCGGCAGTGTGTCTTACAGGCTCTAAAGCTGTCTTTAAGCCCTTGGGGGGAGAAAATAGGTTCCTAAATCTTTTCCCTTTTCTGAGCTCCAGGGCGGCTATGCAGATCCTTGGACTAAATAAAGTGCCCAATGTATTTAAACACTTATTAGTAGAATTAGCAGGATTTGAGGGAGATATTACGTTGTTGCTAAATCCTGATTGATGTGGAGTGTAGATAGCTTCAAAGTTTTCCCCACTCAGTTCACTACTGCTCTGACTATAGCAGATTCCAAAGTCCTGAGCAAAAATAAGCAATTTACTTTTGGTCCCTGAAGTCTCACCTACTCCCCCGTTACACTCGTTACCTCTGCCGCCGCACCCGCAGCCGTCCTCCTCGCTACATGTCCACCAGTCGAAATCGAGAGTAAGGGAGCATGGAGGTGGAAAGAGGACTCCTGCACCACACCAGCCGCTTCGCCAGGCAACCACCATCGGGACGGAAAAATGAAAAGCGGGATCCGTAAAAAGTAAGCGAAGATAATTCCAATATGTGCAGTTACACAATTCGGGAAAAGTGCCGCATTCAGGGCCTCCGCGGTCGCGCACTCATCTATTCAGCGGGACTGTCCTGCGGGGATCGACCTGAAGCACCGCGGTGAGCTAGTGCGCCGCCGCCATGTTCTTCCGCTACCTCCCCTGGTGATTCTATTCTTTTCCTCAAATTGCTTTGCATTTTTATTCAACACGGTAGCTTATCATCACTCAAGAGCTCACGGGCCCTTTGAGATCTCCATTGCCTTCTTTCTGCCATAGTGAATTATGGAACTCTAATCCCCTGTGTTGCACTGCAATTTCATTAGTTATATTACTGTTACCAAACCCCACAGCCCCCTCAATTTTTTATGTTTGTGAGGGTATCCAAACTATGCATTTCAAAGTTTCTTCTTTTTAATATTTTGTAAGCCTTTCTGGTGTGCTGTATGCGGCTAAATGACTCAAGGCACCGATTTCAGCTGTCGGGCTTCACTGGCAAGTGTATGTCCCATAATTACTGCTGACCAGAAGCGGGAACAGCCCTCCACACCGACGCTCCCTCCAAAGCGTTTCGGGTTTTAACGCTATGATCCCGGCTCGGGGTGGCACCCTGCTCTGCATTCCCACTGCTTATCATGAGTCACTTACAACGTTAACTCCTCTCTACTTCAGGCAGAGGCGTTGGAGAGGATCACCATTCCATGGTTAGCTGTTTCTGACCACCGACACCTACCGACACCTCAATGGCACGCTAACCAAGATCCAAACCTGATTTAACGCAAACCACTTAAAACTGAACCCAGACAAAACAGAACTAATACTTTTCTCTCCGAAAAGTAACCACCAACCAATTCAAGACAGGCTCAAGGAGCTTGATGCTCTAAACTGCTCCCTTGTCCTATCTGACTCAGTAAAGTCACTAGGCATTACCCTGGGCAAGAACTTGTTAATGAAGGACCACATCAAGAACTCTGCAAAAAGTGTGCTTTACTCTCTAAAACACCTCAAGAAAATTAAACCTTTCATTCCTCAAGATGATCTCAAGAGAATTGTACAATTCCTAGTCCTTTCTAAACTGGACTATGTGTGGTGACCCTAACAGTTTACAAACTGTCCTGCATCACACACCAGGCCCTTCACACCCAATCCCCAAACTACCTAAACAGCAAACTAGTAAAAGGAGGAAAACCCAGAACTATAAGAAGCACCAACTCACTTCTTCCCATCCCTCCGAAACTGAAAAAGAAAATGACCCAGTGCCGGTCCTTCTCTGGCAACGTACCCAGGATGTGAAACGCACTCCCGATTGACCTCAGATGCAACCCCTCCCTCTCTTGCTTCAAAAAGGACCTGAAACTCCTTCTCCTCAACCAATACTTTTCCGACCAAGTCAACCATCCTAGACATCAATAACATAATGGACTCCCCCCTCACTTTGACCTTCAAGGATGGTGCTTATCTGACTGCGCCAACCCCCTGCGTCTCTCTCCCCTTACTGGATACAAAAGTATTATGTCTTCCCTTATATCTTTATGCAGCCTCATGCCCTGCGATGTTATGCAATCTTTCTTTTCCTTTATGTGTGTAAATCGCTCTGATACCTACAGGTCTAGCTAGCGCTATATAAAACTTTATAAATAAATAAAGTCTCCTTATTGCCTTCATGTTCTGGTGCACGCATTGTGCAGTGCAGCTGCTGCATTAAAATTGTTTTTACACGACTCCATTATTAAACTCACTGGGTCGACAGGAATCAAAAATGGCACTGCGGTGTTGGTATTCTTTGATTTTATTGTTTAATCACCAGTGCTATACATAAGGGACAGTTGATGCCTTACAGCACTTGCCTTCCACTGGACCATAGAGTCCTGCCATCTAGCTTGTCCTTTTACAGGTGCTCGTGACCTTAGTCCATCATTCATTTTTACATTTTTTTAAAACATAACTAGACTGCACATTATCATTTGATTTTTCTCCTTGTCAAGTAATTTTCCCTTAATGACATTTAAATCTCATGTGAAGTACATTAAATTACAATGTATTATTTGACTTAATTTTCACATATTGTGCAGAAAGTTGGCAGCAAAATTGGATTTTCCTTTCTTTCCTTTTTCACAAGCTCATTCCTCTTTGTTTCAGTTTCAAATTACAGTGAAGTACTGTTGATAATAAAGAAACTTCTTTTACAGTGCTGTTGTGTTTGTTAACATGCAGATATAGTTCCTGATTACGAGGGCGGATGGACTTCTGTCCATCCGCCATCATCCCGGGGCTGGGGCCCGCCCGCCTATAAGGCGGTGGTCCCTTATATGCTATTACAATGCAGCCGCCGGCAGCCGCAAAAGCCATTTTCCAATTTGGCACCTGCTGCTGGCAGCAGCGCCCGCGGCAATGGAAAAAAGGCAGGTTTTGCTTTTCCCTGCACTACGTGACAGACACCACTCGATGCCTGCCACATAGTGCAGGGAAATGTAAGAGGGCTCAATAAGTACCCCCCAAGTGCAAAAAACAACTGCCCCTGCACAAGTTGGGCTCGCAACGGGTCCCAAAAGGCCATCCCGGCCAGCATTATGCATGGCGGGTGAACCGCCATGGAAAGGCTGATGGGGAGCCAGCATCGTAATCTGACCGGCGGTGCCTGCTAGGCCCCGCTGGCATGCAGTACATGCTGAGGGCCCCCGCAGCACCGGCGGGCTCGTTGGATACATGGCGGTCGGTATTTCCGACTGCCACGGTACCTCCAGCCATCATAATATGGCAGGCGGAAAATGGCCTCACGATGGCGGTGAACCCGCCTGTAGTAATTTGTAGTAAAGCACTATGTATATGACTCAAAAGATGAAGCGAGAGAAAGCAGGAAAATAAGTTGGAAAATAAGTTAGAGGGAAGGATGAGGATGTTTATGTTAAAATGCATTAAAAAATGTTGCAGAATTTCATTTAAAGGAGCAGCATTTTTCCATTTAAAGTAACATGCAAGTCCATTAGCAGCTAATTTGTATGAATTATAAGGAATAAATAATAATACAGCACCTGATAGATAAAAGTCCGCAAACAGTAATTCATATGTTTGATATGGACAATAAGTTTTTCCAAGATAAAGTGCTAGAAAACAACATAACCTAGTATGTTGTAAAATACATATGCATGAGCAGCTTCGATGGACTGCTTGTTGCGGTTCTCAGAAAATTAGTGCAATTAACAATTGTGCAGAAGATTGTTTTTGATTCATACACAATTAATTTCAATTTACAAGTCTTGTTCATTTTCAGACAACCTCCAATCATCTCCTAAAGTGCTTGTGCATTAACAGTACTTAAATAGCATAGATGGTCAAATAAATAATCCCTCTATGTTTTTTTTTGCTAAACACCCCCATTAGCTAATGCATGTCACAATTACTCTCTGTATTACATCCTTTGCATAAAATCTTGGTAATCAACAAGAGTTCAGAATTCAAGTTAATATGGTTGGGAACAATACTAAAGGTGTACATGTATGAAGTTGTGGCCCATAGGTATTTCTGTTCCCATTTTAATTATCAGTCTTGATTCCATTCTTCTTAGCAAACACTGTCTCTCTCCACCTCTTTTTTTTCTTCATATGCTTTATTACAAAATACTGTAAATTCTTAATGTCACCTTAATGTTCTTCTCAGAAGAATTTTGCAATTGGATTTGAGTAGCCTCTATTCGGTGGTCTCTGAAACACATTGGGAGTTCAACCGTGTTTATGTATCCTGAATAAATCTTTTAAACAGCAGAGGAGACTTGTGGATTATTGATGTGCGACACGGCATCTAGTATTTGTTTGTGTGCATAAATATATATATATATTTATATATATATATATATATATATATATATATATATATATATATATAGAGAGAGAGAGAGAGAGAGAGAGAGAGAGAGAGTAAATATTTAATATATATTTATTTATTTGACATTATATTAATTTTTTAATCTTTAAAATGTATGCCTATGAAAATAAAACATATATAAATATATATATAAATATATATATATATATATATATATAATACATACCGATAAAACCATAACAAATATAAACAATTCAACAACAAAAAAAATCAAAATTAATTTAAGCAATAAATTAAATATTACAAAGCTAAAACCCCAAAAAACACATTTACTAACAATACTAAAAGCAGTAGGGAAAGCGTTGGACTTCAGAGGGGTTACATTTACTATTCCCACTCCACCCTGTATAATAGTTGGGAAAGTACTGACTTCCCACTTCAGTCTATACTACAGTATGGAAAATGTTGGACTTTTGAAAGGTTACATTTACTATTTCCATTTCAGTCTACGCAACAGTAGGAAAAGCGTTGGACTTTGGAGGGGTCAGATTTACTATTCCCACTCCAGTCTGTGCAACATTAGGGAAACCATTGGACTTCGGAGAGGGGAAGATTTACTTTTTTCACTCCAGTCTGTGCAGCAGTAGGGAAAGCGTTGGACTTAAGAGGGGTTAGATTTACTATTAAGTGATCAAAAAAATTTTTTTTCCTTTCTCTGTTTGTTCAATTCAAATGTGAATAATCACAACATTATACAATCAACCATTGGTAATCTAGTTCTAGAGATACATATGTCTCAACACGTGAAATCTTATCCTTCCATTATTTTATTTATGAAAAGCAGGTTAACTTTACTATTCCTATTCCAATTTGTACAATAGTAGGGAACACGTTGGTCTTCAGAGGGGTAAGATTTACTATTCCCACTCCAGTCTGTGCAAGAGTAGACAAAGCATTGGACTTCGGAGGGATTACATTTACCGAGCCACCCCGAGGCGCACCCTCGGACCTTTCTGCTGCCACTCCTGCAAGTTCACCTGCATCCGGACCTGCACTACACCAGCACCGACCAAGACGAGCACCAGCAGCAGCCACCTGAAGTGCATCCTGCTCAACACCCGCTCGGTCCACAGACACGCCGTCGAGCTCTGGAACCTGCTCGACACCACAGCCCCGGACGTCGCCTTCCTCGCGGAAACCTGGATGAACGCCTCCTCAGCGCCCGACATCGCCATCGCCATCCCGGACGGCTACAAGATCATCCGGAGGGACCGCGTCAACCAGACAGGAGGAGGCATTGCCATCATCCACAGGAACACCATCCGCATCACGACCAACACCGACGACACCCTCGCACCCACCGAACACCTGCACTTCCAGATCCACATCAACCCCAAGACCACCCTCAGAGGCACCCTCATCTACAGACCCCCGGGACCACGCACACAATTCAGCGAAGACATCGCCGACTTCATCAGCCCGTACGCCCTCCCCTCCGCTGACTACATCCTCCTCGGGGACCTCAACTTCCACCTGGAGAACAACAACGACCGCAACACCACCACCCTGCTGGACAACTTCGCAAACCTCGGACTCAAGCAGCTGGTGACCACCCCCACCCACTACGCCGGACACACTCTCGACCCCGTGTTCTCATCCAGCAAGGACATCACCTTCAGCCACGCCACCGGACTCCACTGGACGGACCACAGCTGCGTCCACTTCAGCTTCAGAAGGACCACGATCCACCACCACCAGCAACAGGTTGCACGCAGAAGCTGGAACAAGATCACAGCCGACCAGCTCGCGACTTCCCTGAGCAAGAACCCTCCCACCGGCGCAACGAACCCCAGCCAGGCGGCCACCAACCTCACAAAGTGGATCAGCAACTGCGCAGACGACCTCGCCCCTCTGAAGACCCCGCCTAGCAGACCCGGCAGCAAGAAAGCCCCATGGTTCACCGACGAACTGAAGAGCTCCAAGAGGAACTGCCGAGCCCTCGAGAAAGCCTGGTGCAGAGACCCAACACCGGACAACATGACTGCCCTCAAGCTCGCCACCCGAAAACACCACCAACTGATCCACGCCACCAAGAAAACTGCATTCAAGGAACGACTGGACAACAACGCACACAACAGCAAGGAACTCTTCAACATCGTTAAAGAGCTCTCCAACCTCAACGCCGGAAACAACGACATCACCCCTTCACAAGACCTCTGCAACTCCCTGGCCTCCTACTTCTACAACAAGATCGCGGACATACACAACAGCTTCAGCACTCAACCGACGCACGCCGCGACCGAACCACCGCCCCCCAGCACCACCCTCCGCGCCTGGACCCCGATCAGCACCGAAGGCACCATCCGCACGATGAACTCCATCCACTCCGGATCTCCGACCGACCCCTGCCCTCACCACGTCTTCAACAAGGCCGACGCTGTCATCGCACCCCACCTGCGGGACATCATCAACACCTCCTTCGACACCGCTACCTTCCCGGAGAGCTGGAAGCACGCCGAACTCAGCGCTCTACTGAAGAAACCATCAGCCGACCCCACCGACCTCAAGAACTACCGCCCCATCTCGCTGCTCCCATTTCCTGCAAAAGTCATCGAGAAGACCGTCAACAAGCAGCTGGCCGCCTTCCTCGAGACGAACGGATCCCTCGACCTCTCGCAGTCTGGATTCCGGGCCAACCACAGCACCGAGACTGCCCTGATCGCAGCCACCGATGACATCCGAGCCCTGCTCGACAACGGAGAAACAGCGGCCCTCATCCTCCTAGACCTCTCCGCGGCTTTCGACACTGTCTGCCACCGCACCCTAGTGCAGCGCCTCAGCAACGTCGGAATCCAGGAGAAGGCACTGGAATGGATCATCTCCTTCCTCGCCGGAAGGACACAGAAAGTCCGCCTCCCCCGTTCAGGTCAGAAGCCACCGAAGTCATCTGCGGCGTTCCTCAAGGCTCCTCGCTCAGCCCAACCCTCTTCAACGTCTACATGAGTCCCCTCGCAGCCATCGCACGCCAACACAACCTCAACATCATCTCCTACGCCGACGACACCCAGCTGATCCTCTCCCTCACCAACGACCCCACCGCCGCCAGAGCCAACCTTCACGAAGGGATGACAGACGTAGCCAAGTGGATGATGAACAGTCGCCTCAAACTGAACTCGGACAAGACGGAAGTCCTCATCCTGGGATCTTCACCCTCCGCCTGGGACGACTCCTGGTGGCCCCCCACCCTGGGCAACGCACCCAAACCAACAGACCACGCACGCAACCTGGGCTTCATCCTGGACTCCTCCCTCTCCATGACCAGACAAATCAACGCCGTCTCCTCGTCATGCTTCAACATCCTGCGCATGCTACGTAAAATCTTCCGGTGGATCCCCACCGAGACCAGGAAGACGGTCACCCAGGCCCTCGTCACCAGCCGTCTGGACTACGGAAACTCCCTCTACGCCGGTACCACCGCCAAACTCCAGAAGAGACTCCAGCGGATCCAGAACGCCTCAGCACCACTCATCCTGGACATCCCCCGTCGCAGCCACATCTCCGGACACCTGAGAGACCTGCACTGGCTCCCGGTCAACAAGAGAATCACCTTCCGTCTCCTCACCCACGCACACAAAGCCCTACACAACCAAGGCCCCGGATACCTCAACAGCCGCCTCAACTTCTACGCTCCCACACGCCAGCTTCGATCGACCGGCCACGCCCTCGCCGCCGTCCCCCGCGTCCGAAGAGCCACCAGAGGGGGAAGGTCCTTCTCCTACCTGGCCGCCAAGACTTGGAACTCCCTCCCGACCCACCTCCGCCTGACCCAGGACCACCTCGCCTTCAGGAAGCAGCTCAAGACCTGGCTGTTCGAGCAGTAGCGGACCCCCCCTCCCCTAGCGCCTTGAGACCCTCCGGGTGAGTAGTGCGCTATATAAATGCTGTGATTGATTGATTGATTGACTATTCCTACTCCGGTCTGAGCAACAACAGGGAATGTACCTCTCTTCAAACACACTACATACTTGAATAACTCTATTACTTTATAACAAAAATAAAAATAAAACTGTTAATATAAATAATATTAATTAACATGAACATATATATGTCAAATATATATATATTCATGTTAATTAATATTGTTTATATTGACAGTTTTAGTTTTGTTATAAAGTAATAGGGTTATTTATGCAGATAGATAGATAGACAGATAGATAGATAGATAGATAGATAGATAGATAGATAGATAGATAGATAGATAAAAAACAATTAAACTATTTACATAATTAAATTACAATTTAATATTTGTAATTTAAAAAAAATGCTATTTAAGTTTTGCTTAATTAATATCCCCTAAACCTCTACAAACTTTGTAGCCCACACCTAAAATATAACTAAAATAAATCTAGTATAGTACAATCTACATAATTAATATTCAATTAAATAATCAATTAACAATTAATAATTCATTTTGGATTAATTATTCCTTAATACACTTCTCACCCTATACCCGTACAAACCCAGCAGCCCTTGAACCACCGGCACGTCGAGGGGAGATCTGGCCAAAAATATACCACTTGGCAACACGAAGTACGGGGAATTCACCATTATGATATGAAATACGTCCTCTTCCATCCAATTCACGGCGAAATTATCCTGTTTCATCTTCTATGAGCAACAGAAGAGATAATAAACTATATCTGCCGGTCTCCCAATTATGACGATTCAAGACTTTCAGCACATCTATGATAAGATAACGTTCCAACTCGGGGACCTTTGAGCATGGGTCTTTGGGAAATAGAATAAAGAAAAAAAGTGAAAAATACATTGGAACAAGCACCTCGACCATAGATTGGGTCCGATAACCTTACATTTTCATTACAACAAAATTCTTTTAAAACGACGTAATAATCTATGAGGATCTTCAAATGAACCACACTACTATCTACATAGCGATATCGTATTATCTAAGATAAGTTTTTGTTGTCCTGTACAGTATACACGTGAATGACGGTCACCTGATGAAGGCAGAATGCCGAAACGCGCGTAGTGTCAATATTCACCGCTTTTGCCCACTACAATAGACTACTGACCGATTTGTCTCTGTTGGTTTTTGTGATATGTGTTTATATATTTTTCAAAGTTTCCTGTGTAATTGTATATACCTTTATCAAATGAAATATTAACTTTTATAGTGTAATTATCTATCCAAAGAGCCTATATAGGACACCAAAAATAATCAGACAACTACTGTTATAAAATAAAAATAAAAGATTCATAAAAAATATATATCTCTTTGTGATCATAAATATACAAGACTGTGTTAATGTCGTAGCTATACACACGAGTGTGTGCATGAGAGGTTTTTGGCGTTTTCTTATGAAATGTTTGCTATAATTTCTTTTCAAAACTGCTTTTGCCCTACCTATAGCAAATATATTTTCGCGTAGGGGTCCCCTGTTTTTCAAATTATATTAACACATCAACTAAATACATAAACTAAAACACATTAAAATATTTTTTAAATGCTATTTTTTACAACTATTTTATTGAAAACAAATTTAACAACAACATTACTCTTAACAACGATATTACTTCCCTTAAAAAACGATATTCTTAACAATGACATTTCTACATCACGATATATTTGTACCATGTTTTTTTTCCGATATTTCTGCATCTCGATATAAAAAACTTTATATTTTGTCCAAACACCCTGGCGAATGGTCTGAGACTCCACTGCTGCAGCAGAAGCAGAATAAATGATACTGGAGATTCCCCATGACGAACTCCTCCGCTTTTCAAAGACTTCTTCATTTCAGAATTAACACTGCTGTGTTTAAACTCTAAATTCAGATTTATATCTAAAGAAGCTGGCATCTGGAAGTAAAAGAAAACAACTCATCTTCACAATGTGTCCCACTGCACAAAGGGGCTAGTGCACCTAGATTAGCTAGTTAGTGAGATATTGGTTTAACAGTGCACACTTATATTACACAAATTAGTCATCTGAAAGCTTGTTTCGCAACTCCCAAAGGCATATACCATGCAAAAGGGAGATATAGCTAATATAGAGTAGTGAAGAAAATACTATCTAGCAAACCTTAATAACCTGCTATTAGGCTCCATAAAACATAAACTATCATTTTCAACACAAGCAATGAGGAATGCTTTTTGCCCAGGGGACTTACACCTGGAGTTCCCTGGTAGACTCCACTTGGTTTTTAGCAGGTTACTGGGTCAAGTGGAACTCCAATTCAAAGGGGTGACAATGTTTCTAAGTCTATGTAATCTTTCAAAAAATGTAATCCTCGATAGGCAGTTGTAGAAGTATAGTCTTCAATAAAATCGTAGAATCACCGTTGAGGGTTTAATCTTCTTTATTTAAGTAGCGTATATGCTGAGACCCCGTCCACACTGAAAACCAGTTCAACTGCCACCAATCCCCACTACAACATTTCACCTTAGTAACCAGTTTCCATTTGGAGTTGCATCCATCTCTCCTTGGGGTTCTGACCTTTACCCAATCACAAACATTCACAGCCTATTGTCTGTCATACTAAAGCTTCCTTCTCTCCATCTTCTCCTTCTCTCTCTCTTTCCACCCTTCCGAACAACCTACCTTATCATCCACCAAACTCCTCTTCACCATCACCCACAAAGGGGTTACTACTGTTTTGGCAACCTTCCCTTTAAACAAATGTAAAGGAGTCTCACCAGTGGATGACTGCAACGTGAACCAATACTCATGTACTTTCTTCCTCATGGCTAGTTCCCAATTTTCTCAAGAGACAACAGCTTGTTGTAATGTCTCCTTTAATACCTTCATACACCTTTCCACAACACCGTTATTTTGTGGGTGATTCAGTGCTGCTTTTTTCTGCTTAATACCTCAGGCACTTAAAAATTCTTCCATTACTCTTGAGATAAATTGAATCCCATTGTCTGACAAAAGTGATAGCAGGATTCCTTCTAGCTCAAGAGTTCTTCCAAAAATTCAACAACTACCTTACACTCTACCGAATTAACTACTTTAATCTCAGGCCAGCGGGAAAACATATCCATGCACATGATCACATACCGATCTTAGGACTTAAGTTTCACGGGACCCAAGATATCAATCGCAATGTCAGACCATGGACCGGCAGCTTGCTCACTCACCACCTTTGGCTGCAACCTACATAGCAAATCTTATCGCTGCACATGCATTCAACAAACTCATGAACTACTCTCTCCTCCTGCATGTCCATCGCTGGCCACCAATATGCCTCTCATCCTTTTTTTAGTCTTAGCAATCCCCATGTGACTCAAATGAGCCTAATGCATCAATTTGTCCCTCAGGTCCTTTGGGGAATCTACTGCCTCTCATTAACAGACCATCCACCACAGATACATCCTCTCTGACCTGCATATAACCCTTGAGGTCCTACTCACACTCCTTTTTGTCACACCATCCAATCAAGATCATCGTCACCACCTTTTGTTAAACTACATCACTGACCAGACTTTCACGTTTTCTGAAATTAAGCACTCACTAATTACACATACATTAACTTCCTCCTTCAAATCTTCACCAGAAAATCAATCACCTTCTTCAGAAACTTCACCATCATCATCACCGAGCCTTGAGAGACAATCAGCCAATATTTTGTTAGACCCTGGTAAGGCTACCTCCCATTTCCGTATCCTGTGTGAAACAAAATCAATCCCTTTCTTGTCAAACACTTCCCTCAATGGTTTATGATCAGTTAGAATCTGAAACCGCACAAAAACTTCTTTAATTTACATACTACCCATGAAATTACATTCAGCCCCTCTCAAAGACCTAGAAATAAACACAATAGGCTTCTCTTTTCCATCAATCTTTTGCAAAAGAACTGCTCCTAACCCTCTGGAACTGGCATCAATCATGAGATAGGATGGTTTCTTTGAATCCAAACTCCCTAAGCATGGAGCTGTGTTCAGATGTTCCTTGATACAAGCAAACTCCTTTTGACACACTTGCGACCACACAAACTCACATCCTTTCTTGTGCAGAGTTCTCATACAACATGTCTTCCTGGCAAAGTTGGGCACGAATTTGTTATAAAATTCTGCCATGCCAAAAAACATAACTAATTCCTCTTTCTTCAGAGGAGCCTGGAGACTACAAATGGATCTAACCAAAGATGCTTTTAGTTTAATGCTTTAAGCAGACACCAAATGCACCAAATATTCTATGTCCTTGACATTTAATTTGCATTTGTCTGCTCTGAGATTGAGTCCTGCCTCCTGCAGTCTTTTCAATACGGAGTGCACCCTATCATTATGCTCCTTAATGTCCACACCAAAAATCAAGACATCATCTTGATGCACCCTGAGGCCATGAAGGCTCCCAAGAATGCCCTCCACCGCTCTCTGGAAAATTGAGGCAGCAGAGAGAAGTCCAAAGGGCTTCCTCAAAAAAGGTGCCAAACGGTGTACCAAAGGATGTGAGATCACTAGATGAAGGGTGAAGTTTTACTTGATGATAGGCATAAGTCAAATCAAGAGACATAAAATGCCTTACACTTTCAAGGGAACACAACATTTCATTTATATTTGGTAAAGGATAGTGCTCGACCACCAATGCTTTATTGAGTTTTAAGCCTGGGCGTAGTTTGCGTAGCAGCACTACACGTAGCTTCATGTAGTATACTTTAAACTTTGTGTAGTACACGTAGTCTGCGTAGCTGATGACACTGTGTACTTGTCTGTACTGTGCAAAAATTGCAAAATAATTGCAAAAAGCTTCCTGTACATGACCAGATATGATAAAATAAGTATTTCTATCTTTATATGCTAAAGTGCATATAGTACTTTCACAATGGTGAAACTGAAAAATTAGCAAGCAGTGGGAGATGTGATGATTTTGGGATCCTCCCTAACCTAGGGAGAGTACCAAACAGATGCCTTGAAAACAAAAAAGCACATCTTATTGAACGATTTAGTTGTGGTCCCATCCTCTTAGGACAAACCCAAACACAGTCATTGGCAAAAAAAATCCCAACCAAAGGCCCTGCAAAGCATTATGGGATGAGATTAGCAGTGGGCAGTGAATATTATATAGTATACAATAGCATTATGGGATGAGATTAGCAGTGGGCAGTGAATATTATATAGTATACAATATCAAAAGAATTCTACAAAGAGCTGCAGTTCAACTGGTGGTTACTAGATGTCCCTCACGAGTCAAATGCAAATGCTTGATGAAAGGGTTTCAATGGTTTTGCATTTGACTCATGAGGGACATCTAGGGACGACCAATGGAACTGCAGCTTGATGTAAGAATAATTTCAATGCTTTGCATTTGACTCGTGAGGGACATCTAGGGACGACCAGTGGAACTGCAGCTTGATGTAAGAATAATTTCAATGCTTTGCATTTGACTTGTGAGGGACATCTAGTAACAACTAGGTGAACTGCAGCACTTTGTAGAATTATTTTGATATTGGATACTATAATATTCACTGCCCACAGCTAATCTCGTCCCATAATGCTTTGCAGGGCCTTTGGTTGGGATTGTTTTTTTGCCAATAACTGTGCTTGGGGTGGTCCTAAAATGATGGGATCACCACTGAAGTTCAACAAAATGTGCTTTTTGTTTATGCTCTTTGTGTTCAAGGCATCTGCTTGGTGCTCCCTCTAGGTTAGGGGGGACCCCAAAATCATCAGCTCTCTCATTACCTAATGTTTTCATTGTAAAAGTTCATTTTTGAGAATTGGTTATATGCTGTTAAGCATGTAAAATTGCTTTTTCAAAGCATCTGAGAATATTGTTGATTTAGATGCTACGCTACATGATTAAGCACAGTTTTGGTACTGTACTACGTTTAATTTGCAAAGTGCGAATTAGTACAAACTTTGCATAATCCGTCAGCGTAGCGTAGTTTTAAGCCCAGGGTTATTGAGTTCTCTAAAATTGACGCAGAACCTGACCTCCCCATTGGTCTTCCAAGCCACGACCACAGGGGAGACCCATTCTGTAGCCTCAACCACTTGAATGATACCATTGTTTAGAAGTTTATCTGGTTCCACTCTCATACTTTCCTTTGTCAACAAAGGTACATTTCTTACTTTTGCCACTTTCAGAGCAACATTCTTTTTTATCTTAATCTGACGCATATAGCTTTTGAGACAACCCAATTCCTTTTTAAATACATTGGGAAATTTGACAATCAACTGAGCATTACCTCTAGACACCGCCCTAACAGGGGGTATTTCTCTCAGATACACAGACCGATTTTTATTGGGATCTAGAAAGACATGTACATCTCGCTGGTGTAACCAACTTAACAGAGAGTCTCCTTTCATTGAGATGTAAATCTTGATATGAATAATTCTCCCTTTAAAGTAAATCGTACCCCAAAAATAGCCAAACAGGTCCTTGACCACTCCACCATAGCCTTTTGGTTTTATGTCAGGTTTCAACAGTGTTACCTTGCCTACAAGAGATTTCTTGAAAAACACTTTCAGAACCAGAGATATTTTGACTCCAGAGTCAAAGAGCATCTCCACTGGCGCATCGTTAATCAACACTACTTCAAGAGGCCCAAGACCATTAAATTCCCTAACTTGCAAGATCTCAAAATCCTCCTAATTTTCTTCATACTGGTCAACCTCCCTGACCTTATTTTGTTCTTTACTTGATTCACATAAATTACCTTTCTTTCCACAAGCTTTACATGTGGTCTTCCAACCAGCGCAATCTTTGAAGTTGGCCATATTACCTAGATTGTCACACCTGAAACACTTGTCACATTGGTGAACTTTGATGCACTACTTGCGGTCGCTTTGGGCTTCACAGTTTTGTCATCCACTACTCTGACCACCTCAACATTGTTTTTTTCTACTGATACATCTTTTAGTATAATATCTACACACGCTTTAGAATGTTTATGTGTCTTAGTTATAGTAAGAATTCATGTAATGACGGAATATCCTTTTGCCGCAGACTCTCCCTTGCTTTATCAAGAGAGCATCCCAACATAAATTGGTCCCTCAACCGTTCATCCAAGGCAGCCCCAAAGCCACAAGAAGAATATAACTTCCGTAAAGCAGTAATGTATTGTTCTATGGACTCATGTTGCCTTTGCATTCTCTTTCCAAAGTGATACGGTTCAAGAACATTATCTTAGGAAGGTAATGTTCGTCTAACTTCCTAATGCAAATTTCATACTCGTTTAAACTAGAAGATTCATCATCCGGGAGCTCAGGAAGATATTTAAAGACTTCCTAACCTTCTGAACCTAGCCAGTGCATGAGCAAGGAAATCTTTCTCTCGGCACTAAGAGACATGCCACAAACACTGGCATAATGTGCAAAGACCTTTTTCCATTTCAACCAAGGAAGTGGTGGATCTCCAAGAGAGGTAAGAAAAAAGGGAGGAGCTGTGACATTTTGCATGATGCATGTACACTTGTATTCTAATAAGCACTATATCATTAAGTTTTCACACTCCACTAAGTTAGCCACGTTGTAATGTCTAAGGTGAGGTTCTAAGGTTATACTGTCTCTTATTGATGCAACAAAGTCACCATTATGAAGGTACTACTTGAAAATAGATATCTGAAAATACTGCACAAAACGTGAAGCCTCCCCAGCCTACACAGTTTTCAGCATTTAGGGTAAGAAATAATAACACAGAAGCTGTGTGCAAGAACAAAAGTCAGTGGTGTGGGTAAAAATGTATGCCGTGCAAATCAGAGCTGTCACCACAAATGTGAAGAAACAATGTTGTGCTCTCAGAAGAGCAAATAATGTTCTGTGCCCATCAGCGCAATCTCAATAATCGTGAAGAAATTGATGCTGTGCGCATTTGCGCAATAACCAGAAGAAATGCGGCTGTGAGTAAAATAACCAACTCATCGAAAGCTGTGCGCATCAGTGCACTTGTGACTTTTAAGAAGCATGAAAGAGCGTAATCACCAAAATAACTCTCAGAATGCTGTGCGCACCAGTGTGGTCATAACTCAATTGGGTGTGAGTTGTAACTGACTAAACTGCGTTGGGTGGGTGGGACGATGATGACCTGTGCGTGTCCTCACTAAAGATGTCGGTCTCTGCAGGTGTCAGCAGACCACTCCACTGACAGCCAGGTCACAATGGGCATGCGCGTGGACTTCAAGCTGCTGCACAGCTCACTCTGACTCCCGGACTGTGACGCAGAGAGCGAGAGACACGAGAGAGAAGGAGCGCATGCATGTACGTGAGGCACAGAGGCGCTCAGTTTGAAATGCGTGCACGAGGGCCTGCACACTCACGGTCTCGCTCTTTTGGAGGTGAGCTTCCTCTCTACGCTCACAAGCCCAGCCCGCTCAAACTCCACCCTAAAATCACAGCTAGACTTGTGCAAGTATGCAATAGACACAACCGCACACACTTCTAAACGGAGCATTCTCACCTCAATATCTTGGTGCACCGCTGGTGGTGACAGGAGTAGGTGTGTGGAGTCTGTTCGGTGCCTTTCAACAAGTCTGGAAGTAGCGATCAAGAATGGGATGTTGAAGTGAAGAACCATTGCTGTTGTATGTTCAAGGTCACCCCGGTGAGCTCTAAGTCTTGATATTCTTGAAATGTAGATCTATGTTGTTGTTGAGGTCTCAGTCACTCTATGGTTGCTGCGTGAGTAAAACGGTTGCCAAAATCCAAACGTGTAGTCTTCAATAAAAGCGTAGAATCACCATTGAGGGTTTAATCTTCTTTATTTAAGTAGTGTATATGCTGAGAACCCATCCACACTGAAGACCAGTCAACTGTCACCAATACCCACTACAACATTCCACCTAGGTAACCAGTTTACATTCTGGAATTCAATGATTCAGAACACCACAGCAGTCATAGGCAAAACATCATTTATCTAAATAAATGCTGACTGAAATTCTTTTCACACTGTTTTGGGTTTCTCAGCAAAACTGTTCCCTACTCAAGAGCACTCTAGTGAATAACTCTGAAAGATGCTGTGTATCAGAGTGATATACAGATTTGTGCACTCGCCTTGCGGATCTCTCCACTCAAAAAGAGCCCACACGTTCCCTAGCAGCCTCAGCCTGATGCGCATGCCCATATCTATCTGCCTGTCCTCCCTGCGGCTGGCCTTTCCTGCTTGCCCCAGGTCCTACCTCCTGCCCCACTGCCCGCAGAACCCGCAGTGCCCATCTAACTGAGCCTATGGTCGCCTCACTCTTGCATCCTTCCCCTCTCGCCCCAGTGCCTGGTACCCCCTACAGAGGTCCACTGCTACTCCCTCCCTCCCCCTGGCCCCAGATCCCTGGTTCCCGCAGGCATGGGGACTGCAGTGCATCCAGGCAGCAGACGCATGCCGAGTGCTCACTGTGCACGCACCAGGACTACGCCCCAGTGCCAGGACCCCAACCCCCACAGATCGCCACCGCTTCACCTCGGATTAACTTCTAGCCCTGAACCCCTGGACGACAAAACAACAACTGCTCCCATGCCTCCCGCAGGACAACAAAAGCACTTTTCCTGCTGGAACTGGCACTTCAACTGCATCACCAAGGACACCACCCATACAACGCCCATCAGCACACTACATCGCACACACCCACCAACAAGCCTGATGCCAACACCTCAGGAAATATCTACTGCCTGGTGATCGATGTACCCTCACTTGAAAAACAGACTGCGGAAATCTGGGTCACCATCAAGACCCGTGCCCTGGTCGCTGTCTTCATCACAGAAACGCCCACTCCAGATGTATGCTACAGCCACCCAGAGGGATACAAGATCACACACCGGAACCGATCCAACGGAAATCACCATAATCTACAAATAGAACCTTGAAGGTTTTACCACCACAGATGACTCCACCCCTTCATGGAGTACCTCAACTTATAACTCCAAACAAACAGCAAAACCACCATCAGAGGCACCCTCGCCTACAGACCTCCATGACCCGCCCTTCCTTCCTTCTAGAACGCCATCGACTCGAACCTGTAAATCTTCCTAGGAGACCTCAAATTCCATCATGAACACACCAAGACCGCCAACACGGCCAACCTCCTAAAAATTATGGCCAACTTCGGACTCAAACAGCTGGTCAGCGACCCAACCCACATCACAGGACACACACTTGACCCTATTGTCTCAGTCAGCAACAGAGTCAAATACAACCACACCGAAGGGCTCACCCGGACTAACCACCACTGCATCTACTTCTTCATCTCGGAACCCTCCAAAACCACAACCTCCACCACCAGCGAGACACGGCACAGCTGGGCAAAGGTATCAGAGCAACAATGGACCAACACCCTCAACTCCTGCCTACCCACCACTACCGAAGACACAGAATAAGTGGCAGACAACTTTACTGACTCGATCACCGCAAGCACTGATAAAGTTGCACCTAAGAAACCCACCAACCCCAAGAATCTAACACAAAACCCCAATTGGTTCATGGCAGAACTGAAAAACAAGAAACGTGGCTGTAGACAGAAGGAGATAAGATGGTGTGCCAGTAAGACCCTCGAGGACCAAACACCCTTCAAAGACGCCCTCAACCGATACCACCACCTCTTGAAGACTTCCTAGCCACTCTCATCAAAGACAGCTCCAACAACAGCAAGGAACTTTTCAACATAGTCAAGGAGTTCACCAACCCTTTGGCAACAGAAAACAAATCACACCTGCGACACCGTCTCTGACTTTATTCACAAGAAAATCAGCACCATCTACCAAGACTTCACACCTCAACCACCTACCAAGGACAGTATCAACCGCATTATGCCTGCCAACACTCACCCAAACCAGCTCGCCTTGTGGAACATTGCCAAGAGCCACAGACTCAACATCATCCCCTATGCCAACAAGACCCAACGTATCTTCTCCCTGACTAACGAATCAGCGACCACCAAGGACAAGTTCCAAAGATGCATGAAAGACATCGCCACCTGCATGAACAACAAGTGCCTCAAACTCAACACCGACAAGACAGAAGTACTCATCTTTGGGAAAGGCAAGGATACCCTCTGGAACAAGGAATGGTGGCCACCTGAGCAGGGCCCAACCCCCAAACCCACTGAACAGGCCCACAACATATGCATCATCATTGACAGCCAGCTAGCCATGAAGGAGCAGGTCAGCGCTGTATCTTCTGTGTGCTTTCTCACCCTATGAATGCTCAAGAAGGCCTTTAAATGGCCTCCAACCAACACCAGGCAAACAGCCATGCAAGCTCTTGTCACCAGCAGACTAGACTGCAGCAACTCCCTCTATGTGGGAATCACCTCCCAGCTCACAACAAAACACCAGACTATCCAGAACACAGCAGCCAGATTCATCCTTGACCTCTCCAGATGGACGCACATCACCCCTCACATCAGGAAACTCTACTGACTACCAGTCGCAAAAAGATGCCAATTCAAGGTGCTCACCCTCGCTTACAAGGACCAGCGTATCTCAACAGTCAAATGAATTTCCACCAAGCTACCAGAAATTCCGCTCCTAATCCCTTTCCCTAGCAGCCACATGTCCCTAGCAGCGGACAAACAGTGGTGGCCGCTCCTTCTCCCACCTCACCGCTAAGGCCTGGAACAACCTCCCCCTGCACCTCAGAGCCTCACCATCGCTCCGGCAGTTCAGGACAGACCTCAAGACCTGGATGTTCAACCATTAGGAGAATAGGCAGCATGATCTCCTAGCGATTTAAGACCCACATGGGTGATGCAGACACGTTCAACAAATCCTGATTGATTGACCTGTAAAAGATTGAAATATTTCTTCCAAAGTCTCAATAAATTAAATCATTAGGAACATAAAATTCTTTCTTTCAATGTTAAACTCAGAAATATCTTTCAACAATATGGAGAACAATTGATACATTCTATTGAAGAAACTTCACTCTGATGTTTCTAATCATTTGAAAAAGCAATCCTTGCTCCGTTCCAATGCATTTCTGGCATCCATGTGCTTTACTTCAGGGAAAAGGAGCTAAAAATGAATAAATGAAGTAACATCAATCAAGTACACTCATTCAAAACAGTCTCATGGTTCATAGCACATATCATACCTTGCAAACCAAACCATATGTAAATATGTGTGTGACCCATGCAGTAAATAAGAGCTGCCTTTGAGGAAAAATGCTGACCACAGAAAACAAAGAACAAACGACAATATTGTAAAATAGTAAAGAATATTGAAAAATATCATGTAGCATAACACTCATTTAGGTGCCCATTCACTACCAAGTGTATACAACATCAACCAAAAAAAATAGTCCAATGAGTAATTGGACCGCTGAAGTCATGACCCACCACAAAATTCATGTTACATGTATTCATGCACCGTGCCCAAAACATGCAGCAAATGCAGAAAATATTGCGACTATACATTATGTGGGAACTTGAACCAACATCGATCATGAACATGAATCTGTGAGCAAGTCTACAAGCCAAACTGATTGTCGCCAGTTGGTGACCCGCATATCGTATAGTTGTAAAAAGTATAAAAAGCTAGAGTGAGAAGTGCACAAACCCCACAATGCAACATGCAAGTAAAGATGAAAGGTGATTCGCTCTCGGGAACGCAACAACCCTCAAGGCTTCACAAGACACTGTATAATACTAGGCAATCTTCATCTCGCTAAATGCCGGGGTGGCCGCCATTACCAGAATTTTACCCATGGGATGTGGCTCATGCTCGCGTGACTTCTGCAAGACAAGACTGTGTGATCCAACCCCTTGTGACCACAGGCGGCCCCATCTTGAAACAGGTGCTGGTAGAGATTAGTGCTCAAAAACTTTAAGGATCACAACTGCATGTATCTGAGTCTTGGAGCCATTACAAGCATCAATGTATCACCAAGCACCAGACCATAACGGAAAGGAGTTTTCTAGTAATGCCGGCAATGACATTTAAGGGACCATTTCAATGCAGATCCCACACCACGGCCACACCGCTCTTCACTAAACTTCTGTCTTGACTCCAGCAGGAAACTTAATGCATGTAATTGTAGTCAGCTCGCTGGACACAGTGAATTATCAACAAGTTCTTTAATTCTGTCAGAAGAAAA
Source organism: Lissotriton helveticus (assembly GCF_964261635.1). NCBI lineage: Eukaryota > Metazoa > Chordata > Amphibia > Caudata > Salamandridae > Lissotriton > Lissotriton helveticus. The sequence goes on from NC_136057.1 coordinate 930,716,145, forward strand.
ATCCCTGCGCAGCTTCCCAAGCCAGGCTCAACCAACAACTGCCTTGGCAAGAATCAAACCCCCAAGAACCCCATGATGTCATAGGAGGAACATTCCATCAGGCAGGGACTGAGCTTTGCAGAGCTTAGAAGATCAAGAAAGTACAGGTTATAACACATCCTCCTCCCTTCACAGAGCAACTTTTAGACACATAACCGATATCCCTTATTTTTCTCAACATTAGGCCTTGACACACATTCCAACACTCACACAATACACCCTGAAAGACACAAAATAGACTGAACCCGACATTACACTGATGAAAGACATAACATCACACAGCCTGACAACTAACACTACAACACTACTGACAGCAAGGATCACCCACAGATATAATCCCCAAAATAACCAGACTGTCGCCGTGACCTTGCCATCCTGCAAACCAAAGACCCCACATCATTGACACCTGCACCCTCTCGAAAAGGTCCACTGTCACCCTCACTATTCTGGAAATTGCAATCCTTCATGAGCAACCATCCAGAGCATTTGTGTTCCACTCTGGACAATAAGTTCAAGTTGCCGCCCTTCAGATACAATGCCACCCATTTCATATTCCATGTTTAACCATTTTCCAACCTGACCCAAATACTTCCCACCTCTATCACCTTAAACAGGCCACAAAAACAGGACAAGACACTTTCAACACCTCCTTATTTAACTTTAACCCAGTCGCCTTTATTTATGAGCCTAGAGGATTCATCTCATGGGGCTTCCACAGCTCTCTTGTTAACATCAACTACTCGCATCCAAGAGGGAGCCAACTTAGAACCAAGTTGCCTCTCCCTCATAATCTCAAAAGGTGTTTCCCCGTGCTAGCATTTACTATGGTGCGATGAGCCCACCGCATATCTTTGATTTGAATTTAAATTTAAAAACACTTCTAAAGCGCACATATACCTGGCGGTTTCTTGGCGCTGGATAGCATCCTGAATTTGCAGTCCAGCACTATACAACATTTTCATAGTACCCTTAACCAACCTGTTGACCCTTTCCACCAAACCGTTATTTTGGGGAATGTACAAGGATGTATACACATGCTTAGCCCCCATGTTGTCTTATTCTTGTCACCAAAGAAATGTAGTAAGATCGCTGGACACAGTGGAGTTTTCAACAGGTTCTTTTATTCCGTCAGGGAAAAAAACACTGTGCAGCATTTTTAGCAAGGGTCAACCAACAACTGCCTTGGTAACAATCAAACCACCCAAAACCCCATGATGTCATAGGAGCAACATTCCATCAGCCAGGGACTGAGCTGCACAGAGCTCAGAAGATCAAACACCCATCACTGCCTTTGGAGTAACTTATTTAACAAGAACTGATGTTCCTAAAGAGTTATCTATGTAGGTTTAATTCATTATCTCCCTTACTGGGTCCCGCTTCCAAGTTAGGGTTTTTCCAATGTAGTCGATCCTTCAACCTTTGAACCCAAATTTTCGTTAAATGCTGCATTAGCCATGTAACCGTCTGGTTTTGGGATAGAAAAGAAGGTCTTGCAAATATTCACAGATTCTAAAGGGGAACCTGTCAATCAAATGGCATCTGGTCCAATGCCGGTAACAACAGAATTTAAAGCTCAATCTGTGTGCATTTTTCATTTTATTTATTTAGTGCAACAGTCCACATAGATTTCTACCCTTTCAGTAGGGTATGGGGATGTCCTCACAAATGTCACATTTGAATTGCCATGAAGTCCAAATGTCAAATTTTCAGATACAGAGATGACAGTTGCAACTTATGTCACAAGCACTCCTCAGACACTCAAGAGTGAGACAATACTATTGTAGTATCATTTGAGATAGCAATAACGCAACCCTTTTGATTCCTAATGGACTCCATTGAACTGTGACATAAGTCTTAGAGCGTAGTAAAGTGAAAGCAGGTTTAGAATGTTGGGTTCATGTTCACACATACATGAATAAAGGAGTGTAAATACACGCTCCATGTGTGGCATAGGGATCACTGAAAGAATATCGACGGACAGAATATCGACCATCAAAAATATCGTTGAGAAAATATCGACAGTCAAAATATCGAGTTTCTATCTACAAACAGGTAAGTACAAAAATATCGAGTTAAAAATATCGTTTACAAAAATATAGTTGTAAAAAATATTGTATTTACTAAAAACAGTGTTAAATTAAATTAATATTAATAATTAATTACTAAAATATACTTAAAATTACTTAAATTAACTTATAATAATTAAATAATTAATGAAAGTTAAATAAATATTTTTTTATTTCATATTTATTAAACATATATATATAGTAATAAAATATAATAAAATAATACCCAAAAACTGAAAACTGACCCTGAACCCTAAAAATACCCCTTTACCCAAAAACTGAAAACTGACCCTGAACCCTAAAAATACCCCTTTACCCAAAAACTGAAAACTGACCCTGAACCCTAAAAACACCCCTTTACCCAAAAACTGAAAACTGACCCTGAACCCTAAAAATACCCCTTTACCCAAAAACTGAAAACTGACCCTGAACCCTAAAAACACCCCTTTACCCAAAAACTGAAAACTGACCCTGAACCCTAAAAATACCCCTTTACCCAAAAACCCAAAACTGACCCTGAACCCTAAAAATAAAAACGATATTACTTCACTTACCTTAAAAACGATATTACTTCACTTACCTTAAAAACGATATTTTGGCTGTCGATATTCTGTCCTGTCGATATTTTCTCCAAACGATATTTTGGAGTCGATATTATGTCCAAACGATATTTTGTAGTCGATATTATGTCTGTGCACCGTGGCATAGTCATTGGCGGGTGTCCAGGCTGTGGAGGACACTACAACTGGCAACGAGATAGTCGATAAGCAATCCGAAGATCTACAGTGTTCTCCCAGAGAGTTTGGCATGGTCCAGCAAACTGCTTGCGCATGCCACGTGTGCTTCAGTTGCAGTGTAGAATCGACCTTTGGCGTACGTGGAGTCAAAGTTCAAATCCATTCAGTGTGAAGTATTTGAAGATAATGAAAGCTTCACTAAGAAGTTTACAGATTGTTGCCCAAGAACCTGCTGCTATGGCCATAAAGAGAGGTACAGCGCCTCTATGCAACCTAACATCATATGGAGTGATAACACTGCGAGGCAGATATTAACCAGGTGTCAGACAGTATAAAGAAATGCCTAAAAGCAAGGGGATTCAGAGACAAAAATAACAGTACTCTGCTCACCAGAACTGATTATTGAGTCATCATACCACAGCGTTGGGTGAAGTGGCCTGAGAAAAAGTGCCACGGGTTGTGGTAATGGAGCCATTTATACCCGAAGGGGCACACCACCAAAGCTGCCGGGAGATGGCTCAGAACAACTCCAATGGTCTCCAGGAAAGTGAAGAGCTCAAAGGGGGACAAAGAGGGAGGTCAATGTTCCACAGACTGTCCAAAATGGTTCAATGACAAAACATCGATGTCACAAATATCGATGAAAAAATATAGACTACAAAAACATTGACTCCCTATACTTAAACAGGTAAGTACAAAAATATCTACAAAAAAAATCGATGTAAAAAATATAGTTGTACAAAATATTGATGTATATCTATATACAAAATAAAATAATACATATTAAATCTATTAAATAATAAATTAAGTTTAACAAAATAAAATACATTTCATATACATTTTAACAGAATGTAACAAATAAACTTAATTTAAAAAGTTAAAAACACAAACATAATAATGTATACACATATATATTTACTTTAAAACAATTATTAAATTATTAATGTTAATTTAATTTATAAGTTTAAAATTATATAAAAATGCTAATATATATATATATATATTCACTGAAAAAACCATAGGTTATAGACCATATATAGTTAGGAATTAGCATTTAAAAAACCTTTTTTTACTCACACAAAACCATTGAAATTCCATATATAGTTAGTAGTACTAACTATATATCGCGCACCCGCAATCCACTGCTGATCATGTCACATATTACATCATTCATGACATGGTCAGTGACATCACTGATGACATCACTGATGACATCTCAAATGACATCACTGATGACATCACTGATGACATCTCAAATGACATCACTGATGACATCACTGATGACATCTCAAATGACATCACTGATGACAACATCCAGTGACTGTGTATTTCTGTAAAGTTAAAATATGTCTTACATATTGAAGAATGAGTGGATGTAGAAGTGTCTGGATGAAGGATTTAGTAGGTGCATGACTGACTGTATGAGTGAGCGGTTAAATGTGTCTCACTGAGTGCATGGGTTAGTGACTGAACTGTGTTAATTTGTGCATCATTATGTTTGTTGTTCTGTAAACTGCTGCATGTGTTGATCAGTAGCTATATGAGTAAGTATATGGGTTATTGATTGGTTGCTCAAGTATTTGTATGGGAGACTGAGTGTGTGTGTGGGTGTCTGGGAGGTGTATGACTCTGTGCATAGATGTGTGAGCAGTTGATTCACTAGATGTATGGGTTCAAAAGTGCATGTGGAAACAGCTGTATGGGTGGTTGACTGTGTGCATCAGTGTATTGGTGAGTGAATGGATATCTCAGTGCTACATGTCAAAGTAAGTACATATGTAAAACACAGTACATGTGAGAGTTGGCATATATAAATAACTGTGCATAAGAGCCAGTGAATGTGTGATTGGCTGTATGGATGATTGTGAACTTGTATCAGGGATTGTAAAAGAGAGTAAATATGTGTTAGTATATGTTTGAATAAGTAAGGTGTGTACAACTGTATAGTTGAGGAAATGGAGGTGTGATTGATTCTTTGCATGACTGACTAGGTGTGTAAGTAACTCCATGGATGAGTGACAGTCTGTGAGTGTCTGTTTACACTGAGTGTATCTAAGGTTATATTAGAGTCTGAAGAGGTTCATCGTATTATCACATGAATGATGTCATCAGTGATGTGATCAGTAATGTCAAATGAGATGTCATCAGTGATGTCATCAGTGATGTCATTTGAGATGTCATCAGTGATGTCATCAGTGATGTCACTGACCATGTCATGAATGATGTAATATGTGACATGATCAGCAGTGGATTCCGGGTGCGCGATATATAGTTAGTACTACTAACTATATATGGAATTTCAATGGTTTTGTGTGAGTAAAAAAAGGTTTTTTAAATGCTAATTCCTAACTATATATGGTCTATAACCTATGGTTTTTTCAGTGAATTTTCAAGGTTATGTAAATGCTAATTCCTAACTATATATGGTCTATAACCTATGGTTTTTTCAGTGAATTTCAATGGTTTTTTAATAGCAAATATCATAAGCTGTCGAATGTCAAGTACGTGGTAAGAAAAAACATTTTCGTGTTTATGCACACTGATCTGCTTTGAATGCTGCCCCCCCCCCTCATTTCTATTAGGAGTACTCTCTCTTTGCAGATAGTGAAGGGTAGTTAACGCAGGCCTTTGCCCCCGTTGTAATCCGTCGTGCCTGCTTCTCTCTCCATTTGATTGATTGTTATCCAAGCATTTACTATTTTATAATTGATTCTCTTTGGTTCATTCTCTATTTACAAACAAGCACAGAGTCGCAATACTCTGTTTAGTCTTTGCAGATAGCGAAAAATCGTGTAAAAAAACAAAAGGAATCGAGCAAAATCAGTAGGCCACTAATGGGATCTCTTTTTGACCTCGCTAAAATAGAAACATTAGGAACAACCCCTCATGAGAAATACGAAACTAGTGAGATGAACTGAACTCCACACCATGATGTATGCAAGACAGCTCGGCTCCGCCACCCACCCCGCCCAAAATAACGATAAACTCTATGCAAATATTACAAATATATACAACACACCAGCAAAGTAACAGGGTAAAACATTTTATTAAATAACTATTTACATAACTATTTTATACTTTTTGTTGCCCGATCCGGCTAGCTCAATCGATCGAGCATGTAACTCATGCACTCTGATGGTTCAAAGTTTTGAGGAGTGCTTGTAACACTGTCTGAAGCCTATTTGCACTTGCTTCAGCTTCACTATTCTTAATGTAAGTGGGGGCTGTTTGAGGACGTGACTGCATTTGAAAACAATGTGATGCGGTGCCACCCTGAACCGCTTGACGGAGGCCCCCGAGGGACGGTGTCATGGCGCGGACTCGGAGGGGGCGCTTGGCTCCGGCCCCCTCCCCAAGTCGTGTTGCCCTGGTGTGGCCTGAGATCGCCCCCAACATAGGTGGCCGGCTCCCGGGGTCAAGCGGAACTTTTTGCATTTTGGTGACTCTTCCATTCTTGACCTTGTCCCACAATCCGTTTCACCTAAAGACACGCTTTAGTGGGGCGCCCCTTTACCGTTTCAGTTGCCATTCCGCCCGCTTTTGCTACACTGTGCCTCTTCCGCTATTCAGCTGTTTACCGCCCGCTCTTTCGACTACAGCGTCTCGCTCACCATGTACTTGAGTTGCTCCCGCTCTTGCGGTGCAGCGATAGGCGGCTGCCACAGGACTCTCAAAATGGCGGCCGGCTCTTCAGATTTGGGCGTGGTCCACTAAAATGGGCCTGCGACACCTTGGAACTCGGACGCTTGTCTGCTAGAGCTTGGGCTCCATTCTCGAAACCGTCCCCTCAGCCTTGAAGATTCTACAAAAGTCTTGGGGGCCCCCGACTCCCGCAGGCTACTGGTGGGAAGCCGCTAGCATGATTGCTCGTGGAATGGCCACGACGGAGCTACGAAATGGTGGTGCTCTCATGCTAACGCCAGCTTCAGTCTGAAACATCCAGAAACACTGTAGACTACCAATTCGATCAGTTCCGGTAGCGCCCCAACGGGACCCGGTAGAGAAGAACTTGCCCTCCCCTCTTTGACTGATGGTTCTTGTTGCCCGTCCCTTCTGTTGTCATTTAACAGAACTATTTAGCCTGCTGAAAGGGGTTGTGTTCCGACCGCTGGTTGGTGGAGACATTTTGACTACATTCTGGACCTGCGTTGTCGCGTAATGCGTCATATGACGCGACGCGTTAGCGCATCCGGAAGTGCTCCGGTGCGCGAAGCGCAGCTTCCCGGAAGCGATCCGGGGCACGGCGCGCAGCGCGTAACGTAAGCATAACAGGTCATGTGACTTGTTAATAAAACTTTTCATTGGTTCATTTTACTTTTCTTATTATAATGATGAAAGGCTTGGTCATATGACCTAAAAATTACGCTTTTTATTACTTTCGAACATTATTTTTTCTTAAACATATGTTATAATGTTCCAGGCTAATGTACTTTCCCGGAAAATTTACAACTGTCCTGCAAGTAAAATATATTCCTTTTTCGAGAAAAAGGGCGTTTCTTCGTCCCATGACGGAGCCGTTGAGCAAAAGAGGCTCGGCCTGCTGTCTTAGTCGCCGATACGCCTGAATATCAGATTCTTATCGATCACTTTATGTTGCAGGAGTAGAAAACACAACAGCCCTTGACCATTTATCTTTACTGCGTTCCTGCGTATTATACCTTTTACCCTTCATGTAATTGGACTGCTTTATTTCACTTGCCTTTTACTGATTCTAAAACAGTGACTATTATTAAAAACTTTACCAGTGTAAAAACTACTACCATGTTTTCTTTTAAAAACCTTTAATGTGAAAATGTCAGTATACAAATACGGGCCTATAACCACGTGGGCCGGCCACGGAGCAAACTGTAATCGTATATGATGAGTAGACATTTACACTGTAGAGGAACGTAACGGGCGGGCCATTAGGTTGCAAGAACTAAGGTGTCTAACAGTTGCGGAATCGGTGGACGTACATTTTATAATTAAAATACGACAGAGCCAGTTACAATAAAATTATCTAGATATACATTTGCGGGCAAGTACCATGGGTGACGTTAATTCGAACTTTCAATAGTACAGTAATCAATAACACATCAGAACTTAATATCAATAGGGATGTCGAAATATTCAATCAATTCTCGTCCCCGCCCGCCATGTGCTTCAAAACTGCATACGTATCTCGTGATTTCAAGGTTCTGCAACCAGTACACAACAAGGAGTTACGAGTCCCATTTATTCCGGCTCCATTTTGGGCGAGGACGGGCAGGTCCAGGATATAGTCAAAATGTCTCTACCAACCATCGACTATGATGATGTGCATATGCTGTATTTATTAGACTAACACTCATCTGTCCACATGAAATTAATTTGCCACAATCTAAACATGTCATTTTAATCTTTCCAAAGTTCTTCTAAATATTTGGGACCGTTTCCCTTGCCTCTGATGCTGTCAGTGCCACTTCTTTGGTGAATGTACTGGCAGGTCGGGGGTTCTCCTCCAAATCTCTCTTTTATGCAGCACTATAATTAATCGGTGCCACCTCTCCATATGACGATGCATGGTATAGTTACCATAACTATATATTTTTTCGGTTCCTCTGGAGAGTACATCGTGGCAGATGAGGCGTGTAACGTACCGGGCATTTACCTTTTTTGCATGTAGAGGAAAGGAAAAAAAATTCGAGCGTCCGAGTTCTAAGGTGTCCCAGGGCCATTTTAGTGGACCAGGCCCAAATCCAAAGAACAGGCCGCCATTTTGAGAGTCCTGTTGCAGCCGCCTGTCGCTGTAGCATCAAGAGCGGCCGAAACTCAGCTGAATGGCAACTGAAACGGTAAAGGGGCGCCCCACTACAGCAGACGAGCCTCCACCTGGGAAGGCCCATTCACGCCGCCTCCTCCCCCCCCCTTCGGGCACCCCACGCCGTTATTCGGAGCAGGATTGTAGGATGGCCACACCAGTGCGGCAACTTGCTAGACACCACCTCGGTGCCAACCGAATCTCAGCGCCTTGTGGTGTCTTCTATTCAGAAAATATTGTTGTGCTGCCTTCGGCCTATTCGCCGCAAGTGTGCACGCAACTCAGCTGCATAGCGAGTGAAACACCAAGGGGCGCCCCACTGCAGCCAGGAACCTTCATCTTGGGGGCGACGCACAGCATCACATTGCTTTCCAATGCAGTCAGATCCTCAAACAACCCCCACTGACTGACGCGAACTCACAGGCCAACGGAGCGCCCTACGCCGACTTTCAGCATTGTAGGATGGCCACACCAGTGCGGCAACTTGCTAGACACCACCTCGGTGCCATCCGGATCTTGGCGCGTTGTGCTGCCTTCGGCCTATTCGCACATCGGTCCGCTACTGACGCCGCCTCACGTGCCAACGGATTTTCTACGCTTTTTATACCCTATGCCGCATAACAGGTCATGTGACTTGTTTATAAAACTTTTCATTGGTTCATTTTACTTTTGGTTTCCTAATGATGGAAGGCTTGATCATATGACCTAAAAATAACACTTTTCATTGGATGAAAACGTTTTTTTTTCCCCAAACGATGAAAGCCCCACCTTGTTTCTGGATGTTTCAGACTGAAGCTGGCGTCAGCATGAGAGCACCACCATCTCGTGGCTCCGTCGTGGTCATTCCGCGAGCAATCATGGCAGCCGCTCCCCACCGGAAGCCTGCAGGAGTCGGGGGCCCCCAAGACTTTTGTAGAATCCTCAAGGCTGAAGGGACGCTTTCGAGAATGGGGTCCAGGACCTAGTAGACAAGCGTCCGAGTTCCAAAGTGTCCCAGGGCCATTTCAGTGGACCAGGCCCAAAAAGGAAAGAGCCTGCCGCCATTTTGAGAGTCCTGTGGCAGCCGCCTATCGCTGCACCGCAAGAGTGGGCGCAACTCAGCTGAATGGCGGATTTTGGCACAGTGTACCAAAAGCGGGCGGAATGGCAACTGAAACGGTAAAGGGGCGCCCCACTACAGCAGACGAGCCTCCACCTGGGGAGGCCCGTTCACGCCACCTCCCCCCCCCCCCCCCCCGGGGCGCCCCACGCCGTTATTCGGAGCAGCATTGTAGGATACCAAAACCAGTGCGGCAATTTACTTGACATCACCTGGGTGCCATCCACATCTCAGCGCGTTCTGCTGCCTTGGGACTATTCGCACAACAGACCGCTACTGACGAGCCACCCCCCGGGACGCCCCACGCCGTTATTCGGAGCAGCATTGTAGGATACCCAAAACCAGTGCGGCACCCAGGCAACATCACCTGGGTGCCGTCCAGAACTCAAGACGTTGTGCTGCCTTGGGACTATTCGCACAACCGACCGCTACTGACCATTGTTCCTTCTTTTTTCCTAAAATTGTTTACATGTTTTTACTGTTTTTGTTGCGTTGTTTATATTTATAAGTTATTAACGTTTTATAATCCTACTACTTTGTTGGAGTGCTATATATTTTTAATGTGACACATAATTGTAAAAACTTTGATGTACAAAGAGGCATCCCTGGAATCTTCCGCTTCAGGCTCGGTCCCCTCCCCAATCACAATACAGGATGGTTTTCAGATAGTAGGAACGCGTGTGGTGTGACGGATCTCATCGGGTGGGGGCCTTGATCTACTGTAACTCCTTTTAAGAGGGGTGATTCTTTACAGCTGGGGCCATAAAGTACATCTGCAGGGCTACCTGATAGCCTGGGACCGGCCTGGACAATCGGACACAGAGGAAGAGGAGTGTCAGAGGGTGCGGTAGTGAATAGGGCGAAAGGGAGGTGTCGGGCGGGCACAGAGTGTGATTCTCAGGGAAGAGCAGCGCAGATGGGGGGAGGTTTATTGCCCATGCATAAGACAGAGAGCGGGGGTGACCAGTGCCTGGGGGAGATGCTTGCTAAGGATCAACAGCGTGCAGAGAGTGGGTCTGGTCAAGGCATCTAAAATGGCTGCCGTGCACGACAAAAGTGTGGCATTTGAAAAAAGGCAAGATGGCGCAGACAATGTTTTTCAACACTTCCTGATTTCCTTCGAATCGAACGTTAACAGACGTTATCTCTCCCACACTACCGGTCCCCCTGCGCTTAAACGCCGAGATGGTAGGGACTGCATCCCGTGGAGATAGGCCGAGACGTCACTCGGCAGAAAAAAAAGTTAAAAAAAGTCTATAAACATACAATAAGTTAAAAGTCAATCATTCTTGTTTCCTTGTAGTACGCTCCCCAGTCCGCTTCCCGTTACACTAACCAGGCGCACCCCACCAAAAAAAATGATATTTTTTTTTTTTTGCCCCGCGGAGCCCTTTTAAAGCCTCCACATCAAACCTATGGGGTCAGGGAGGATCTACTATGCCCCCTTATGGTCATTTGCCCCTTCGCTTTGGCCTCCTCTTGTCTCTCGATCCTACCGAGAGACAAGATGGCGGCCGCTCCGTACTGTTTGGAATGTTTACAGACACCGGAGAGCCAATCAGCTTTGCTTCGCAAAGCTCCGTAACGCGAAAAGTACGCGAAACGGAGCGCTACCCGGGACGCTGTCACAGATATATATCTTTTTTTGAACGTTAATTTCTCAAAATCCACTGCAGCACATATATTGAGACCCAGCAAAGGCACATCGGGCTACCGGTCCCTACAATTTTGCCAACTTTCATGCAAATCCATTCACCCGTTCGATTTTGTTTTTGATTTTTTTTTTGCCCCGCCGGGCCCTTTTAAAACCTCCACATCAAACCTAGGGGGTCAAGGAGGATCTACTATGCCCCTTTATGGTCATTTGCCCCTTCGCTTTGGCCTCCTCTTGTCTCTCGATCCTACCGAGAGACAAGATGGCGGCCGCTACGGACTGTTTGGAATGTTTACAGACACCGGAGAGCCAATCAGCTTCGCTTCGCAAAGCTCCGTAAGTGCGAAAAGTACGCGAACCGGAGCGCTGTCACAGATATATATCTTTTTTTGAACGTTAATTTCTCAAAATCCACTGGAGCACATATATTGAGACCTAGCAAAGGCACATCGGGCTACCAGTCCCTACAATTTTGCCAAGTTTTGTGCAAATCCATTCAGCCGTTCGAGCTAAAAGTGAGTCCAACCGCCCTATGGAAATTAACATGGGAAAAACGCGTTTTGGGACCCCCCTTTTTTCTCGGCCCCCCCTTGACGAACCCCCCCCAAATTTTCAGGGGCTGCTCAGAAACAAAATGTTCCATTTTCCTGAAAATTTCAGCCAATTCCGTTCACAAACGCCAAAGTTATTAGACATAGAATTTTCAAAAATCCCATAGAGAAAAAATCCTAACTATATATACCTACTGGCGACCGCCAGTAGGTAATATCAATAATTGAAAATATAAGAAAAAAAACTTCTATAATAAATTAAAACATTAAACTATTAAAAAATATTTGAACTTAAATTTCCCAAATACAGTCAATGCAACAGTAGGAGAAGTGCTGGATAGCAGAGATGCGAAAATTATTATTACCACTCCAATGAGCACAACAGTAGGGAAAGTGTTGGATAGCGAAAGGGTAAAATGCACTATTCCCACTCCAGTGAGTGCAACAGTAGGGTAAGTGGTGGATAGCCGAAGGATTAAATTCACTATTCCAACTCCAGTCAGTGCAACAGTAGGGAAAGTGTTGGATAGCTTAGGGGTAAAAATTACTATTCCCAATCCAGTGAGTGCAACAGTAAGGAAAGTGTTGGATAGCAAAGGGGTCAAAAAAAGGGGTAAAAATTACTATGCCTACTCCAGTGAGTGCAACAGTAAGATAAGATAAGATAAGATAGCCTTTATTGCGTGATTACTAAAAACCATTGCAAATGTGAAACATGTCACAAAGTACAATATGATAAGACCCTATTTTAAATTACACTTTGACAAAATGAATCGCTGAGTTGTTTAAAGTTCGAGCCCTTATACGCATGGTAACTTGTGCCAGTCCATAATTATTGGTTTTACAAGTGGTCTGTTAAAAGCATTAAGATTTTTGCTTTTTGTACTTTGCAGATAGTGCAGGCACTCTGAGACAGGATATCTCCCAATGGGTGAGATGAGCGGGTGTAGATTATATCCGGTCTTTCCACCAAGGCAGGTAGAGTTTAGGTGAGTCATATGATGGCCCTACCAAGTGTCTCCAAGTTAGAAGTTATAAAATGTTCTGCTTTGTCTAGAAATTGGACAAAGCGGCAGGCTAGTTGGAGATCCTCGTCCTTAAAGCATGCCTTAACGGCTTGCCTACATGTTCTTATTCCCTTTTTCTTCAAAGCAGGTTTTAAAATGCATCTTCATTCATTGTCCAATTTCCTGCATATGCATAGCAGGTGTATCATGTCTTCTTTTGGATTACCGCATAGTGGGCAGTTATTTGTTGATTGTAGGCATTTCCACGGGGGCAGAAGAAACAGTGATGGGAGGATGCCCAACCTTAGTTGAAGGTATTTCTCCTTTGTAGACCGCGTGCAGCCGGCGCCTAAGTAGGGTTGAGGCGAGCCTCTAGTGTAACTCTGTAGAATGAACCAACCATGTGCCCTTTTCGTTAGCGCCGCCTTATCTTCCACTGATGAAATAATTTTTACTGTTTTGTTCACCATCTTTTTAAAAGCATTACGGGATCTAATGCTCTCAAATGGATTTTGTAGAGTCAGGCTGTCTATAGAATTCGGTAAATAAGTCATTGCTGCGCTGCCTTTTTTTAATTCGAGCTCTTTCCAGAGGTAGGTGTTCAGAATCTTCGGATCAGCTCCCTTTATTTTGTGCCAGCATTTGGCACAGGCGCCCTTCCACGCTACTTGTTGGTTGCTTAGACCGAATTTAAGCCTTATTTGTGCTGGAGATGTACATTTAGGAAGACTAAATATAATTCTCATTGCCCTGGCTGCTGTACTGTCCAGGATCCGTGCATCGCCTCCTCGTAGGCATTCACTGCCAAAGGTGTTGGAGGGTATGAGTTTTGCTTGAATCACCTGTAGCAAAGGTGTGAGGCTTGGGCCAGCTATTTTGAGTTTAAGGTTTTTTAGTGCTACCGTCGTTGCAGTGCCTCTCCTAACTCTTGCTTCTTTTTGTAGCTGTAATGTGCTTCTGCTATCCACTATTACGCCTAGGTACTTGTATTCTTCCACAGTTTCCAATGGGTTGTCTCCTAGTAGCCAGCGGTGTTTGTGTGTGGAACTCCTCGAGTTTATTTCCATCACCTTAGTTTTCTCTAAGTTCATACTTAATCCGTTTGTAGCCGCTGTGTTGATCAGATGTTGTAGACTAATCAGCGTGTGACTGATTAAGGCAATATCATCGGCATAGAGTACGTTTGAGAAATTAAAACTACCCAGTTTAGGGGCATGGGAGTTGCAGTTATCTAGCTTGGGGAGAGATCTGACGTAAAAAGTTTAAACAAAGTTGGGGCCAGGACGCGGCCTTGTATGAGGCCCTTAGTCATCTGAACTTTTCTCGACAGACAGTTGTCGACTCCCAGCTTGATTAGAACACACGCGTCAGTATTGAGTGAAATCAGTTGGGACAATACAGCCAAAGGAATTTTTCTTTTTTGTAGCTTAATCCATAATGTGTTCCTATTGATGTTGTCAAAGGCAGATAAATAATAAATGAAGCAGATGAAAAGATGGTGGTTGGCAAATTTGACAGCTTCTATTAGAAGGGATAAGGCAAGTATGTTTGTTGTTGTACCAGTGTGTTTGCGAAAGCCTGTTTGATTAATAGATATTACTGCCTTTTCTGCTGCACAGTCAGTAAGTTCATCCAGTAATAGGCCTGCATAATATTTGGCATCGTTGTCTATTAAGTGCCTTTTTTGTGGATTGGAGATATAATTGGCCCCCTTCCACGAGTTTGGAATGATTCCCACTTCTAAAATCTGTTTATACAGTGGCAATAATGTTGCTGCCAATATTCCAGGTCTTGCTTATCCTGGATAGGTGGAATGCCATTAGGACCCGGTGCACCCTCTGTCTTTCCTTTCGCTATCCTTTCCATGATCTGTTTGTCCATGAAGACCATGGGTACTGGCTCCGGTGGTGTAGCCCAGTCTGATGTAGGGCTGCTGGGTTTTTTAGGCTCATTCACAATGGGCGATGGTGTTATATTAAAGTGAGGCCAGAGATAGTTGCCCATGTTTCTTATGTCAGGTGTGAGTAGATGCTAGGTGCTCTTGGGTTCTGGAGGCTGTTCACTGTACTCCAGAACCTTGCACTGGGGAACTGGGTTCGAGTCTCCGCAATGACACTAAAACATCCTGTGATTCTGGGCAAATCACTTAATCTCCCCGTGCCTAACAAAAATGAATGTGTCCTTCTGTAACGAAACTGGTGCTCATGTAAAGCGCTCTGATAACCGATTTCTCGGGTCTAGTTCGCGCTATATAAAACTCTATAAAAAAATAGCTTGTCTTCCGACTCCCTTTTTACGTGCCAAATTATTTTCTTCTTAGAGATTTTTAGGTGTCTTAATTCCTCTTGGGTAGCCTCTTCAGGGCCTGTTTGGTGTAGCCACCGAACAATCTGTTTATGTCTCTCTTGAGGGACCTTAGGTGGGATTTTTGCTTGGTTGTCAAATTATTACCTTGAGCACTATATGATTCAGGGGTTGGCCTTCTTTGTGATTGTCCTTCATTTTTTACATGGGTATCTTCTCTGATTGAGTGGGCTCCCCCAAGGCTGTTAGTGAAGGTTTCCCAGCGGGTTAAGATACTTTCATCCATCGTTTTGCCTTTTCCCAAAGTTTTTTTGCCTCAGCCTCGAAGGCTTCCAGGTTGCGGGTGTTGCATTTTATTTTTTTATGTTTAACTGTGCAAGTTACACTTGGGTGCCCTACTGGCAGGGTTGGCATTATGCCTTGTATATTTAGCCTGGTCTCTTGGGGTAAGTGGTTGCTAGCATCCATTGTTCCTATTTGGAAATCGGCGATTTTATTGGCCAGCGGCAATGATGAAAATGTATAGTCTATTTTTGTGCTGACTGATGCGCTATGAAAAGTTGCTGCCGGCGGGCGGTCCATTGGGAAGCGACCATTTAGTGCCACCAGGTTCAGGTGTTCTAAATCCTTTAAAAGTTCCTTTGCTTGCTTAGTTTGTTTGCCCCATTTGCTCTCTTCTTGATGCGGGATGCCCCATGCGGAAAACTACTCTTCCAATATGGTATCCCTAACCACTCCAGTGAGTGCAACAGTAGAAAAAGTGTTGGATAGCGTAGGGGTAAAAATTACTATTCCCACTCCAGTGAGTGCAACAGTAGGGAAATTGTTGATTAGCAGAGGGATAACATTTACTATTCACACTCCAGTCAGTTCAAAAATAAAAAAATATTTAAAAAACAAATACAATATAAAAATAAATACATAAATATATAAATATGTTAAAAATTAAAGATCGGCGGACTATCGAGGTTTACAACTGGAACCCGCCTCAGGGGCGGGGCTGCCAGGTGGGTGTGAGATACAGCTCTCTTTATAACAATGGACTGTGTTTCTTGGTGTGGGTGCTTCCTTTATTGCTGTGGTGTTCTAGGGAGATTGCAGTGCGACGGGGGTGGTTGTTTTGTAATATTCATATATTTGCATTGCTTTCCATTTCTCCTTGATTACGACTCTGTAAAAGTCGAAGTCATAATGATGTAAATTTATTGTGCAGAAGGGTCTGGGGTACAGAATTCTGCCTCATATATGTTATTTGACAAATAGAATTTGTTTTAAAAAAATTATTAAAATACAAATATATTTAACATAAAAAATGAAAAACACAAAAAATATATTGTAATATTAATCACATATGACAAATACCTACAAATATTACATAAAAATAAAATTAAAATTAACTTTAAAAATATGTATATTTTTAACTAGAAAGGATTTAAGAACAAAAACATTAATTATTACATACTTTTTTACTTTGATTTCCTACCCTATAACACCACAAAATTACAACACACATTAAAAAAAATTACTTTCATAATTAACATAATTAATGACCAATGAAAGAAATATTATTATTGTAAATAAAATAAAACTAATAACAATTAATTAACTTCCCACACTTTAACACTATATTCCCCACTACACACCTAAGCTAAACTGTAAAGTAATAAATTACACAATTAAAACTTATTTTCAAATTAAAAACTATTACTATTAAACAGCTAATTATAAAGTAAGTAAAATGTATTTAATACCCACACTTTACCCCTTTAAAAGTAAAAACAAAACACTAAAATAAAGAATTACCAAAAATAATTATCAATTAATTAATTAACAATAATTAACTATATACATGTAATACATTAATTAACATCACAATTAATAATTATTTAAACATAAATTACTTTCTGCCCTTTACCCCTATAAACCCCACAACCCGCACCTAAAATTAATTACACAATTGCCATAATTAAGTACCAATTAATTAAGTATAATTATATTAACAAACAATTATTATTAATCAAAAATAAATTACTTACCATCCTTTACCCATATAAACACCAAATCACACACCAAAAATAAATTACACAATTACCATTGTTAATTATTAATTAATTAATAATACATTACTTTACACAATTAACACCATAACATCTCGATTAAATAAATATTGATAAATAAAAAATTATCATTAATTTAGTATAATTAAATTACTTCCCACCCTAGTCCTCTATAAACCCAAAACCTGCTACGGAACTAAAAAACACAAAATTCATTTAAAATAAAATTAATAACTACTTAAATGTAACACATATATTAAAAAATATAAACAATTCTTATACAAAAAAATACATCACATACATTTAAAATACATAACACTAATTAAACAATCAATATTTTAAACAACTTTATTTTTGCAAATGATATTAAACACTTAAATATTTCTTACATCGATATTGCTTACCTTAAGTCGATATTCTTGACCACGATATTCTTGCTGTCAATATTTCTTACTCACGATATGTATGACTCAATAT
Organism: Lissotriton helveticus; assembly: GCF_964261635.1. Lineage (NCBI taxonomy): Eukaryota > Metazoa > Chordata > Amphibia > Caudata > Salamandridae > Lissotriton > Lissotriton helveticus. The sequence continues at coordinate 930,733,915 of NC_136057.1, forward strand.
TTCTGTCAGTCGACATTAAAAACTCGATATTTTGTCTGCACACCGTCCAAACTGACTAAAAGACCAGAACATCGCAAGGCCTCAGAGATGGTTTGCATAAACAAGATCACCAAGCAGCGCCAGTAGGAACACTATTTTCCACATCAGTAAGTTCCATAAATGGTTACAAAGCCGAAACTTTCCTGAAACCACCACCACCATTTAAAACCACCAAAAAGCAAAATAATGGTGACAGATGGATTGCTTGGATAGAGACATTTGAGTATTTTATTGATAGGAGAAACAAATGACAAGAATATTGTCAACTACCTTAAGAATCTTTCTGGTGAAGGTGTAAAACAAGTAATTAAGAAAATGCTGCAAGCTTATAACATTTCATACTGTCAGATCCAATAAGCCTTAAATCACAAGTTTAATCCAATGCCAAATGTAGTTTATGAAAGGTACATTTTCAGTCAAGTTTGACAAAAAATTGGCAAAACTATTTGTGAAATTGTTGAGTGACTAGATACGCTCATCAAACACTGTAAATACAATGAATTTAATGATGAGGAAGCTACACGTCTCAGAGTGATTGATGGATGCCTGTCAGGCAAAGAATGCTGGAAGAAACTCATCCATTATGTAACGGTAAACGGGACCGACCGCCAGAGGTGCGGCTGTTCCTCCAGGCCCATTAGGATGCGACTGCCACCCAGGCGGTCGCATCCCACATATTTTATATTTTACAATGTGGCGGGCGTTGCTGTAAGCAGCACCCGCCGCAATGTAAAATATGCATGTTGTGCAGTGGCATGCACAACGCGACAGGCACTGTGCCGTGCCTGCCACCTTGTGTATACCAATGAAGGGGGGTACCATAGGTACCCCCCAAGTGCAGCCCCCACCCCACCTCGGGGGCCCATAAGGGGCCCCAAAGCATTTTCCACCGGCCTTTCCATGGCGCCATCGCCGCCATGGAAAGGCCTTTTCAATGGCACATGGTAATATGGACAGGCACCGCACCGCCACCATATTATCTACCATTGCTGCTCGGCCGGCAATCCAACCGGTGAAACAGCAGCGGACGGTCTTTTTGTCCGCCACGGTGCCCCTCGCCATACTAATATGGCGGGGGTGTCACAGGGACATTTGGCGGGTGGATCGCCACCACCGGGCCGGCGGTGGCGATCCGCCCGGGATCATAATATGCCCCTTAGTCTGGAGAAAGTTCTCATGGCTACCAGAGCTGAAGAGCGTGCTGATCAACAAGCTGCTAACATAAAGGCCAGAGGTGCCCAGAGTAAGTCAGTCATGGACATGAAAAGTAAGCCAAAGCACAAGGCATAAGGACACAGAGTGATGTCTTCACAGAAAAAGAAGTTGTGCTTCAAGTGTGTATTTTCGTTTCCACATGAAGGTAAATGTCCCGACACTGGCCAGATTTGCAAAGGTTGTGGGAAGGAGAACAAATTTGTAATGGTTTGCAAAGGAAAAGGTAAGTGCATCACGGTGTGAAGACAAAATGGCCGCCCGAAAGTTCCACAAGCGACATTCGATGCATGCTCACAAGGCCAAGCCACAACACCAGTTGAGGCAAATCGACACAAAACGAAGTTGATCGTCATCTAAATCATCATGAAAAAGTTCTTCAGTAAAAGTGTCATGTGAAAGTGAAGAAGATGGTTGTGCAATGTTGATGTTTACCTCAGAAAAACGTGTGCATGTGGGACTAGCTACTTGTAAAGAAAATACAAATCCAATAAAATCGACATGAAAAAAGCTTCAAAGTCATTCAAATATTGTCCGAAGATTACACTAAAAGTAAACGGTTGCTCAATACCTTTTATTATTGACAGTGGTGTATCAATAAACATGATGCCTGAGGAGAAATACAATGAACTATCTCCATTGCCATGACTTAAGCCACAAAAAACCAAAGTGTATACATAGTCTGAATCAACGCCAGTAAAAAGTCAAGGTTCATTTGTAGCAATGATGAAACACAAGAAAACAGAAGTGCAAGAACCCATTCATGTACATCAGGGTTCACCGTCAAGTGCCTGTTTACTCAGCTTCAGCACAGCTGCTGATATGGGACTGATATGAGTGAACTATAACATAAATGCCCAACACAAAATAGTAAGTCAAAACTCAAGACAATGAAAGTACAATTACACATTAATGAGGACGTCTGTCCTGGTGTTCAAAGACACAGACAAACTGCATTTCATTTACAAGAAGCTGTCGTAAAACAACTTGAATCATTACTCAAGCATGATATAATTGACAGTGCCACTGGTCCAACGCCTTGGGTTTCTTCCATAGTGGTAGTTCCCAAAAAGGGTGTGTGAAGGAGATGTACGCATTTGTGTTGATAAGCGTCAAGTGAACAAGGCAATTGAAAGAGAACAACATTCAGGTATGCACATTGCCAACATGATGACACAATTGAATGGTGCGAAGGTCTTCTCTCGCCTTGATCTAAATAAAGGGTATCATCAGTTGCAACTCAAAGAGAATATGCAGGTACATTACAACCTTTTAAGACACATATTGGTCTGTTCCAATACAAAATACTACACGTTGATGCGTCCTCAGCTGCAGTTCTGTTTCAAGATGTCATTTGACATATAATACAGCCTGTCATGAACGCTTTCAATTACAGTGATGACATATTGGTTTTCGGATCTACGCAGAAGGGGCGCATTAAAGCTCTAATGCAATTGTGTTGTTTACTTGTTAGTGCAGGTTTAACTTTGAATGCAGAGAAATGTAAGTTCCTTAAGATAAAGCTAAAATTATTTGACCATATCTTTTCTGATGGGGGTATAACAAACGATCCAGCTACAGTGCAAGACACGTTACATTCATTCCTTGGCATGGCCAGCTACTGTTCTAATTACATACAAGACTTTGCCACCGTAAGTGCTCCGTTAAGAGACTTGACAAAAAAGAACTTATCATTTAATTGATCACATGAATACAAACAAAGCTTCAAGAGAATCAAACAAGCTAGTGAGAACACTGCTGAAAAGGCATACTTTGATCCAAAACTTCATAGCAAGGTTGTTGTTGAAGCTAGCCCAGTTGGGTTAGGTGCAATCCTTGCACAGCACAGCGGACATCCAAATGCTCGAACATATTGTGGCATATGCAAGCAGACATTTTTTCCAAACTGAACAGGCATATTCACAACCTGAGAAAGAACGTTTATTAGAGGTGTGAGATTATGAACATTTCCACGCATTCTTATATGGAAAGCCTTTTACGCTTCTGATATATCTAGGGGTAAAGCCCTGATTATTTCTTTATACCGTGTAGTTTAAACAGTGGGTACACTACAACCTTCTGTTTAGTAGTGCTATTAGCAGTCACTATTTCAAAGCAGATGACCGTTTAAAAACAAATCGCGGTTGCGGCATCTGCATAGAGTTAGTGTTTAGCAAATGCCAATGTTTCCTGATTATTTGGCGGATCTTAGTTGAATGGGAGCCGAATGTAGTGACCACTGGGATACATTCCTTACATTCTTTCGTTTGTTTAGTCAGCAGGGCTTCTCTTGAGGTGTTCAGCGCCCGCTTGCGTGCTTGTCTCACTACCTTCTGGGGGTATGAACGGGATGTGAGTTTGACTGCTAATTCCTCTGTTTGTTCGAGATAACTGGTAGTTGTTGTACAGTTCCTACGGTATCTCATGAACTGTCCTACCAGGAGGTTATCCCGGAGGGCCCTGGGGTGGAATGACTTGTAGTGCAACAAGGAGTTCTTATCCGTTGGTTTTTGATGGACTGTGGTAACCAGTTTATTGTCTACGGCTTGTATATCCAAATCAAGATACGTAGCCTTGTAGCGGTCCAAAGTCCATGTGAATCTTAAACATTAGTCAAGACTGCTAAGCCATGTCTAGAATTGCTCCAACACTTCTGCTGGACCCCTCCAGATGAACAAGATGTCATCTATATATCTCTACCAGAGGACAATGTTCCTCTGGAAGAAATTAGATGCATGATGGATGTAGTTCATCTCGAACTGCCCAACATAAATACATGCCAGGCTTGGGGCAAATGTTGCCCCCATCGAGGTCCCTGATGTTTGTAGGTACAGTTGGTCTTTGTAGGCAAAGAAGTTCCGGGTGAGTGCAATTTCTATACATTGCCACACAAAGGTTGGTGCAGTATCATAAAACCACTCACATTGCCCCAGGGAACGAGCTGCTGCCACCAGCGTCGCCTCCTGGGGTATGTTCGTGTATAGTGACTCAATGTCAATTGTCACTAAAAATTGGTCTGCAGGGTCGTATACTACTGTTTCTAGATGCCTCAAAATATCTGTTGTGTCCTGTACATAGGACGGTTGTGTCACCACACATTCACGCAGGAAAAAATCCGAAAACTGTGATAGGGGCTCGAGTATTGAATTTATACCTGCAACTATCGGCCTTCCCGGGGGCGGCCGCTGAGCTTTATGAATCTTAGGCACGATATAAAATGCCGGAATCCTGGGCGATGGATTAATCAGAAACTCAGCCTCCTTGGCAGTAACCCATTTCTTCTCTTTGGCAGATGCTACCATTGAATGTATGATCGTTTGTAACTCGTCAGTAGGATCCCGGGGGAGCGGTTGATAATGTTCCCTGACCCCTAACAACCTACTGATCTCGTTCTCATAGTCAGTGGTATTCATCACCACCACCGCCCCGCCTTTATCGGCCGGTTTAATGGTGATGGAGGTGTTGTTCTGTAGGGATTTGATGGCCATCCAATCTGACTTTGACATGTTACTGTGTGACATCGTTGGTTGTTTTTGTTCCAAGTCCCTGATGTCATTAAGGACTTTCTGTTCGAACACCGTCACTTCAGGTCCTACTTGATGGTTAAGGGGCGTGAAGGACGATGGTCGTCGTAGGTCCGTGCTAAAGGACCCAGTCAAGGGTGTATGTTCCCTGCCTTCAAAGAACTTATGGAGTTTGATCTTCCGCAAGGCACCATTCAGTTCTTGCCTCAGTTGGAAGCTGTCATGTTTGGGGGTGGGGACAAACCCCAACCCTTTGTTTAAAACAGAATCCTCAGTAGGTGTAAGTTGATAGTCAGACAGATTAACCACTATGTTAGCAAGAATGTTTATATTGGTGTTCGTCCCCTGCTGCGGGTGATTCTGGGTGAGTACATTGGTCTGTTTGTATTGGGTATGTGGCGTGCCCGCCCCCTTCCCCTGCCTCTTGTATTGGATCCCCTCTGGTTCGGTGGGTGCAGATCTAAAAAAGCCCTAAAAAGGGCTCCCAGGTCTTGATCTGTGCTTACTTCAGGGTTTAACCTAACTCGAGTGTTGGTATGTGGGGTTTGATCCTCCTCCTCACTACTCGTGTTATCAACAATCCAATTGTTTGGGGTTCTTCTTTCTTGTTGTCTCCCTCCTCTACCACGTTGAGGACCTGGATTTTGGTTAGGTGCCTGCTGGTAATACTCATCCTCTGTATAGGGGAATGCCCATTCATGACTGAATCTATCAAGGTTACGTCTAAGGCCCTTTATTTTCTGATTCACCATGTAGGCTTGGTACTCGCCTAAATCATTTTGAATCTTAGATAGTTGCTCTTTAGTATCAAGAATTGTGGTGTCATTTTTTATGCTGGCTTCCAGATCCAAAATCTCAGAGAGTAACTCCTCACTAAGTCGCTTAGCTGTATTGATTATTAGGATAAGCCAGTCCCGGGTGCACTTGTTTGCGGGCATACAGCATAGAATAAAGTTTGGAGTTTGCTAGTAGAGCTTAGTTCTTTTCACTGGTGGGGGACCAGACCTCATATACAGGAGGTAGGTTCCACCGCTACTGGGTCACTTACACTAACACAGAGAGTTTTTTCTTTTTTGCACAGCCTTTATCCCCTTTATTTTGCAGGTTGGCAGTTGCTGATGATGAGAAAGTGAGGATTCAGGCGAGTACCAGTCTGCCATATCCTCCCCCGGGTGTTGCTCCCGTGAGGCACTGCCAACTTTCCCTCCCCTTTTTTCACTAGAGAAGGGTAGAGGTATGAGTTAGATTAACACATGGGGGTTTGCACACACACACTTTGTTTTTTAAATCATTATCAATGCTTTGAAATAGTGACTGCTAATAGCACTACTAAACAGAAGGTTGTAGTGTACCCACTGTTTAAACTACACGGTTTAAAGAAATAATCAGGGCTTTACCCCTAGATTTTATAGGGACAGGCACATGATAGTTGTTACTGTAGTGAGTGGGGGGCTGCCTGTTTAAATCCCTGTCCTATCCCCCTAAGCTCCTTTGTGTTGAGAGCTTCTGATATATCATCAGGATGCCTACTCGCATTGAACATTAGGGTCATGATTACACAGCGTGATGGTTCCAAAGTCTTCTACCATCAACTCGAGCTGGAAGGGAAGTGTAGGTACATTACTACTTTTTCAACTAAAGTTGGTTTGTTCAGATACAAGACTCAGTTTTGGTGTATCGTCAGCTGCGGAAATCTTCAGGATGTCATTTGTGGAGTAATTCAACCTGTCACAAATGCTTTTAACTACAGTGATGATAGACTATTGTTTGGGGCTACACGAAAGGAACATGACAAAGCTCTAGTAGACTGTTTGCTCACCGATGCAAGTCTCATGTTAAATGCAGAAAAGGGTGCGTTTTACAAAATCAACCTCAAGTTCTTTGGCATATTTTCTCTGAAAAGGAAATGACTCCCTACCCTGAAAAGGTACAAGCATTGTCATCCACTTGTCCCCCTCAAGATGTGACCATGCTGAGATCCTTCTTAGGCATGGTCAGCTATTACTCCAGATACATTTGTGACTTTGCCACTGTGAGTGTCCCATTAAGAGAATTGACAAAGAATAATGTTCCCTTCCAATGGTTCTCTGAATGTGACCAAAGCTTCAAAAAAATAACAAATGAAATTGAAAAAGCAACTGAAATAGCCTATTTTGGTCCAAAGTTACACACTGAAATCATAGTAGATGCAAGCCCAGTGGGGTTGGACACGATTCTTGCTCAACACAATGGACGTCCAAATGCTCAGAGACAAATTGTGGCCTATGCTAGCAGAAGTCTATCTCAGACTGAACATGCCTATTCTCAGCCAGAACAAGAGAGCCTGGCTGTAGTGTGGGAATGTGAACATTTTCATATTTCTGTACGAAAAACTATTTACAATTGTCACTGACCACCAGGCGTTTCTCACTATTTTTAGACATCCAAAAGTCAAGATGCCCCCTCGCATCGAGAGGTGAGGGTTGAGATTGCAAGAGTATGATTACAATATTGTGCATAAACCAGAGAAGGATCAAAACCCTGCAGATTAATTCTCACGAGTGCCGCAGTAAAGTGACTATAGGGCGCGGAAGCATATATCAATTTCATAGTAAAGTCCAGCATCCCTGCAGCTCTAACACTTGAGCAGATCATTGCTGCTACCAACACAGACAGAGACATGATCACACTCAAGGATATCACTGCAACCCAATCTTGGAGAAAGCATACTCGACCTCTCACAGATGACGTTGAATCTCAAAAATGTTAAAGTGTGCAGGAAGACATTTCTGTCACTCAAGAGGGCATTATATTAAGAGGTTCAAGAGGTTCAAGAATTGTCATACCTGAGAGCTTGAAACAACGAGTCATTGAACTGGCACACTAAGGACATCGTGGCATTGTGGTCACTAAGAGAGCCCTCAGAAACCGAGTGTGGTTTACTCACCTTTATGAAGGAAACGAGAAGAAACTGAAAATGTCACATGTGTAACTGCTCATCTCCCAAGACAACACAGAATAGACTAAATATGTCTGACCTTCCTAATGAAGCGTGGGATAAAATTGCAGTTGAATTCTTTGAACCTTTAAACAATGGCCATCATCTCATGGTACTTATTGCTGAGTACTCATGTTTTCCCTTAGAGGTAGATTTAACATTGACCACCCATAACAAAGTCATCAAGAGACTGGATGGTATTTTTGCAGTCTGGGGTGTTCCCTCCATTCACAAATCTGACAACTGCCCATCCTTCAATAGCAGAGAGTTTAGAGACTTTCTTATTTGCTTGAATGTCAAGCATTAGAAAAGTATTTTCAGAAAATAGGAAGATACCCCTAAGAGTATTTATAGGGAGGGGGTGGATAGATATAAAAAAGGTCAGAACCATATCTAGTTGTTGGTCTGTTTAAATCACAGGTTCTATGGATGTAGAGAAAGAGCTATGTGTTATTTAATGAGTCTTACAGTGTTACCTATTATTTAAAACGACAACTATTATTCTGCTGGTATTACAAATTATAATTGCTACAATGCAACGTGATCAACCCGGTTAGTTGGAACAGGGAGGCCGCAACGAATTTCAAAGGAGACACATTTAAAAAGTCTCGATACCTCACAAAAAACTCCGTTATCAATTAAGAGTAAAACAAGGATATTACTTGTACATTAAGAATATCTCCACCACATGACCAAGACGGTGGTTCCAACATACCGGAGACCTTTTATCAGCACTATTAAAAGCTCAAAATCTAAAGAGTCACGTAACAACGAATATAACCTGTGGAAAGTTGCAATTGATGAAGCAAATTCCAACTGAATTCTAAATAAGAGATGTTATACATACTTGTCCTGATGAAGGTGAAAAACTGACAAACACCGAAACGCCGCGTCGACTGTTTTCTTGTATTTTTATGTTGTTTTATTAACTTTTATTGTATTTGATGTCATGGTCCAATCAAGATAATGACATATTTTAAAGGATGTGTAATTTGATGTACATTAGATTGTAACCCAATGGGAGGAAATTAATAAAATCAACCCCGCTTTTTAACCACAATTGACATTGTAGCAGTTATAATTTGTAATACCAGCAGAATAATAGTTGTCGTTTTAAATAATAGGTAACACTGTAAGACTCTTTAAATAATGCATAGCTCTTTCTCTACATCCATAGAACCTGTGATTTAAACAGACCAACAACTAGATAGGGTTCTGACCTTTTTTATAAGCTTTAGAAAAGCACACCTCTCTGGTCACAGGCAAATGGCAGATCGCTCCCCACGCCGCACAGCTCCACCTGTCTGTGCCCGTGTCCCTGCTCCCTGATCTCGCTGCTGCCACGAGTTCAAGGTCCTCCTCTACCCGCAGGCTCCCACATCCCTGGTGGCCCAGTGGGCAGCCGTAAGTATCTGTGTGCGCGCTATGTTCCTTTTTGCCTGTTTTATTTGTCTGCTGTTGCATTACTGTTTGTGGTATCTGTTTCCCACTGTTTTCTTCCTTTTTTTATTCTGCTGCTGTATTACTTTCTGCCCACTGTTGTACTCCTTTTCTTTGTATTGTGTGCTTTTCCGCCCGTTTTTAGGTCTCGGACTGCGAAGCGATCGCGAAGCGATAGTCGCTCCGAGACTCTATTGCAATCATTTCTGCTTTCAAGGAGTCAAGGGAGACAGGAGACAAGTGATGTGCACGAGCGCGTAAACGGATCAGGTCGCGCGCACCTCCTGTCTCCCATGGCTCCTTGAAAGCAGGCACACATACACACACACACATACAGCCCCCCCGCTGCACACACACACACACACACACACCTAGAGAACCCCCCCGCCCCCGTCGCCCGCCCCCCGCCGCGCACACGCACTCACACCCACATAGAGAAACTCCCCTCCGCCGCTGCCGCCGCGCATACACACACCTTTAATAAATTCTAAAGCCCCGATGAGCTCGGTAGTTCTGCCATGCCGCCAGGAAGCCGGGGGCTACTGCCGCCGGTAGGCCCTCGGCTCCCCCTCACAGCCCGCTCCGCCGCCGCTGGTCCTGCCCATTGCTGCTCTCAGAAACTCCCTGAAGAAACATCACGTGGTTACCGTGCGCCAATCATGGGTCGCTAGGGGGCCGTTCCTAAGGCTTTGTTTCGTCTGAACAGGCCGCGTAGTCCCTGCACTTCTCAAGAGGGACGTAATACTTTTACTTTTAAAATAAATAAATAAGGGACACTTATCTGTTGTTCTCTTAATCTCGAATGTTCATGTATATTTTCTATTTGTTATTGAAACGTTCTGCTTTATTGAAAAGTGCTTTGATGCCCACAGGCGCAATATGAAACCACAAAATAAATACATACTTTGCGTTTATGGCATTCTATTTAAAAGCTACCGTGTTGTACATACCTTTAAATTCCCATGAGTGCGTCTTTTTTTTAGTTGCGTTTTTTTTCCCCTCCTTTGAAAATCTATGTTCAAGGGGTGGCTTCTACTGGCTAATACTGCTGAAGTCCACTTTCTATGTTCATGAAGCAGCGAGTTGTGGCTGCACCAGACGCTTTATCTCCTCCTCTCAGCTGGCAGATTCGGGTCTCGTGCTGAAGAATGACGTGGTCAACCGAATCAAAACAGTGCTGGTGACGCGCTGGGATTGGCTGTGCTTGTACTTTGCTTGGTCGTCTGCCGTAGTCCGAGGTAGAAGGCGGCAGCAGAGTGTGGCGCCGCGCACAGAGCTACCCGGACGCCACCGCAGTGAGGATCCTTCTCATCTGTTAACCCGTGCGACCCCCATTAGGGGCATCGTGGTGCAGTACAGTAGTGGGACCTTATGCTGCCTAGATAGGCACCAGTGCAATGTATTAGATAGTTGTTGATAGGGAGTGATGAGAGATGGCACTGTAGTGTTAGGGTGTATCGTGCTACGAGTCTAATGCCAGTGCATTATATGGGCACCATTCTATGGCGAAGGCTAGTAGTGGAGTCTTTAGGCACGTAAGGCCTGTGTGAACCATGCGAGTGCTCTTTATTTTCCTGGTATTTTATGTGGAATGGAAAAGGTAGGAGTTATCTAAAGTGCGTGTGCGTCTATGAAGTAAACTAGAATACAATCTCAAAACGATAAACCAGATTTTTGAAAAACCTTTTTTAAAGGAGTTGCCAAGTGGGCCCATTTTGTTGTGTGATACAACCTTCAGCTAGTTCTGGCTTTTCAGGCACAACAGTGCTGTATTCTATGACGTGTAATGTGTTTTTAACATTGTAAGTAGTTTCTAAAAATCCCAACATGCAAAGTGTTGCTGGCTTGAAGGAGTCACACATGACAGAAGCGCATATTGGGAGAAACCTTGCTCTGCAGCCAAGGCTCCCCTCAGTCCTTCAGGGAGCCCCAATTCAGACCCATGACCAATAAATATATGTAAGGTACTGAGTATTCAGGGGATGGAGAGAGGGGGGCATAATTTTTTGTACGCCACTGATAAATCACTTGGATGCTGTTATAACATTTTACAAACTGGTCTAGTCTTTCTAAAACGGTCACCGCTTGATCGATATCTGAAACCAAATATAAACCGTTTACAATTATTTTGGGGAAGTGCAAGTGCACTACTTCATGCAGGTAAAGCATGAATGACAACAACATTGAAAATTGTCTATCCAGTCATTCGATCTCTGTTCCTGAATGTGACTGCACACATAGCAAACCAGCCTTTTCTGAAGTTACAGTGAAGGTTTGGGCCACACGTCTGCCACATTCAGCAAGCTCCCACTATCTAGCCTTGTAAAATGTTTTTTTTTATTTTCAAAATGACCAAAATTACCCATAAAGGGCCCATTAGGGACCCATCTCAGCAGATCATGAACTGGATGGCAAATGCAAGTGTAGTCCATGGTGAAAGCTTGGGACAAGGTGTCAACACATTGCCAGAGTAATTAGCAGTGACTAAAATTATTCCAAGCATTCCATCCATGAATTTCCTTTATACATTTTAACGGAAAATCACCCATGGGGGGAACAATTAGGTTTTTCTAGTGCAGACTATTCCTAGGAGGTAGATGACAGATTTCCACACCATTTTGGCATTGGCACATCACATTAGCTTAAAGGAAGCCAGTGCAGTCTACGGATGTATCATGTTGTGTAGTGAGTGCTTATTTAATTTGGTAATACATAAGCATCCCAAAGACTTAAAGTACTATACAGTACACTTCATTAAGGAAGCCTATTAGTTATTCTTTTGCAAAAGAACAGTATTCTTTTTTAGGTCTCGGACTGCGAAGCGATCGCGAAGCGATCGTCGCTCCGAGACTCTATTGCAATCATTTCTGCTTTCAAGGAGCCAAGGGAGACAGGAGACAAGTGATGTGCACGCGCGCGTAAACGGATCAGGTCGCGCGCACTTCCTGTCTCCCATGGCTCCTTGAAAGCAGGCACACATACACACACACATACAGCCTCCCCTGCCGCACACACACACACACACACCTAGAGAACACCCCGCCCCCGTCGTCCGCCTGCCCCCCGCCTCCCGCCGCGCACACGCACTCACACCCACATAGAGAAACCCTCCCGCCGCCGCCGCGCATACACACACCTTTAATAAATTCCAAAGCCCCGATGAGCTCGGTAGTTCTGCCATGCCGCCAGGAAGCCGGGGGCTACTGCCGCCGATAGGCCCTCGGCTCCCCCTCACAGCCCGCTCCGCCGCCGCTGGTCCTGCCCATTGCTGCTCCCAGAAACACCCTAAAGAAACATCACGTGGTTACCGTGCGCCAATCATGGGTCGCTAGGGGGTCGTTCCTCAGGCTTTGTTTCGTCTGAACAGGCCGCGTATTCCCTGCACTTCTCAAGAGGGACGTAATACTTTTACGTGAAGAGTGCCGACACTTCTCAGAAACAAGGACCAACGGGGTACCTGCATCTGTCTCCTGTGTGCTCTGCATTTTTGGCGCCCTGTAATGAAAGCTCGCGCCTGGGCACGCTGCCCCATTGCTCTCTGCATGCACTGACACACAGAGTGGTGTTTATTCACGTCTTTGTGTCTTTCATTTGGAAAAGAAACTAATGAAGGCTGCAAGTGTGCCCTCTCGCGCATTCTCCGTCTGTGGGTGGACAAATATGCAATGGCCGCTTGTAGTGGACAAAGGAGGCCAAACTGCGACGTCAGTAAAGTTTGCCTGAAATGCCAAGTTACCGAGACCCTCCGAAAGCACACATACTTTTTTCTACACATACGTTCTTTGTATTATATGGGTGTCGCGGTGCACTGTGAAGGCTGCTATAAGAACACATCATATAAAACATTGGAACTTTTAGATGAAAACTCACCAGAAAACGGTGTCAAGAAGAAGCTATTAGACTGGAAAGCAGCGTGTGGAGATGATGGAGAGGGGCCAAGCGTTCCGAGGAAAGGTAGGTAGCGCATATGTTGGAAGCAGAACATGCATTCCTCTTGGTCTCTGGGTGTGAACTACTAATATGTACTGTACGAGCTACTGGGAATGTGCAAAGTGCACATGCTTGTTCGATTGACAACCACAACTTAATTCATCATGCAGTGTATTGTGTAATTTACAGCCCAACAGCATGGCGTTGTTTTTTTACATTAGATTTACTTGTGTTCAGTTTTAATAACTGCTACAGCATCGTTTAAAACGTAGGCAACGTGAAGTGTGATATTTCTTGTCACTGGTGATCTTCATATGCACATGTGGGATAGGCAACCGCGCTATATAAGGTGGGCAAATATTTTTGGGCATTGTGGTAAAATCAGCCCTTCGGTAGGTATTGGTTTTGTTTAGCTTGTTCTTTACATACCAATTTGTGTAACGTAAGTAAACACTTTACCTATATGGCAGTCATACATGGCAACCCTGTAATCTAGCATACAATCTCAGTTGTGCAAAATTATGAAATATAATTGTCTCTTTGGGTAAAAACCACAGCCACATACACACAGCCACACACAACCACACACACAACCACACACACACACAACCACACACACACACGCAACCACACACACACAACCACACACACACACAACCACACACACAGATAACCACACACACACACACACACCACCACACACACTACCACACACACACACACAACCACACACACAACCACACTGTCAGTGCACACTTTCACCAGGCACAGGCACCATCAGTCATCAGTGCACGCTTTCACTGGGCACAAACACCACCAGCCATCAGTGCACGCTTTTAAACGGCCCAAACACCACCAGCTGTCAGTGCACACTTTCATCAGACACACACCACCAGCCGTCAGTGCACACTTTAACCAGGTACACACACCACCAACCATCAGTACACGCTTCCACCAGGCACACACACCACCAGCCGGCAGTGCACACTTCCACCAGGCACACACACCACCAGCCATCAGTGCACAATTTCTTCAGGCACACACACCACCAGCCATCAGTGCACACATCAATTGATAACGCATCCACAAATAACTATTGTAGCAATCGCAGTATGGCGCACTTTACTTTCAAACATATTCATCTAAAGCGCAGCATGCCACCACTGCTACAAAAATAAATACACATTTTTTGGGCCTACAATTTATAGACTTTTGGTACAATTGGTGTTGCAATATTAAGCAATGCCAATAGCTCAAACTTAATTAACCCGAGACCTATTGCATTGTAAATGCTTGTTCACTCTGTAGGCATCCAGCGTTCCAGCCTTCCTCTCCCCCTACCACCACTGCGTCCCCTGCAGCCTGCCCCCCGCTTGCCCATTCGTCCCACTCCTGCCTCCCAGCTGCTCCTCCCTCCCACCTCCCCTTCTTATGGCAGCCGCTGCGCGGTGAAGAGAGCGACCCTTGACACTGCACTAGGCAGGTCGCTCCCCACGCCGCACAGCTCCACCTGTCTGTGCCTGTGTCCCTGATCTAGCTGCTGCCGCATGTTCTAAGCCCTCCTCCACCCGCAAAATCCCGCCTGCGCCTCATCTCTGGTGGCCCAGTGGGGAGCCAGAGGTATCTGTGTGCTCGCTCTGTTCCTTTTTGCCTGTTTTATTTGTCTGCTGTTGCATTACTGTTTGTGGTATCTGTTTCCCACTGTTGTATTACTTTTTGTGGTATCTGTTTCCCACTGTTGTATTCCTTTTTTGTGTTCTGCTGCTGTATTACTTTGTGCCAACTGTTGTACTCCTTTTCTTTGCATTCTGTGCCCATTTTTCGCTTTGTAGCCCTCTAGCATTCCAGCCTTCATCTCCCCCTCCCGCCGCTGCATCCCATGTGGCCCCCCCGCTCACCCATTCGTCCCGCTCCTACCTCCCAGCTGCTCCTCCCACCCACCTCCGCTTTTTATGGTGGCCTCTGTGCGGCAGCGCTGCTGGCATGCCGAAGGCGCACCAAAGGCAAGCCCGTCTGCGCCCGTCAGTGCCTGGACCATGCCCAGCGCCAGACCCCCTGTCCCCCGCGAACACCACAAAGCCTGCCGCCACTACGACACCACACCCTCCACGCACTCAATGCCGGCCGCTCATACACCTGCTTCCTAGCAACCCCGAGGCACACCCAAGGACCCTTCTCTTGCCGGAGCTGCAGCTTCACCAGCCTCCAAGCCGCCACCTCGCCCACCGGGGAAGGACGCAACCAACTCAGATGCCTACTACTCAACACCCGCTCCGCCCGCATGCACGCAATCGAACTCTGGGACCTACTCGACTCATCCTCCCCGGACATTGTCTTCCTGTCCGAGACCTAGACGAAACCTTCCTCGGCACCCGAAATCGCAATAGCCATCCCAGACGGCTACAAGATCACCCTCAAGGACCGCATCAATGGAGCAGGAGGAGGATTCGCCATCGTCCACAGGAACACCCCCAGAATTTCGACCAGCACCGACGACACCCTCAGCGCCGCCGAACGCCTGCACTTTCAGATCCACATCGACTCCAACACCACCCTCAGAGGAACCCTCATCTACAGACACCCGGACCCCGGCCACAGTTCAGCTACTCC
The DNA here is from genome assembly GCF_964261635.1 of Lissotriton helveticus. NCBI lineage: Eukaryota > Metazoa > Chordata > Amphibia > Caudata > Salamandridae > Lissotriton > Lissotriton helveticus. The sequence continues at coordinate 930,749,647 of NC_136057.1, forward strand.
ATCGCCGACTTCGTCAGCACGCACGCCCTTGCAACCACGGACTACATCCTCCTCGGAGACCTGAACTTCCACCTCAAGAACACCAATGACCGCAAATCCACCACCCTGCTCAACAACCTCGCCAATCTCGGACTCAAACAGCCCGTCACGACTCCAACCCACTCCGCTAGACACACACTCGACCCCCATCTTCTCCGCCAACAACCACACCACAGAACTCCACTGGATCGGCCACCGCTGCATCCACTTCAGCTTCGAGAAACCCACGACGCACCACCACATACAATGGGCCACAGCTGGAGCAAAATCACCGAAGACTAGCTAATCGCCACCCTCGCCCGAAACCCACCAACTGACACCGCCAACGCCGACCCTGCCGCCTGCAACCTCAGGCAGTGGATCGACGACTGCGGCAACAATCTCACCCCGATCAAGAAACCCTCAAACAGACGCACAGACAGAAAAGCCATCTGGTTCACCGCCGACCTCCAGACATTCAGGCAGACCTGCCGAATGCTCGAGAAGAAGGGGCACCACGAACAGACACCAGACAGCAATGCAGCCCACAAGAGCGCCATCAACTCATCCGAACCGCCAAAAGGACCTCTTTCAAGGAACGCATCGACAACAAAGCACACAACAGCAAAGAGCTCTTCAACATCGTGAAGGAACTCTCCAACCCCAGCTCCAAATCCAACAACATCCTGCCATCGCAAGACCTCTGTGACTCCCTAGCCACCTTCTGCCACCACAAGATTACAGACATCCACGTCAGCTTCAAAAACCAGGCCCCCCGACACCCACCGACACCTCAGACTCACCACCCCCCAGCCACACCAACCCCCTGCTCTCATGGACCCACGTTAATGACGATGATGATGATGACACCATCAACATTATCACCAGACCCTTGCCCACACCACATCTTCGTATGTATAGAGGTGTCCCAGTATACAGTATTTAAGGCAAAATAAAAAATTGGATAATTTTATATGCAAATACAAACAAAGGAATGTATTAAGTAAACACACTGTTATTTAATCACAATGCGTAAAAAATGCTGTATACAAATATCACATTTAGATAGCAAGATCCACCATCACACCCCATCTCCGCAAGATCATCTACAACTTCTTTGAGACCGCCACCTTCCCGGAAATCTGGAAGCACGCTTAGATCAACGCCTTGCTCAGGAAACCCAAGGCGGACCCTAAGGACCTCAAGAACTTCCGACCCATCTCCCAACTCCCGTTCACGGTGAAATTCATCGAGAAGATTGTGAACAGGCAACTGACCCTCTTCCTTGAGGAGAACAGGATGTATGACGTTACAACGCATACTTTTACAACGCCTATCTTTACATCACAAGTTTTACAACGCATACCATTACAACGCATAAAGCTTTTGGGCGCTGGATAGTGAATAGTTTAATTTACTATTCCAACTCCAGTCCCCGTGGATAGTAGGGAAGGTGTTGGATAGTACATTAAACCTATTCCCTATCCTAAAGCGCCCCCCAGCGCTATGCGTTGTAATGGTTTGCGTTGTAAAAGTTGCGTTGTAATGGTAGTACGTTGTAAAAGTTTCGTTGTAAAGGCTGTATACCAGGAGAACAACATCCTGGACTTGTCCCAATCTGGATTCCGCAGCAACCACTGCACCAAAACTGCCCTCATCGCTGCCACCGACGACATAAGGACCCTGCTGGACAATGGAGAAACCGCGGCCCTCATCCTCCTAGACCTTTCGACCGCCTTCGACACCGTCTGCCACCACACCCTATGTACACGCCTCCACAACTCAGGGATCCGCAACAAAGCCCTGGACTGGACCACCTCCTTCCTCACCGGCAGAACCCAGAGTGTCCGCCTCCCTCCATTCCGATCTAAAGACACCAAGATCATCTGCGGCGTACCCCAAGGATCATCTCTCAGCCCGACACTCTTCAACATCTACATGGCACCGCTCGCCCACATAGCCCGATCGCACAACCTCAACATCATCTCATACATCGATGATCCTCTCCCTCACCATGGCCCCCACCACCGCCAAAACCAACCTCCATGTAGGAATGAAGGCCGTCGCTGAATGGATGAAGAACAGCTGCCTGAAACTGAACTCAGACAAGACGGAGGTCCTCAGCCTCGGCTCCACCCCCTCCGCCTGGGACGACTCCTGGTGGGAGCTGGGAGCTGCACCGACACCCACCAACCATGCACGCAACCTGGGGTTCATCCTGGACTCATCGCTGTCAATGACCCTGCAAGTCAACGCCTTTTCCTCCTCCTGCTTCAACACCCTGCTGTTGCTCCGCAAGATTTACAGATGGATCCCCACCGGAACCAGAAGGACGGTCAACCAGGCCATCGTCAGCAGCAGATTGGACTATGGCAACGCCCTCTACGTGGAAACCTCGGCAAAACTCCAGAAACTACTACAACGCATACAGAACACCTTTGCACGCCTCATCCTCGACATCCCCTGCCACAGCCACATCACACCCCACCTGAGAGACCTGCACTTGCTCCCCGTCAACAAGAGGATCACCTTCAAGCTCCTCACCCACACTCACAAAGCACTCCACAACACCGGACCAGCACACCTCAACGAATGACTAACCTTCTACACCCCGAACCGCTAGCTTCGCTCCGCTGACCTCGCCCTTGCCACTGTCCCCCGCATCCGAAGAGTGACCGCCGGTGGCAGATATTTCTCCCACCTCACCGCCTAGACATGGAACACCCTCCCCATCCACCTGCAGCAGTCCCAGGACCTGCTGACCTCAGGAGACTTCTCAAGACCTGGTTGTTCGAGCAGAAGCAGCACCCCCCACTTCCCCCCAGCGCCTTGAAACCCTCACAGGTGAGTAGTGCTCTTTACAAATGCATGATTGATTGATTGAATTATGGGTATTCTGAAGAAAGTGGTTTAGCGCGCTGTGCTCAAAGGAATCAGTCTCAAGTCAGCCTTATGTGCAGCCCTTCATGCCTACCGGTCAACTTCCCATTCTACAACAGGTGAAGCCCTGTCACCTTGCTGTTTAGGAGAGCCATTAGGACAAAGCTACTACAATTGACCACGAGCCAAGTAATGGACACTGATGAGATTTGTATCACGGACATTTCTCGCAAAAGCAAGATGAAGGTCTATGCAGATAAGCACAGATGCGCTAAGGACACAATTTACGAAGAAGCTAGATTGGGTACTGGTCAAACAAAAAGGCAAGACTGACGCTCCATGTGATGCTGATGCGTTGAGAGTCATAACAAGTAAAGGACATATGATGACCGCTCAACATCAAGCAAAGTCCATTAGGAGAGACTCGTCACATATCCAGCATCTGTCTTGATGTTCGCCGGCTCCGATTGAGACAAGCCCACCTGAGTGCTCAAGTCAAGCGTCTGAGTCTACATCTATGATGCCAGGTGACAGTGCATCTCCTTCACCTCATACCACTCACTCTGGAAAATTGGTGCGAGCACATCGACGACTCACTGAGGAACTCTAATGTATATATGTTGTCTGTAATTTTTATTTAACAAAGAAGGAATTGTGGTGTTGTTTGATCATGTGCAGTAGGACCTTTGTGAGTCCCTACAAAGTTATGTAATCGGTTGGGAGGTATCTGGGTGTGGTCAATAAAGTTTAAAATGTATTGAGTTCAGTTAACGGTTGGATGCCGAAGACTATAGATATGCACTACAGAGCTTCGTGTGTGTGGCGTAGTCATTTGCAATCTCCAGAGATGGGGTGAATGCTACACATTCAGCAAAGACAAGGGGCCAGATGTACGAAAGCTTTTTGCATTCTTTAACGGGCCGAATCGGAACTTCTACATGTTAAGAAATGCAAAATGGCCTTTTCATATGTACAAATGCCAGAAACTGGTTGCAAATTGCGATTTCAACCCGGTAGAAATCACAAATTGCGACCCCGATTTAGGAAATGCAAGTAGGGATTACCTAATTGCGATTCCTAAAGCACATGTACAAAGCCTTTCCTAAATGCGAATTGGGCAATTAGGAAATTCTATTACCAGTGACTCAAAGTTAATGTTAACCATGTGCAAAGTTTTTAAATTGTGTTTAAAATAGGGCATATGTGCACTTACATGGGCACTTCAAATTTCGGGGTGCCTCCAAGGGGGCCCTAAGGCCAGAGGCAACCTTGGGTTTGGATTTCCTAAATTGTGATTTCCTATTAGGAAATCGCAATTTAGGTAATGCATACCATTTCCTATTTGGCCCATAGGTGGGAATGCAATAGCATTTTCTATTTGCAATATCCTAATAGCTATTTCTACTTAGTAGAAATCGCTATTAGGAAATGCCAAATTTTGTACATACCATTTAGCATTTCCTAAAGAGACAATTCCTATGGAATTGCTCTTTAGGAAATGCAAATAAAGAATTTCATACATCTGGCCCAAGATTTCTTACAGTCCCATGTATCCATCGAAGTTCCTGAGGAGAGCACACGTTCTTGTTCCTCACCCCTAAGAAATGTAACAAGCTTCCTCCCCATATACGACTTGAGACAAACTTTCAGCATCTTACAAAAAAACTAAAAACCTCCTTATTTTCCTCTTGTAGTTACTTCCAATCTGCTGAACTCTGTAGTCTTGCGCTCAAACACTCTTTCTTTGGTAGATGTGAACTACTTTACAAGTTTATTCAATAAAACATAAAATAACACACAACCAAATAGTATGGGCATTGTGGCAGGGACCATTATCTCCCACCCAGTATGGGAAAATGAGGTACATTTTAATGAGGAGCTTCATTTTAGACTAGGTCTTTCCCACTTCAATAAATCATTAGGCACTATCTGCATGAACCCTTTGGGGTGAATATTTGTAACGTCATACAAGATATAACCCCTTTCTTGTGTTCAGAGCGTAGATATGCTCTGAGAGGGATCCATGTTGAAGCAAGCTTCAGACACTAAGGAGGTCACTCAGGCCCAGGAAGGCAGCTCATCAGGTGGCCATGTTAGTGAAGGCCCTCTCCACTGCCCCCACCCCTGTCGGTGTACCAGCTTTTCTAATGAAAGACCTCGAGATCTCTGATCTCTGTGATCAAGATGCACCCATGACTGCAGCAGATGTTCATTTGTCGCAGATAAACGCCAAGCAGGCTACCATGTTGATGGAGACTGCTCAGTAGTGTTGTATCCTTCAAAAACATACCCTCGTAGTGATTTTTGTATTCTGAAAAGCAAAATAAAAATATCTTTGTCAAGCAATGAGATTTCTTCCAGTGCATTAAAGCATTCTCTATTTTTCTCCATGGGCAGGAAAAATCAATGATCAATGCCAAACTCCACATGTGAGCCATTGTGAGCAAACTTTTCCAACGACAGTACCAAAAGAAGCTCCACCTCAGCAATCCAGTGGCCTCCACCGTGAAATGGAGCAGAAAAATCATGGGTTTAGCAGAGCAAGAGCTCCGCCAAGTTATGCTCCACCGACCCATAAATGATTCCCTAAGCCCCACGTTCCTTAATGGAAAAGCTTGATGCATAAAACAAATTACATACACTTTAACTCCTGAACTCATACACCCCGGCAACCCCAGTGATACATACTTACTTCAACTACTTAAGACAATCACTAACAAAAACCTGGGACGTAAGCATGTTCATTTGCTGATGTGCAGACCAGCATTTGTAGCAGTTGTTCTGTGGGTGCAGGGAACCCTGAAAAAGTTGCACTCCAAACCTTTATCTCAATAGGAACATCCACAGGTTGATGAATCGGAGACAGTGTTAAACCTCAATGTCATGAGGCAGTGTGCCCCCACATAGGGCACCTACCAATGCATCAAAAATGCACTTAAATGAATATGCGGCACTCACAATAACCGAGTTCTAGATAAGGAATAACATTTAAGAGATTTCTTACAAAATGCAAAAGGAATAAAATGCAAAGTCTGCATAGTAACTTTGCCATGAAGGCTCTTAATAATTATAGAGCAGGTCAAATCAGAATTAATCCAAGTCCCAAGTGAGCAGCAAAAGCAATATAGAAATTGGCAGCATCCCAAGTCGCATCAGAGAGTGTTCAGTGAAGTTCTGGCTCACCCCCAAAGTCAAGGGTTCACATAGGAAAGCTTCTCATAGAACAGAATAGAAGGTGCAGATTCTTCTTGGTATGAGCAAAAGTATTACATCATTAGCAAATCAGAGCACAGTGTATGAAAGGTCATATTGCCTTAGCACCTAAGCACCTTCAGCCCACTCTTACTTAATATCATCTGGCGATGGCAGAACAAACTAGTTATATGAACAACAGCAAACTATTATGAATGAATAGATCTCATGGAAGGTCCTTGAAATAGAAACAGTACTGTGATCAAGCTAGGAAACTTTCATCAAAACAGCACGAAAAACATCAATGGAAATAAACAAAGATGAGTCTGCTTGATTGTGTTCTGCAGAAATAATGAACAGTGAAATGTGCAGGAGAAAGCATTCTTTTGGGAAAAGATGGCAACTGGACCTAAATTGAAGCCTAGTTAACAACATCTAAGACAACACACTTCTACATGTCATAGGAATTTTGTTTCAAAGATAATAGCGCTATATAAATGAATGCATGTATAATCAAGAGAAAATAAATATTCTGCACTTTGTTAATGAAGCACAAAAATAAAAAAGCACAAAATCTTTGATAGTTTTCACTCATTGGGGAAGAGTTTGTGGTAAAAAGGAGTCCCATTCGTCACATTTTTATAGTGCATGTTCTCATATTCAGAGAGCTGCGTGCCAGGGCTCTGCAGTAGAACGTCAGCTTTACTTGAAGTGTACAGAATGAAGGTACCTCAAGAGAACTTTTGAGAAGGGCATCACCTAGGGCACAACAGTGTGAGACCTACCATAAAACATGCAAGACTGAGAGGCGGTAGGATGGATAATTGTGATGCATAAAGGGGTCCTGAAAGAAACAAGGCAACACACCTGGATCTTGTATAATATGGCTAAACAAAATATTGAACCAAAAACTCACAAAAAGTAGCTTACCCATAAGAAGGAAAAATTATAGATAACCAGGCAATAACAATTTATATGGGGAAATTGTTGTTATGCTGCAATTGTGCACTAAAGAAAGCACAATACATTAGTGAATGCATTTTGGCTTTTACTATTGCGTGCCAATTTCTTTATTTTGAAAAACCTGTGAACCATAGTAACTCTTCACAGAAAATGAGCATCATTCTTTTAGAATCGTTTGTCAGCACTCCCTCACCTTTCTGCATGAAAAGAATCATTATATACTCAGTGTGGTATGTGATATTTCCAGGTTAGCAGGTTTGTGTTGCATCCGTCAGTAACCATTTTTAGCTTCATGTGACTGACCATAAATTTCAGCAACTATTCAAGTCAAGGAAATTCAAGTTATTTCATAGGATGGTCCTTATTTGGACAGGTCTGGCTCCAGTTCATAGAGGTGATGGTGGAGATTGCGTCCAAAGCTGGTCTCTTCTTCCTTCACGGTTCCTATCCCCTCTGACACCTTGATCCATGCCCTCTAGGCTGAGAGGCTGACCACAATAGACATTAAAGGGACGGCGTGTCAAAGGTTTCAATCTTTATTAAAGAAGAGTGTTTTCAATTTCTATCTCTCCTTCTCTTTCGATCTTGCAGTTTTCCAGTCATCTACGGAATCCCAGATAGACCCATCCTGTCCCTTATTCTGTTATTCATTCACCTGCCCTCTCGAGTCCATCATTTGGGTGCAGCACGTTGACCTATGCTCGCGACACCCATCTGATCATTCAGATTAGTATTCTGTCTGCACTCTTGGGGGCTCAGTAAGTGCCTCTTGGCCATTCAACAATGGATGGAACTCAATTTCATAAACTCAACTTCTGACCGGACTGAGATACTAGTCGTGGGCAGAAGCAGTCATTCCGGGATGGGGCGCAAATACCTTCCGACCAGTCACGGTCTCCTGAGATGGCATCCAGAAGAATATGACGATCTCTGTTTCTTGGTTTTTGAAACCATATGTGCTCCCAAAAACTGTTCCTTTCCTGCCAAGGAAGAGTGGTCGTAGCCTCCTACATGCAATCATGAATTAATATCAGTAATGCCTTTTACTTGTGCTTTCCAGACTATGCACAGGCAAAACTTGACTGAATTCAGAACTTCACTGTGTATGTGTGTGTGTGGTCTCCCTGCTAAAGGAATGTGATCACATTTCTTCTACTTGCAGATGTCTGCATTGGCTGTCCCTTCGTCAGAGTACTTTTAATGCTCTGCACTTGGGTCCAAACAGGCTGCACCAGGGACTCTTGCTCTGAGATGGCATCTCCCAGTATGAGCTGGGATATCAGCTGGCTCAGATCCCCACCTTCTACACCAGGCTCCTGGTCATAAGTATGCCCGATGAAGAGGCAGATACGTTAACATAAGAAGTTTACTCTATGCATGGTTTACACAAGTAACTCAAGAAAGGTACGTCTGAACAAAAATAAGTAAAAGTGAGCGTGTGTTATGCAAAGAGTTCAAATAGTAAAAGGTTCAGTCCATGTAATAGGAACTTCTAAAATGGTAGGTTTAGCAATCATCTGCGGCTAATTTATAATTTGTTATCTTAGTGTTTGTCATTTTGCTACCATGCGTGCGTATTTGCTATTGCTTCCCTTATGCCAGTTCTAGTTGTATTCTAATCTTTGGAAGACGTGGTTAATGTCTAGACCGTTACTTCCCTCTGCAGCTGAATGTCAGGTACTGCAGCTGTACACAATGCACATGGAAGCATAAACTGGTAAAAGTGAACGGATTATTGTCAAATGAAGCGAGGCGAGGGATACCGAATTCACAATGTGCCGGGGGTGGATCAAGGGATGGATCATGGGGCACTATGACAGAAAGCCCACAATCCTGCAGAGGGGGTATTGCCCCGATTACATACCGGCAATCTGCATTACTCTTGTCACAGTCAGTGCATCATGAGGCTGACTCCACCCGTAGGTCATTAAAAACACAGGAGAATTCTAGCAAGCCTTCCACCCTACTGGGTACCACCTAAGACATGGGCCTACCCGGAATTCTCCCGAAATACCCAAGCAAAATCAAAGACTCGGAAGGAGGGTTTGAAGTATCTTAATGACTGTGACGAGGAACAGTGAGACTAATAGTAATCACCTCTTGTGAAATGTGGACGGACAGAAGAGTTGACCGTAAGAGAGTAACCCCATCCATAAATTGCACAACAGAATAAAGCAGGAAGTTCACCAATCCGTTGAGCAGAAGTAATAGCCACAATAAAAAAAGAACTTTATAGAAGTGGAATTTCAAACCGATTTCCTCTCAAGGTTTGAAAGGAGGGGTTTGTAAAGACCTGAGAACAGGGGTCAAATACCAAGAGGACTAACATAGGTCTCAAAGTAGAAATACTTTTAATGTCTCTGTTAATCAAAGCCTCAATTTAATCTTTAGGTTAAAAAAAACTCCCTAAAGGCTTTGATTGAGAACCAGTGAATATAAGAATAGTGCGAGAAAGATTTAGTTGGTGGCCTTCCACAAAAAACTGCAAAACTACAGAAAAAGGACATGAAGAAACCATAAGATTATGCTGGGAACACCATCTGTGAAAAATATCCCAGTGTCTAGAGGAGGCCTTGAGAGTTGAAAGCTGTAGGGAACTCGAACTGGTCTCACAAGCAAAGTATCCAGTAAACCCTTACTTGTTAATGTTAATGTTAATTTATTTATAGAGTGCACGATTACCCTGAGGTGTTCTGGCGCTAGCTCAACTCTACTGAGAAACATTGTGGCATGGAGAGCGGGTGTGGCTGTATGGGGTTTATTCCTTAAAAAGCCAGGTCTTAAGTTGCTTCCTGAAGGCTAGAAGGTCTGTGGGGTTCCTCAGACTCCCTGGGAGGGCGTTCCAAGCCTTGGCCACCCCTGTGATAAAACTTCTCCCTCCCCATGAAGCTTTCTTCGTGGGCGGTATGCTCACAAATTTAGCTCCTGATGAATGAAGGGTTCTTTTGGGTTTGTACCATCTGAATTGGTGGGTCAAGTACTCGGGACACTGTCCATGAAGTGCCTTAAAAACAGAGCACAATGATTTGAATTTCACCGTTTTCCTAATGGGAAGCCAGTGTAGCCTTTTAATTTCTTTGGCTACCAATGTGAATCTAGGGGTACCTGTCACCAGCCTTGCTGCTGCGTTTTGCAAGGTCTGTAGTTTATTCAGGTGTCGCACTAGGGTGTTTAGATAGAGTCCATTGCAGTAATCCAGTCAGGATGAAATAATAGAAGAGACCACTGTTCGTAGGCTTTCTTCTGGCAGGAATGGTTTGACCTTCCTTAGCAGTTTGAGGGGGATGTACGACATTACAACGCATGCTTTTACCACGCATGCTTTTACATCGCGGTTTTTACAACGCATAGCGCTTTGGGGTGCTGGATAGTGAATAGTTTAATTTACTATTCCAACTCCAGTCCCCGTGGACACTAGGGAAGGTTATTGGATAGTAAATTAACCTATTCCCTATCCTAGAGCGCCCCGCAGCGCAATGCGTTGTAATGGTGTGCGTTGTAAAAGCTGCGATGTAAAAGCATTGCGTGGTAAAAGTTGCGTTGTAAGTGATGTTTCCCGTTTGAGGGAGTGAAAGGTAGCTGAGGTGGTCCCCTTCATCTGGTGCTCAAAATTCAGTTTGTTGTCCACTAGGATGCCTAGATTTGTGTCCGTCTCTGTAGGTTTAGGGAGGATGCCCAGATCTACTGGTCACCAGTCTGGGGTCCATAATTTAGCATTTTTTCCTAACGTGAGGACCTCGGTTTTACCCGAGTTCAGTTTCAGGCAATTTTGAGACATCCAAGAACTAACTACTCCCATACAATTATGGAAGTTCTTGCTGATGTCTGCTTCAAGCCCTGGAAGGAGAGACACGACAATTTGCGTGTCGTCTGCCTAGGACGTGAGACTAAAACCATACGCTCTTATCAAGGGAGCCAGGGATGCCACGTACACATTAAAAAGGGTAGGGCTAAGGGACGACCACTGTGGAACTTCGCACGGCAACGAGAAAGATTTGGATTCGAAATTTCCTAGGGAGACAGTTTGTTTCCTGTCCATCAGAAATGCTTTTAACAGCCTCCAAGTCCTACCATTGACTCAAATATTGGACAAGCGGTCCATCAAAAGATCGTGATGGACCGTGATGAAGGCCGCGGACAGATCCAACATGATGAGGGCTGCCTTGCCACCTTGGTCTAGGGCTTTCCTGATTTCTTCAGTTGATTTAATCAGGGTGGTCTCCGTACTGTGCCCTGCTCTAAAACCATATTGTGTAGGGTCCAGTAACCTGTTCTCATATAGGAATGAGCTCAACTGAGCATTCATTTCCTTTTCCACTATTTTAGCTGGTAGTGGGAGGTGAGAGATGGGTCTGTAATTATCTGGATTTTTTGGATCCAAATTAGTTTTTTTCAGCAGTGGGAGTATGGAGGCCCGCTTCCAGCAGTTAGGGAAGTCTCCTGTTTCAAACATAGCATTGAATAATGAAGTCAGGGTTGTGGCAATTGGTTCCAGAGCTAATTTAACCACTGTCACTGGAGAGAGGTCATGGGGGGATCCGGATTTAATTGAGGCCATAAGCAACTTAGTGTCCTCGATATTGAGTGGGGAAAATTTTTCGATTGACGGGCCGGCTCCTAATGGCTGCTTTGGGCTGGAGAGCCTATTTTCCGTAACTTCAGGCGGGAGTTGGTTGAAGGCTGAAAAGATCGCTTCTACCTTATTTTGAAAGAAATTAGCAATTTCCTTCCTCATTTCAAGACTAGATTTGACCTTAGGTGGACTGGGGGACGTTAGCCTGGCTATGGTTTTGTACAATTCCTTGGTGGAGTTTTTTGCTAAGTTGATATGGTTTAAAAAGAAGAGCTTTTTTGCTTTGAACACTGCTTGTTTATAAACGGAAAGGCCTTGTTTATAAACATCCTTATCTGCTATATTATAGTTTTTTCGCCAATTGCGTTCTAGTCATTTGCAGGTCAGTTTCTGACTTCTGAGCTCTTCCGAGAACCATGGAGAGGTTGGTGTGGTGCGTTTAGGGTACATTAATTTTTCCTGCGCCAGTTTATTGCAGGCTGTGTCAACCCAGTTGGTGTATGATCTGGAAAAGTCTTCCACAGTTGTGGGCTGTGGCTGTAAGGTGGTAATAAGCAATTCTTGCAATTTGGGTCCCGACACTTTTTTACAGGCCCTTGTTTTTATCTGATTTTGGCCGCCCCTTGTTAGGTGATTTTGGCCTGTGGTGGTTAGTTCAAAAAGGATTCCTGTGTGTCCGTCCATACCAATGATATTGTACCTGTAAAGATTAGATGTGGATGATTGGAAAAAACTCCATCCAGTGTATGTCCTGCCTTGTGGGTGGGCATGCTTACCAGTTGGTTCAGACCAGCTCTGCTCACCAGATCAAGGAGCGTTGTAGTATCTGGCTCCATAAGGGATTCCAGGTAGAAATTGAAATCTCCCAAAATGGTATATGAATTGGAACAGAGCCCTTCTTCAAGTAAGGTCCCTAGTGAAGCTAGGAAGGGTGTTCTGGACCCTGGTGGACTGTATGAGGATACCCTTAAGGGAGTGGTGGGGTGATAGACAAACGTTGAATGCAAGTGCTTCACAGCCCATACTGTTTATGGGCTGACACATTGTTTTAAAAGTGTTGTGAAGCGATCTATTTAAGGTAGAGCATAGGAAGCTGGGTGGAGTGGCCATGGCTAGGTCTATCCCGGAGGCCTCATACATCCAGGTTTCCGTAATAAATGCCAGTTGTATATCCTGCTCTTCCAGTAATCTGGAGCATTCAAAGCAATGTTTTACTATGGATCTGGCATTCATCAGTAGACATTTTGTCACACCGTCTTTGGGTTTGGCGGTGCCCTTCTACACTGAGATCTTGCGGGGACAGCTGGTGTTAATTCTCTGATAGAGGCTCCTGGGGAATTTTATATGGCAGCTAGGACATATGGCTGAAATGGAGGAGCCTTTCGATTGCAAATGAATGCTATTACAGCTTGATAAGACTTTACCCCCATTCAGATCCAGCAGTTGATCCCTAGAGTAACTTAAGATTCTTCCACGTATCCGCGGGAAACTGGCAGCGTGACTGGCGCTGTTAGCGGTCGGTGTGACGCCGCGTCAGTACGCACATTAAGTAGGGTTCCAGGTGCAGAGACTAGCCTGCTAACCTGAAAAAATGTCGGTCCCGCCGTGTCTCGCTGGAACCGCTAGCTCTATTAGTATGCCTCACCCTCCCACGGCATGCACCGAGCCTACCACCTATAATGGCAACACCGCCACATGGGTGTCAGCAGAGAGGTCTATCCGGCAGGGGGGCGTTCGGGTAAGTGGCACAGTAGCAGCAAAGTAAGAATATTCACTGTGAACAGAAATAGCAGCACGCGTTTAAAAAAAAAAAACAGGCAGAACAACTAACCAGTAGTGTTAAAACTCCCTGCTCAAGCCTCAGGAGTAGTGCTGCGCGTCCGCACAGTAGCAGCAAAGTAAAAATAGTCACTGTGAACAGAAATAGCAGCAAGCATTTTTAAAACAGGGCGAACAACAAAGCAGCAGTGTTAAAACTCCCGGCTCAAGCCTCAGGAGTAGCGCTGCGTGTCAGCACGCTCATTAAGTAGGGTTCCAGGTGCAGAGACTAGCCTGCTAACCTGCCTGAAAAAATGGCGGTCCCGCTGTGTCTCGCGGGAACCACTTGCTCAATTAGTATGCCTCACCCTCCCACAGCATGCACTGAGCCTACCACCCACAATGGAAACACCACCACACGGGTGTCAGCAGAGAGGTCTATCCGGCAGAGGGCCGTTCGAGTAAGTGGCACAGTAGCAGCAAAGTAAAAATATTCTAAGGTTCGCCCTCTCAACCTCCAAACCAAGGAAGCGAGAGAAAGATCTTGAGGACAAGGGGTCTCAAAGGGAGACAGAGTTAATGGGAGTTTCCAGGGAGGACCAGTCGCCAGTCGCTGTAGAAGAGGAAACCAAGATCATTTCAGCCAGAACAGGACTACCAGAATCACTTCTGTTCTCGCCAGCTGAATTTTCGCCAAAGTGATTAGCGGAAGTGGATGGAAAGCATAAAGAAGTTTCTGGGGCCAATCTACCAGAAGAGCATCTGTGCCCCATGGTTCCTCCTTCATAACCCTTGCAAGTGTTCCCTTATGCGAACAGATCCAGAACAAAATGGCAGAGCTTCCTGCAGATATGGTGGAAGACCTATAAAGACATTGCTGGAGCAAGGATTTGCACGTAAGCAACTTGCTGGATATATCCTATCATATAAAACCATAATAAATTACAAATAATTGTTTGGAGTACTAATTTTACAAGATATTCTTACATTTATTAGAAGAAGGGGAAGCTTGCCCATGTGTCTACTAACAAGTAACCAGAGTGCAACTAAAATGGCTGCTAAACCGTAGGAAATTAACTGTGCATGCGCCAACTGCATGATGTCATAACGCTTGGAGGGAAAGCTTTGCTTCTGCGCAGTAACACCAACTATGGACGCTTCAGGACTCACATGCTAAGCATGTGCTCTGCCCGAAACTAAACCCAGTTTTGTACTAAGTGCTAATGCATTAAGAATTATTTTTATGAAATGGGATTAGAGTAGAGATAAGTGGTATACAGTGAAATCATTTTATTGAATCTAACATCTTGTCTTTTTGAATTCTCTGTTAGTTCGTAATTGGGCCTAAAAGAGAGTTGAGGCTGATAATCATGTGGTCCATACGCATAAATATAATCTGTGTATTTTGTCAATGTGCCTTTTCTCTCTATCCTCTCTTTCTCTTTCCTGAGGTACGCATCACTAAAAAGTATAGTCTAATTTAGGTAAACAAATCTTACCTCTTCAGAATGATGGAGTTAACACTGAACTCTATATTTTGTTTCACTTGAAAAATTTGGATAAATCTTTAAATCTAAACTGAGTCTGTGGTCATTTAATGAATAAACCAGGTAAATACTTCTTTGATAAATTATCAATACTAATCAACTAAAATAGATCCATGTGTAAGAAAGGGATTGGTAATTAAGTAGTCTCAAATTTGTAGGCAGAACGGACATATAGAAAAGCCTTAAAATTGATCTCCAGCGAGGTTTCATCGACCGGACATTGTAAGTAAGTGTGGTTTATCGCCCGAATGTGTGTATTTTAGTGATAATTGTCCGCAGGTTGGTGTCCCGCTGGATCAGTTTGCTGGTAGCAGAGGTATGGTTTTTATTGATTAGTTTGGTGATTATTGGTTATAGTTTTATGTATTAACAAACTCATTTGTATATTGATTTATGTTGTCTGAAAATTCCCGGGAAATGTATAGCGGGTTATGAATGGAAATCACACTGCAGTCAGGTTACTCGTCGGATTTGGAAATTTAGTTGTGAAATAGTGAGAGGGATTGTTAGCAAAGTGTTCGCTGTTAAAAGTTTGGTGTTATATCACCTAGAAGGGTAACAGGTTCTTCTGAGCTTATGTGAAGAGTAAACAGAAAGGTTTTTACTCGCAGTGCATGAAGAGTAAGCCGAAGGGTTTTACTCGTAGTAAAAGAATTTAGCCATTGGTTTTGTGAAACCGACAGGGTAGCGAATGTTTTTATGTTGTTATTAATGAAAATTTTGGTGAAAGGTTAAAAGAAAATACATTTCCGTATTACCTTGTGAAGGGAGGGTCAGTTGCCGGAGTCGCAATGACGTCACAAAGTGCCACGCTTGGATTGGCCCTGTCAGCGGGTGTGGGTGACAACAGGGAACTGTAAAGGAGGGGTCAGTTGTCGTGCTGACCTCATCAGGTGCCACACTGGGATTGGTTGAGACAGCAGGTGGAGGATTGTAAAGGAGGGGTCAATGTGCCTTTTCTCTCGATCCTCTCTTTCCTGAGGTACTCCTCACTATAATGTATAGTCTAATTTAGGTACACAAATCTTACCTCTTCAGAATGATGGAGGTAACACTGTAATTTGTATTTTGTTTCACTTGAAAAATGTGGATAAAACTTTAACTCTAAACTGAGTCTGTGGTCATTTAATGAATAAACCAGGTAAATACTTATCAATACTAATCAACTAAAATAGATCATGTGTAAGAAAGGGCTTAGTAATTAAATAGGCTCAAATTTGTAGGCAGAACAGACATATAGAAAAGCCCTAAAATTGATGTCCAGCTCGGTTTCATCGACCGGACATTGTAAGTGAGAGCGGTTTATCAGCCCGAATGTGTGTATTTTAGTGATAATTGTCCGCAGTTTGGTGTCTCGCTGGATGAACAGTAATAAATTAATTGATGAGGGGAATTACCTGCTCAGATGATCTGCTTGAGAGTTGTGTACATCCTTGATATGAAATGTGTTGTAATCTAATAAGTCAGCCATAGATTGTGGAGCACTGTGCCTAGTGCGTTCCACATTCTCTAGTAGCTAACTGTTCTATACTCTGACAGTTAACAACTGACCAGCCAGAGGGAGAGCCACAAGTTTCCACTCGGAAGTATCATTCAAATAAATCAACCTATCTCTTTCCATCAAGCTTCCAGTTTACTTACTTCATTTTGGCGATGATCTGGCTGTAGTCTCCGCAGTGGAAGTGGCCAAGACCCAGCGTGAGAATTCGTTTCATCGCAACTCCTAATTCGAAATACAGCGCTAATACGAAGAACCGTCTCCTAATTCGAAGTGCAGCGCTGACAAGAAGAACTGTTCAATACTGACAAGGAGCTCAGTAACCCGTGAGTACCGCTGTTTTTGAGAAAATCAGCGTTTTATTGAAATTAGACATTAGTCAGTTAGAATTAATTGCGAGGCGTGAGCGAGTGCAGTGGAAAGCGCGAGCAATCTTGAATGACGTAGAGGTAATCTTGAGCTTGCACACTGGTAGCGCTACCTACGCCCAATCCTCCGTCAAAACAAAGCGCAAACCACGTTCATCACGCAACAACAACAAGGCCAATTTCCTTTCGATAACACGTACAAACTACGTGACGGCCATTTTGTTTCCTCGAAAATCGGCTCCTGTCAGAAAATTTATCGAACGGAATCAAAAGGCAGACTTTGGATTGAAAAGCTTCAAGTTAAGAAGATTTTGAGAGGTATTCTTTGTTTTTTTTAATTTTTCTTACATTTCTCGACTACATTACACCAACAACTCGTACAGTATTGGAAATGTTCATATTATTCTGTCATTGTTGACTGGTGTCCATAGCAACCATTTATCAGTCCTTATAAACACATGGCAAGTCCATAGTTACTCCACCTATATTCTTAACTTCTCCTGGACCACTCGCAATAGAATGGGCAGATTGGTTACCTATGTTTGAGAACTACATTGATGCAATAGATGGATCAAAATTTAGTGCAGATAGAAAAAAAGCTTTGTTATTAAACAACCTTGGAAAAGAAGGACAACGCATTTTTAAATATTTACCGGTTGCAACTCTACCCAATGGCAATGCCATTGAGAATGTGTTCGATGAAACGAAAAAACGTTTAGAAATAAGATTTGCAAGAGAGATTAATATAGTGATGAATCGTCATCAATTCTACACTCATAAACAAGGTGAGAATCAATCAATAGACGAGTTTGTATCCAAACTGAGAGAATTATCCTTGAAATGTAAATTCGGTGCCATGACGGATGAAATGGTACGCGATCAACTAATCGTACAGTGCAAGTGTAGGAAGACACAAGAAAGACTTTGGGCAGCCAAAAACCCAACCTTGAAGGATGCCATTGAAATAGCGAAAGTTCTGGAACACTCACAATTCTGTATGCGTGAGATGAACAAGAAAGAAGAAGTTCTTCATAGCAATGCTTCTTCAATACAGAGTGCAGAATCAGAAGTTGCAGCTATATCGAAACCTGGAAAGTACTTTCAAAGAACGAATTTTCAGAGGGGAAGACAACAGTTTAGGTCATGTTACAGATGTGGAGGTCCTCATAATCCTGACTACTATAAATGTCCAGCCATAGATAAAAATTGTTTGAAATGTGGACGAAAAGGTCATTTTTCCAACATGTGCAGAAAATCTTTCAAACAAAGAGTTGCGACAATTGAAAGCAATAGTGATACTACTATTACCGATATTGGAGACGCATTTGTACCAGCAGATAAAATCTTGTGTGTTGATGATCCCAAAGACCAAATTGGTAGGAAAAATCGACCTAAAGCAGAGTTTAAAGTCAATGGTGTTAATGTAGACTTGATGGTTGACTGTGGTTCAATGTACACTATCATTCCAAAATGTATATTTGATAAGCTGTGGCCTAACCAAGAATTGCATCCTAAAGACATCAATCCTGGAGGGTACCAAGGCGAAACCATTGATCTTATTGGCTTTATGGAGTCTACTATTGAATTTAAAGGTAGAACAATTGATGGCAAAGTATATGTAGCAAGAGATGGACCACCCATTTTAGGATGGATGCATCAATTTGATTTGTATATCATTATAGATCCTAGAGCTCCTACACAAGTATTGGTAGTAGAAGACCCTTCATTAGAAGATATTTTGAAAGAAGCCAAAGATGTATTCAGGGAAGACTTAGGTTGTTTCAAAGGGTATGTACATAAAATAATGTTAAAACCCAATGCTATCCCTGTACGCACGCAGAACACCTTTAATAGCTAGAGAAGCAGTAAAAAATATACTCCAGGACATGCTCGATACTGGTGTAATTGAGCCGGTTGTGCTTTTGTTTTATTAAAGAGAGAGGATATGTTGTAATCTAATAAGTCAGCCATAGATTGTGGAGCACTGTGCCTAGTGCGTTCCACATTCTCTAGTAGCTGACTGTTCTATACTCTGACAGTTAACAACTGACCAGCCAGAGGGAGAGCCACAAGTTTCCACTCGGAAGTATCATTCAAATAAATCAACCTATCTCTTTCCATCAAGCTTCCAGTTTACTTACTTCAAAACGCTGTAAAACTCATTAGATTGGATTCTGCCTAAAGATCAATCACAATTGCCATTTGATTCAAAGTTTTGGACCTGGTGCTCCCCTGATGGTTTATGTTAACACTGGAGACCATTTTGTCTGATCTCGCCTACACATCTCTTTGCCTAAGAAATTCCTTGAAGTGACTCAGGGCTCCGTATATCGCCACGAGTTCCCTCCAGTTCAACCACTTCCTCTACACCTGCCATGACCATTTCTGCTGACATAACTGAGACATGTGGCTCCCCAACCAATCTTGCTAGCAATATAATTGGTAGGGTGCTGCCATCTGAAGAGCACTCTAAGCATCACTCCAACATACATCTGAGAACCATTTAGATAATGTTAGCCTTAATATATAACAATATCAAGGTAAACCCATTTCATCATAACTACTTACTTGATTAGCGATTCACCTCCTCCTTTCGTACCTGACAGCAGTGGCAGCTGCGGTGGCATTTAAGTGATGGGGCAGCATGGGGGAGGGCAGCCCGGCGGTAGCACAGTAGGAGGGCAGCGCAGGGAAAAGAATTGTAAAATTATTGCTTTCCTGCATTCTGCAGTGTCGGTGCTCGTCTGGCCCCTGATCCTCGACTACCGGTATGCCACAGGGTCCCCTTCGCCAACCCATATTCTGCTCTCATGCTGGTATTACCCAGAATGACAACAGCGCCGTGATTGGTGTGAGCATCCTAGTTAGGCGCTGACTTACGGAATCCGACCCTTTGCTTGTTCTCCATCAGGCTATAAAGCACAGCTTGGGTGAAGAGATCTAAACGCGCATGACGGTTTGGCAGGCCAAACCGTCATGCACACTTGAAGCAGTGCCCCTATTTCTCCTCCTTCTTGCAGCTGTGTCGACGTGTCGGAAGGTATGGCCCCTCCTTTGGCTCAGCTGCACGAAGTAAGCGAGGAAAATATCTTTTGTTATTATCTTTTTATTTTTCATTTTTTACTGCTCAAAAGGGGTCGGCAAAGCTCCTCCGCCATAGCAGAGGAGTCGCCGCTGCCTGACAGCTCAGCTACATCAGTGAATTATTCTCTCTCATAGAGACATGTGGGAATCCTGCTCCAGACCGCAGGGGTCAAGCTGAACAAGGTGGTAGCACTCTGGTCTCTGCAATCACCACATTAGCATTAACAGCAACTGGGGTTCTCAGTTCTTGAGCTAATGATGGTAGGGTCTCAGTATGCATGGCACTCTACTTCCACTTAAGTTGACAGCAACATCAGGCCTTGGCTCTTTGTCCTCCTGGTGGAATGACCCTGTGGTTGAGCATCCATGTTTCCTGGTCCTGGGTCATTCCTTAATCTGGTACACAGACCCTTGCCTAAAATCAAAGGTAAACATGTGTACTTGACACAAACAATGCAGCTGGTGTCTCATAAATCAGTCATAAAGAACTGGTGCAGATGGGGACTTTGGGGAAGAACCAATCTGGTTCAGGTGCATCTTTCTTCAGTTACACCTCAGTTTCATGTTAACGAATCTCCCATAATGCTCACAGTGTCTCTTATTCCATGTTAAGTGCAAATGACCAACCAAACTTTAAATTGTAATTGAGTATTTCACACCGACTGCTTTTCAGCCAATGGCGGACTGCCAAAGCTGACCACATGAGAGGATAGCAGGCAGTGCACTCTGTTCATTGAGGTGACAGCAGCAGTAGGCACTTAGCCACAGTCTTTGAAAAGGTTTTTCTTGTTAAGGGTTTGTTGATACAACAAAAACACACATTACCTCTAGGTCCATCGTCCTCGACCAAGTCATAACAAATTAGGTAATATACCACTGACAGGAAACAAACCAGGAAATGCTTTTGGGTCCACCCACCTTCCTGCCAGGGACTATAATTTTATAGCCAGCAGAAAGCACTTCCTGTTTTGTTTAATGAAGGTGGACCTGATGGGGGACGTTGTGAGGTAATTGCCGGGCTCATACCTGGATAATGTCCTCTGGTTACCTCCTTTGATGGGCTCTGGGGGTGCCTTTGGACCTTCGTGGGAGCAGCTGCAGTCGGGACACGAGGCTTCCTGAACTCGGTCAGTGGCTCCAGGTGTCTGGCTGGGTTGCTGGACTTGTCGGGCCCCGGTTGCCTTTTCCGCTTCCTCTTCCATCTAACTGGTTGCATGAGTGGCTGTGGGGAATCTTCACCATGGCTGAGGCGTTCTGTCCTACTCCCGTTCTTTTTGTTGCGGTAAGGAGCGTGGTGTCTCTCGGGTTTGTGTCGGCACCTCCGACGATGTTGTTGGGCGAGGTGAGAGTGCCAACATCTGTTGCATGTTGGTCTCCACTGGGACTGCATCTTTAGCCCATCCTCATGGAGTCCCCTTCTCTGTTCCAGTACTGCGTGAGTCTACGGACTCCAATGTGTTCGGCCTCCCGGCGAGAGGAGGCTGTTCTGGGATCATTCGGCCCGCATATGTGTAGCAGCGGGTGCTCCTCCTTTTAGGATGTGGCCTTCCGCGGCCGCTTCCTGTTTCTTTTTCTGCTGCGGTGTATAGAGCTACACCACGCCCTCTTCATGCAGTTCATTCCTCACATCAGCTTTCAGCTAATTTGTGCTACGTCTATTAACACGCAATAAGGCTAGTTTGGGCTTGTTTGGTAAAAAGGAAAATCCTTACTTAGGAGGCTACTGGATGTTCCTTAGTCACTTGCACATGTTTCACTAGGGAAACATCTTCAGAAGCGCAGGCATGTTTCTCCTGTCTTTTCTCCTTTTTCACCAGGGGACAGTGTGGATTCCGCCCCTCCTTTGAAGCGGAATAAATTGAATGAGGACGCTCGTTTGAATAAGCTGAGTTTGGAGACTTTGTCTCATATGAAATCCTTCAGGAAGACTGCTGGTGTGCGTTCTGGTGGGGGTCATGACCTTTACTCTGATATCTCCAGCTCTGAGTCTTCCGGTGGTTCCTCCATGGCTGCTGTCAACCTGAAGGGAAAATATATTTCTAAGGGTATGTTGCAGGGGCGTAACACAGGCCCCTGCAGCCCCCGCGGTGCGGGGGGCCCTCACCCTCAGGGGGCCCCGTCAGCACTGCACTTCTTCTGGGGAGCTCTAGATTGAGTCCGGAGGGGGCCCCTTCACGTACCCTGCAAGTGGTCCCCCTCAAGGTTCGTTACGCCACTGGTATGTTGCCGGACATTCTGTCCCATGTCAGTGATAGCATGGGTTTCCCTTATGACGGGATTGCCAGCACGCCCAGGGATACAGTATTGCCTCTGTTTCTGAAGCAGGTTATGAAAGCTCTGTCCATTCATCCCTTTGTGATGGGTGTACTTTTAAAAAATAGAAAGATCCTGACCACATTATGATGCCTTGCTTCTTTTCAAAGCTATACCTCTTGCAGGACATAGAGAATACCATTCCGGAGGCGGTTCATGTGGACTTGATTGTGGCCCGTCTGATGGGGCGCCCTTCCATGGCAGAGGATAATCTCCTCAAGGATGGGGCATACAAGAAGATTGATTCTTCTTTGAAGAAAGCCTATGCGGGATCTCATCTTGCCATACTGTTCTGGGGTGTATGGTGCTTATGTTGCTCTGTCGCTGTTGTCTGACTTTAAGACCTTGTTCACCACCATGCAGGAAGGTGATACTTGCCCTGACTTGTTGGAGTCCATGGAACGTCAAGTTGAGTTCCTTTCTAAAATTGCCTTTGACTCTGTGCGTGCTTCAGCCATGTCTTGTGGTGCGTCTATTGCTGTCAGGCGGAACTTGTTGTAGAAGGGATGGAACACTGATGCGGTTCAACGATCCATGGCTTTGCGTTTGCCTTTAACTGGTCCCCGGCTTTTTGAGAAAGGCCTTTAGGAAAAGTTGCACAAGGTGTTCAAAGAACGGAACATTCCTTATCCTTCTGGCATCAGCTACATTGTAAGAAGTTGTTCTTTTCCAATGCTAGATCTTTTCGTCAGCCTTCTTGCCTGCAGAGGAGTGTGTTCAGGACACAGAAGTGCCCTGGGAAGGGTTTCCAACAGGGATTTCAGAAGAAGCCTCCTCCTGATACAGGACTGGTAATCAGTGTTCCTGACTATGCCACCTCCTGATTCGTTCCGGCTGGGGTGCTGCCAGAGGTTGGTGGAAGGGTACACCATTTCCTGGCGGCTTGGCGGCTCTCGACAACAGACCAGTGGGTTCTGGAGGTCCTGGAACGGGGTTACCAGATCAAGTTCCTGTCCCCTCCCCTTGCATCGGGCAGAGTGCGGACACCGATGCTGAAGGAGGTGTTGCGTCTTGTTTCAGAAGAAGGCGATTGTGCCTGTCCCCGGTTGCAGATGGGTCAGAGGACTTATTCTGTCATCTTCCTTGTACCGAAGGTCACAGGTGGCTTTCAGATTGTGATAAATCTCCAGCCTCTGAACCGGTTTGTCCGGAAGATTCCCTTCAAAATGAAGACCCTGCAGCGTGTGATCCCGTTGATTCAGGCTGGCTGAGTGATGACTACCTTGGCTCTTCAGGATGCATACCTGCATGTCCCTGTAGCCCTGGAGTTCCAGCGGTTTCTGAGGTTTTACCAGAAGGGTCGTCATTGGCAGTTCTGTGTCTTCCCTTTCAGCCTGCGTTCATCCTCTAAGGTCTTCACCAAAGGTGGTGGCTCCTCTGATTGTTCATCTTCACCTCCTGGGAGTGGCTGCTTTTCCCTACCTGGACGACTGGCTTCTGCAGGCCCCTTCTGCCCTGGTGATGTCTCAGCATCTGGATTTGACCATTCGTACGCTGGAAAGCCACAGCATTCTCAGGAACTTTCCGAAATGCCATCTTCTTCCGGCCACTCAGAGGACCTTTATAGGAGGAGACTTTGATTTTGTTCTGGACAAAGTGTTCCTGCCTCCTTCCTGGATCCTGCATCTGCAGTTTTTGTTGGGGAAGCTGTTGTCGCAGACTTCGGCGCCCCTGCTTCAGTGGTTGGAGGTGCATGGTCATATGGCTGCATCAGTGTTCACTGATCCATGGGCCAGGTTGCATCTTCGGCCCTTGCTGTGGCATCCTCACTGTTTTGTTCCTTCCCCTGTTTGGGATTTCTTCATGACTGTTCAAGTGTGTCTGGAAGTGGTGACCGATCTGCAGTGGTGGATGTACTCTTCCCATCTCTCCCGGGGTATGTGGTTGCATTCCAACCTACCTGTGGTGTTGACAACGGATGCCAGTGAGTCCGGTTGGCATGCTATTCTGGGTCAGTGAACTGTGCAGGCTCATTGGCAGGGCTCGGAGTCCTGCAAGTCCTCCAACTGGAAGGAACTGTCTGCTGTGGAGAGGTACCTCCGGTTCTTCCAGGATCATCTTCAGGGTTGCAATGTACTTGTGCAGTCTGAAAACACAGAGACTGTGGCTTATGACAATCATCCGGGCAGTACTCACAGTCAGTCCTTGAATCTGGTGGCCTGTGCGATTGCAGGTTGGGCGGAACTTCATTTCCAGGCAATTTCAGCATTGCACATCTGGAGCTTGTACAATGTGGTGGCGGATGCGCTGAGCCGCAGGTTTCCGTCCCCTCTGACTTTGTGTCTCTCTCCCAGGGTGTTCCGGTTGATTTGCAGGAGGTTTGGGACTCATGTGATGGATTTGTTTGCATCCAGGACCAATGCTCTGCTTCCCCTCTTTTGTTCCCGGATTTCGGAACAGGGAGTGTGAGGGGTAGAGGCCTTGTCGCTCACGTGGCCCCCCTGGTTCCTGTATGCCTTCCCTCCTTTACCTCTCATCCCTGCATTTCTGATGAGGGTTCAGAGGGTGGGGCTCAGGTGGTGGCTGTGTTACCTCACTGGCCCAAGAGGTCTTGGTTCCCGTTGTTGCTAAGTCTGGCAGTGGGTCCTCCTTGAATCTTGCCACGCTGCCCGTCTCCCCTACGGCCTTCTGCCCCTCCCCTGCTGGTCCCTCTCACCTTGGCAGTCTGGAGGTTGAACAGCTGTCTTTAGGGGGCCGGGGTTTGTCTGACTACATTATTACTATGATACAGGCCTCCCGTAGGAGGTCTACGTTGTCTTCTTATTCTGAGCATTGGCCTGTCTTCTATCTCTTGTCCTGTCTCTGCTATTCTGTGCAGGCCCGTTCCAGGAGGGGTGTCTCGGCTTCCTGGGCTGTTTTTCATGGGGAGTCATTGGATGAGATCTGTTGTGCTGGGACTTGGGCTTCTGACTCTACCTTCGTTAAGCATTACCGGGTGAAATGCGCCCTGAATGACTGTGTGAGTTTTGGTTCTAGTGTGTTGCGTGCAGTGGAGCCTGTTGCTCCCCCTTGAACCTGTTCTGCTATTAAACATTTCACAGTGGTGTGCTTCACACCTGTGTGCTGTCTGTTTTGTTTCTGCTGGTGTTCCAAAGGCCTTCAAGTGTTTAGTTGCTTTGGTATACCTCATTTGTTATGACTGGGTCGAGGAAGAGGGACATAGAGGTAATGCTCTGATTACTTACCAGTAATCCTCATTACTCTTGATCCTACTCGTCCTCGGCCCGGTCATGCTTCCCACACACCCTCCCTGATTCAAGCCTTTGCTGTGCTTGGTACGTCAGGAAGTGCTTTCTGCTGGTGATGATGTTATAGCCCCTGGCAGGAGGGTGGGTAGAGCCTAAAAGCGTTTCCTGTTTTGTTTCCTGTCAGTGGAATATTACCTCATTTGTTATGGCTGGGTCGAGGACGAGTAGGACTAAAAGTAATGAGGATTACCAGTAAGTAATCAGACCAATATCCTGCTAAAATGGATTGTGCAGAGAAAGGGAACAGAACAGGCAAATTCTCAAAAGCTTATACAGTCCTACCTGGCAGCCTAACCTAATCTCCTTGACTAATAGTGGGAGACAGATAGACGAGCTCGGGGACTCCAAGTGCTAGAATTCTTCTTTTGAACCCAGAAGGAGAGTAGGAGGATGTCCTCTTTTTAAGTGCTTTAAAGCAACACCACCTCTTCCGCTGCGCTGGAGACAGAGATACCAGGCCAGGGCTCCAAGTCCCATGATAACTCCTGGGAGTTATTATTGCTCCCTTATAGATGTGGGAGTATTCACATTAATGATAAAGTAGCCTTAAAAGCCGTCTCAGTTAATAAAAACATGGCCGATAATGAAGCAGGTCAACTCCAACTTGTCCCAACAATATTTTAGAATTGGTTTTTGCTGTTAATGATATACGAAGATGCTATCTCAGAGTCCATTCACACACATGGCAAGTCTCCTCTCACCAAAATTGCTGCCAGTCCATTGCAACATCGGCATCGGTGACCTAAGCAGGGAGTGAAGCGCTCGTCAAATAAGGCTCCCCAGGGTGCTCTGCTTCCCACCAGCGGTCCGCTGAACCTAACTTGGAAGGTATGTTGAAAGTCTGTGCTTTCCGTGGAGGCTCCTACTGCTTTGTGTATCGGCTTGCCTGACCTAAAAATGTCGGCCGTTTCTGAGTAAATCTGTACAGTTTGAAAGGGCTGGCATGAACTATACCTGCTTTTCTGTGTATATTGGGCAGCTCATCTGCCAATATATTTCCTACCCACGGTAAGGAGTCTATCACTACGAATGGTTTGAAGTGTCTGACATCATTGTACTGAATCCTCACAGGGCTCTGCCTGACCCAATAATGATTTCCACATACGATGCGACGTGATCTGGGCTCCTGTTCCATACAGAACTACTCGTCCATGCTTGTTTGGCTTGCTGGATCCTGCCGGTGCTCTACCCGTTCCACCAGGTAGTCACAACAATCTAGCACAAATATCTACTTTCTACTGCTTTGTACTAGGTGCTGCGCAATAACTTTACACTGGAACATTGAACTTTTCCAATCTCAGCCCTACTCCAGACGGGCCATCAGACTTTATGCGATATGGTTTAAATTCCTAGCATTTACTCTCTCCAAAACTGGTATCTACTCAGCGCCGCCTTAGCAGCCTTCCTCCTGCAAAAACCATGGCAGACAAAGAGCCTAAACCAAACAACAAGCAGTCAAACCTGTTCCTTCCACCTCTTCCCTCACCACTATTGCCCTGGGGGCGAGCTGGAGAACGTAGAGGACGGCACATCCCAGTAACACCAGGACCGGTGCCTTTTGATGGATCTTTGACAATGCCCCCTGGGCGGATACCATAACTGCTTTGTATTTACATCAGAGCCGGAGCAACAGTGGAGCTGTCCTATGCAGCTATAGAGGAGTTTGGCTCTGGTTCACCCCCTCGGCCGTCACCTACCCAGCCGGACATCTGACATTGTTTTCCTCGTCGACACGTTATGTTCCCTTCCCTTCCCGCATCTCATGTTTCTGTTTTCTCCTATGTCTTTACTTGAAGTCTGTAATTGATGTAATTATGCTTCCCAGCTCCCTGTTTCCATACCCCTCCCCCATTCCTCAATTCCTCTATTGGGGACTTGTTCCTTTGTGCTTGACTATGCAACTGTAACTAATGTAACCATGAAAAACTGTTTTTCTTGTTATCCCTGACCGCTGAGACCTCAGCAACAGGGCTGATGCCCGGTGGAGCTGCTAGACAGCTATAGAGGAGAATGGCCCTGGTTTTCCCCCTCAGCCGTCACCTACCCAGTCAGACATTGGGCACAGTTCTCCCTGTCTCCCCGCCGTGTCTCCTTCCTCCCCCTCCATTCGATGAATTACTGTTACATAATTTTTTGCCTATGTTTTACTATGGTCTGGGAACTTTTGTAATTTGTAACTTGTAACGCAACAATCCTCATGTAAAGCGCTCGGATACCTACGGGTCGAGCCAGCGCTATATAAAACACTTCAAATAAATAAAATAAATAATAAATAAGCAAATAAACTAAGATGTGGTCCGTCGGCATAAACGCCCGACGCTGGTGCTGGAAACCTGGGTTTGAGCCTCAAGGTCGCGTCCACATCCTGTGATTCTGACCAAATCACGTAATCTCCCCTTGCCTGAATGTGTAATGTCAAGGTCAAGGTCAAACAATCTTTATTTCGACCGTTAAGGTCATAAAAGATGTACAGGTAAACAAACATTAGACCATTAACAATAAAATTGTATGTTAAAAATAATTCATCAGTGTTAAAATCCATAAAAACATTTCCTAAGTTTCAAAAGTGCATTTTTAGACTAAAATCATTTTCAAGGTTTCAAAAGTGCATTTTTAGACTAAATTAGGGACAAATTGTTCGTGGCACGGTAGAATCCCTTATAATTTTTGCGCGAACTCTCCACATTGCCGTCAGAAATTTCACCATTACAAACACTGTTGGAGATGTAAGGTCAGTTTTAAGGACTCTGTAGGCTGGGGCATAAGTTCGAAAGCCCAAGTTCCTTAGGTACGGGATGAGCCAGTAGCTCCTAATTTTGCAGTAAGCTTTGCAGAATAAGACCACGTGTACATCACTTTCTAGCTTGTAATTACACGCAGGGCAGTTGGGTGAGGCCAGGTTACCATCCCAGTTTTTGGTGAGCGACCTCAGCGGTAGAGAGCTGTATCTCCATTGTAGGAAAAATTTTCTAACGTGCACAGGGGACATTGCATCAAGGACATATTCGAAACTATAAAGGTCTTTTATTTTGGTGAATATATCAGTTAGAGAGCCCTCCCGGATCGAACTGATAGAACTTTGCAACATAAAATCATAGAAAAGTTTGGAGAGTGCTTTCCGGGGAAGCCTTACAGACGTTAGTTCAGGATTATTCCATAGCTCTGGGACTCCAAGGGTCATACACATGTCTCTAATATACTTGAGCCATTGAATTTTGGACACTTGTATCATTCTGAGGAGCTCCTGTAATTCACTTCTATAATGGCCCAAATCTTGACTACTCCACAAGCGCCTCCAATAAGTGAATGGTTTGAGGCTCAGTTCTTCGCTGATTGGGCACAATGCCAAGTCCATTCTCAACGGAAGTAGTGGAGTGCTCGAGGGAAGGGCCGTCAAGTGTCTAATGAAGTTGTTCTCGGCCACTTGTATAGAGTGAAGCGGTGTGTGTCCCCATAGTTCAGCCCCATAGGTAATGCCCCCTCGTGCTTGGGCCTTGTAAATTTGTATTGCTGGTGCCAATGGACGAAGGGGGGATTTTTTTGCAATTCTTGTGATTGCACCCGCCCTCTGGATTAATTTAGTGGTTGCTTTTGTTTTGTGTGGCGCCCAGGTTAAATTTTGGTTGAGTGTTATGCCCAGATACTCAATCACTTGAACTCTCTCCAGAGGTGTTGATCCCAGACGTGGATTTGGGCAACTTTTATGCTTGTGGCTCAGGGTCATAAATTTGGTCTTCGCTGGGTTTATTTCTAATCCCCTTTTATTACAGAAGTCCAAGAATCCATCCAGGATCCTTTGTAGCCCCATTGGTGTTTTTGACAACAGCAGGGTGTCATCCGCGAACATAATCGCCGGCACCCTACTGCTGTTCAATTGCGGCGCATCAATGTTGGGGATTCTACACAGGTGCTCTATCACCCCGTTCGTAAATAAACAAAACATGGTCGGCGCCAGCACACATCCCTGTCTTACCCCGCGTTGGACAGGGAACCTATCTGTAAGCCTACCTCCTTTTCCGTATCTTACCCGGGCATAATTATCTGTGTGGAGCCTAATAAGAATCTGGAGGATATCTCCAGGGACACCCATGTCCTCTAGTACCGCCCACAACCTGGCCCGGGGGACCAGGTCGAAGGCGGCACGGAGGTCCACAAAAACTGCGTACAGTGACCCCTCTTCTAAATATGCAGTTTTCCAGAATAGAATATTTAATCTCAGTATTTGGTCCACTGTTGAGACACCCTTCCTAAAGCCCGCTTGAAGGGGACTCAAGATCTCTGTCTCCTCCATCCAACATTGCAGCCTATCCAGGATCAGCCTTCCAAACAACTTTTGGCTAACATCAATAAGGCTAATCGGGCGATAGTTGGCGGGGAGCAGAGGCGAGCCCTTTTTATATATCGGTACCACCTCTGCTCCCAGCCAAGTATCTGGTAGGCCCATTCCCCCCAGCACTGCATTGAATAAAACCATCAGGTATGGGGCCCAGATCACAGGTTCCTGCCTAAAGAGGTCACCTGGGATCCCATCTAATCCAGGGGCTTTTCCAGATGGCAACCCCGATATGGCCACCTCAATATCTTTCAGGCTAAAAGGGGCTGATCTATTTGTGGTGGTAATACTAGATACAGATGTCTCTAACTCCTCAGCCTCGGGGGCGTATAGCCCCTGGAAGTGATCCTGCCAGACATTGGCTGCAATGTTTGGTTCAATTGCGGATGGAAGGTCCCCACTCCCATGGTTGATTATTCTCCAGAATCTACGAGAGTCCCTATCAACTAGGGACTCCGCTAGATTCTCCCAATGTTGTATATCCCACTCCATTCTAGCGTTGGTTAGAAGGGATTTATAGGCACTCCTTTTGGAACGGATCTCTGACATACTGCCTCCCTCTTTTATGGTGGAAATAAGGTCTTGTTTTGCCAAACGGCAAGTGCGATTATACCAGGAATTGATAAATTGTCCCTGTGCTTTCGGGCGGCCCTTAACAAAAAGATCTGCTTCAAGCTTCTTAATTAAATGAGTGTGAATTTGAGCTAGATCCTCATTTCTATCTATTGTGGGGTGTGAATCCCACAAATCAAAAGCCTCCTCAAGGATGGGAACAATCCCAGCATAGAGAGAGGTAAGCCTTTCTCCACTGGAGACAAGCCTATCCCATTTTATCCGTCTCCTGTTGTTCTCTAGGAGGATTCCTGCTATCTGTTTTTCCTCGCCAATCACTTTCTCCCAGGGAATAGTGTACTCTAGCTCCAGAGTATTGTGGTCACTGTCATGTCTTGATGTTATTTTAAAATCAACCACCCTTTTCCATGCCTTTAGCTGTACAAGGAAGTAGTCAGTTCTAGATTCCCTCCCTGGTTTATTGAAAGTACATTTGGATGGAATGTCGGACCTAGTACGGCCGTTACAGGCTCTCAACCCGTGTGTGAGATTTAGGGTGTTGATCTGCACAGCCAGAGTTGTCCATGCTCTGGGAGGAGGTGCTTCCGTCCAGGGAACCTGCCAACTCGAATCCTCCTCTAGGGAGGGTCCATCGAGTAAACCAGGTAAAGGCTCAAAATGTGAGTTGAAGTCGCCTCCTATTAAATAAGACATATCCGCGGGGATAGTTTCCAGTAGGCAAGAAAGAAGCTCTATAGTTTTGGAGGTGGACCCATTTTTAACTGGCCTTGAATAGATATTAATAACCAACAGTTTGAAAGGACCTGGCCATTCAAGGACAACAGCCAGTATATCTACAGAGTCTACTGGATATCTTGAGGCTCGGCATCCTATATCCGAGGCCACCCAAGTTGCTAAGCCTCCAGATGGTCTGCCTTTCCCACCCCAAACAGCAGGGATTGAAAATGTATGAAAGCCCCGAAAGGGGGTCTCGTCCCTTGACCAAGTCTCTTGAAAGAGACAAACACTGTTTAATTGCGTTAGTTCCGCCCATGCATCTGAGTCTATTTTATTTGACAGGCCAGCCACATTCCACGAAAGAATATTTAAGATTTGTGGGGCTTTCTGGATGTCTGGTTGCTTGGGCGTGGGAATTGTATTTTCTGACAGAGGAGGGCTTTCCATTTCCCCCTCGTCTATCAGCAGGACATCTCTATTAATATCCGCTTTA
The DNA here is from genome assembly GCF_964261635.1 of Lissotriton helveticus. NCBI lineage: Eukaryota > Metazoa > Chordata > Amphibia > Caudata > Salamandridae > Lissotriton > Lissotriton helveticus. Next base: position 930,781,205 of record NC_136057.1, read on the forward strand.
TGTAGAACATGGGGTAGTTCACTAATCCCAGATGTATCCATCTCCTTGCTACAGGTTGGGGGGGAATAATTCGGACATTCGTTTCCTGCCAATTGTACTTGCAGCCCAGATGTAGAGGCCCGCTGTCAATCAACCATTTCGAGACAATCGTAGTGGTTGTACAAAGGTAGGGGTGGTGGCTGATAAACTCTCGGGGGCCACGGCTCCTCTCTATCAAATCGGCCCCCTCCCATCCTTCTTCTCTGGACAGTTTCCCATCCGTGGGGATCACTATATATGTTTGGGCGGAATGGGGGTATTTGTTGTTGAGTGAAGGGTATTCTCCTCCTTCCTTGAGTACCCTGCCAGTTTCCCTTAAAATTCTGGTAATGTCCTCTACTCTGAGCCTTGGTTGCATATTCGTTAGGTGGGTAAAAAAACGAGAGGGGGACTGGGTGAATGTTACTACCTTCGTCTTCCAATGATGGATTACAGACAAATGTGACTGTTCTTGGGTCTCTGAAACTCACCAGTAGGCAATCACCACTGATTGTTTTTGGTCTCTTGCCTACCCAGGAGACCCTTCTGACCATGCGAATATCGCTGGTCATACCTCCAGGGAGTGGTCTGTGAGTTGAAAGCCAGTTGATGACCTTATTTCTCAAAGATTCTTCAGTTTCATATGAATCTAATTTCAATTCTGGTACCCCAACTAAGATAACAGTATATGGAGCAACCTCGGGTGGAAGATTGACAGTAACCGTTCTAGGTGCCTTTGCCTTTATATGTTTAGGATCGTTCATATCATGGTTAGTGTTCAGGGAAGGTATGGGGGAGTTCATTAGTTGTGGGGTAGGGTGCACTTTGCCCTTATCTAGAGTTGATCGCTGTTTTATAGCATGAGGTTGTTTAACTGGACGAGAGGTCAGTGTTGCAACTAATTTGGGGTTTGATGTTGTCAGTTGATTAGTGCATGCATTTGAGTTATTATTGCCTGTCGTAGATGTTATTCCTGCCTCATTACATATTACAAGTTTTTGAGTGACCGAGCTGCTATTATGTTGAGGGTCGATGTTGGGAGACATGGGCCCTAAAGCCCCAGGTTTCCAGCTGTCCATAATCTGTAAAGCTGTTTTCTCGATTTTAATTATTCTCGCCTCCATTTTTATTAGGCGTGCTTCTAAGGGGCCTATAATTGACTTCAGAAGGTGGCCTATATCAGCTAGGGTTATATCCTCTTCTGGTAACTCAGGGTTTTGATCAATGGTAGAAGGTGTATACTCAGTGGGGATAATACTGTGCAACTGCTGCGAAGGGTCAATCGCTACCACTGACGAAGCTTTTTCCTGGATATTGTGGTCTAGGGTAGCTAAGGTGGAGATCTTCCCTTTTTGTCCCTTAGCATTCTTAGTCTTTTTTTCCCTAGTTATATTTTTCCCCGGTATCCTTTTTTGGATAGCTCCTTCCCTTATCCCTCGATTAGTACTTGACGTCTCTGGCAAAATTGGGCTATCGCTTGTTATACTCAGTTCCTCCCTGATTGAAGTGGGGCATAGAGTTGGTATGGCGGTGACCTCCCCCGGGTTTTTTACGTTGGGCAATTGGGTAATTTGTATTGTGGGCAATGGGAGGAGACTCATATCCTCTAGATCACTTATTGTTGCCTCGGAGAGGTCAATGCCGGCAGATTGCTGAGCCCCACCCTGAGCACCATCTTGTAGTGTATTTCTATTCCGCCTATCTTCGGGGGTTTTCGCCATAGCTATTGCACCCATTGAAGACCTCTTAACCCACTCTATTTCCTGGGAAATTCGTCTTTCCAGGAGATTAATGTCATCTATCAAGAGGGAGCCTGCTTTCAGGAAATAGTTGTCGATTGTGCCTTGGGTTGGGGCCATTAATGTGTGGCTAGTAGCCGCCTGATTAGCTTTGCTCCTGGTCTCCATTTGGCTCATAATTGGAAATAGGGCTTGATGGTAAATACAATGGGATGTGGTACTTTAGGCTGGAAGGTAGATATAATAACAATACCTGATGAAAATGGGGTTGCCCAGTCCAGTCTCTGACAGTCTCGAACGGCCTCAAACGGCCCGCTCTTAGCCCGGTCTTCGCCCCGAGCTGCGTCCCGCGCTGCGGGAAGTAAGTGGTAAGATATAGAGGGCGTGAAGGGCGGGGGGCGGGCCAGCAGGGAGAGCGGACCGGAAGCTGGAGGTCGGTCTCGCAGGGACTCCTGGTTCCTGGAGTCCCTGCACGCTCGCAGCCCCGCTGACGCCTCTCACCCGGTACCGCCTTCCAATTGTCGTTCTTCTGGGTTTGCCCCTGTGCCTCACACGACGATGCGGCACCCGCGGAGCGGGTGCGGCGAGATGTGGGCGGGAGTAAAGTAGATGCCGCTGGAGTCCTGGTAGGTCAAAGTGCCTGCGTGCGTTTTGCTCGTGTAATGTAAATACGGTGCTCATGTAAAGCGCTCCAATACCTTTGGGTCGAGTTTGTGCTATATAAAATATGCACAAACGAACTTTGAAAATATTTCACATTACCCTAAGGGCTTCACATGGATAAATGAGGGCCTTAGAAGAGAGATAGCAAAATTAAACGGTATGGTGCACAACCCGAGGCAAAAAATTAAATGCAGCGATGCATCAAAGGGCTCTATTACTCTGGCTTGCATTCACGCTCTGCACCCACTTCCAGATGTCCTTACTATTTTATCTAATTCCCTTATAATAATAACCCACTGTTTTAAACACAAAGACGCTATGTAACATAACAGTCCATTATATCATCCCAAATCAAAGGGACGATACACAAGTGTTATGAAATACATATTATGCGGAGAGGGATGAGAGTGTACATTTAGCCCAAAACCTACCATTCATGCCAACCCTCCCGATTCAGGCGTGAGACTACCGATTTGAAGGCTAGTCTCCCGCCTCCAGAGTCCTACAAGCAAAAACCGATTCCTCGGGGGTTTCAGCTGACAGGGCTTGGTATTGTGTAAAGTGCTAATTCTTCCAGCAAAGAGTGGCGATGCAGGGGCTCTCGAAGGGGTGAAAAACCAACAAAGCGTCATTAACAAGGGAATCGTCTTCTAAAGACCTGCGAAGTACTGGGGGGGGGGCTATTTCAGCCCGGGCTGCCACAGGGGGGGTGGGGGGTGCATGAACTGCCAACAACCTGCCAGGCCAGTGCCCAATACTTGCATCACCCTCTATGCCTGTCATTACGCTCCATGCTTCTGAAAGGTAAGAAAAAAACGTGCATTTGCGTTTTAAATGTCCGATCCTACAGCAACATACTTCCAAAGCCCATACATGGCAGTAACCCGATTCAAAACCCCATTCTCCCGATTTTTTTGTTTTAAATCTCCCACTTTGCTCTCCTGAAATGTTGGCATGTATGACCTACACCCTAAGCAAGTGAGAAAACAACATGCCTCTAAACAAGTCCAGTCACAGGGATGCCAGAATTATGAACATATGATGCCATTACCCTACGGAAGATGCACACACTAGATCTGATTCTGACCCTAATATTGACAGGGATAATATATGAGCAATATATAGTAGTCAAACTTCTTTTAACAAACAGGAATGTTATGCAGATGTCTTAGTGGGGCTTGATTTGATTTAAATGTAACCCTCCACGGCCGAGATTGCCCCAGGTTTTAATTGTGAAATCACAAAGAGAACGTCTAAACCAGTAAACATTGTAACCTTCATTTTGATCTGGTTGCGCGCGAGATCATTGCCTGACCTCAACATGTCCGCCTATTGCAGAATGTAGCACCTCCCATACTTGTAAGAAACTGGCTACACAAATCCCACAGACCAGTGCGCATGTGCGTGGGGTCAGAGGTTACACTAGTTTCGTTTTGCAAGCAGCATGGCGTCCCCCATGGATCCCGAAAGTGCGAACGGCGAAGGCAAGAGGAAGAGAAAACAAGGAAAGAAGCAGGAGAATGCACCAGGTACCGACATAATACTGCAAGGGTCCCCGCCTAGATTGACTGCCCCGCAGGCATTGTGTCAAAATGCCTTATTTGGTGCTGTGCATAAAAACGTGCAGAATTGGAATCTGAGAGTCCAGTATACTTTTATGAAATATCTGTAAACAAAATCGTCTTCGTAAAATACCATACGGTCATATGCTATGTGTCACAGCTAGTACTATAGTTATGTTAACAAATGCGTGACTCGTCTCGCACAGTGTGTCCGGCTGCCACTCATTGAATCATTGCGCATGTTCTTAGCCCAGGCTAGCTAATAATATGGTGTTGTATTGTAACAGCAACTAATTATATAGCGCAGACTGCCCCCGATGAGGCGTTGAAGCGATTTATCAGCGAGTGCACCGCTACTGACGGAAACCGGAGGCTTCGGTTACGAGATGATCAGGAATGTATTATTACTGCTTCAGCTTTGAGTGGAGAGATCAGATTAGAAATTAATGAATGGGCTTGTTTAAAGCAGCGGAAAGAGGTATTCTGCGATCATTTTTAGAAGACTGGATGGTATTGAGGGAGTGGAGTCCAAGCGTTTGTGTGTGCTTTGCAGTGTTTTGTGGGGTGATAGGAAAACTAGCCTGGGAGTTGAGCTCCCCTTGTTTCCCTATCACGGTTTTCTCACGCCCTCCTCTCTCTTCTTCTCGAGTGCCAGTGACATGCACGAACCTGACATGGAATACTTATAAAAACAAGCATTTACAATGCAACGGTTTCGCCTTTGGAAAAGTTAGAGCTATTGGCATTGTAAATGACAATTTGTATTTATGTGTTGGTTTTGAAAACAGATTAATAAATGGCATTGTCATTTACATTGCCAATAGCTTAATCTCTCGCAAATGTGAGACCTATTGTACCCTACGGACGAGCTCAGCAGACAGCAATTACTACCACACACACACCCACCTAGAGCCACACACACACACACACACAGAGCCACACACCCAGAGCCAGCCACACACACACCCACCCAGAGCCACACACACACACACACCCAGAGCCAGCCACACCCACCCACCCAGAGCCAGCCACACCCACCCACCCAGAGCCAGCCACACCCACCCACCCAGAGCCACACACACACACACCCAGAGCCACACACACCCAGAGCCACACACACCCACAGCCACACACACCCACAGCCACACACACGCACACCCAGAGCCCCCCACACGCACACCCAGAGCCCCCCACACACACACCCAGAGCAACACACCCACACCCACAGCAACACACACACACCCAGAGACACACACACACACACACCCAGAGACACACACACACACACACACCCAGAGCCACACACACACACCCAGAGCCACACACACACACCCAGAGCGCCACACACACACACACCCAGAGCGCCACACACACACACCCAGAGCAACACACACATACACCCAGAGCCACACACACATACACCCAGAGCCACACACACATACACCCAGAGCCACACACACAACCACACACCCAGAGCCACACAAACACCCAGAGGCACACACACACACACACCCAGAGCCACACACACACCCAGAGCCACACACACACCCAGAGCCACACACACACCCAGAGCCACACACACACCCAGAGCCACACACACCCAGAGCCACACACACACACACCCAGAGCCACACACACACACACCCAGAGCCACACACACACACACCCAGAGCCACACACACACACACCCAGAGCCACACACACACACACCCAGAGCCACACACACACCCAGAGTATAATATAATAAATAATATTTATACTTTGGGGTAGTTTAAGGACAGCGGAGATCAGAATTTTTCATGCATTAGTTTGATTAATTAGGTTAGTGTATTTCCATAGGAATTACTTGGCATATGATGTTACAAACCTTTTTAAAGTTGCATTTTGTGCTAATAATGGTTTGTGGTATAGCGTTTTTTTGCACGGATACCAACACAGTCGGCAAAAATCTAAGGAAAAGTCTGTTTTTGAAGTAAAAAGGAGCAACAGTGAAGGGATCTGGCCAGAACTCATGGCATGTCCAGCATTAAGTGGGGGAGGGTCGGCCGCCAACAAGGTTTTAACTCCAAGCCGGGAAATCGGAAAGGGGAGGGGCGTCCAGCATCGCTAAGCTTTTGGGCAACCCTGTCCACACCATGGCAAATATGCCTGGGTCTTTCATGTACCGCCTGACTGATGGAGGTAACTCGCGCCGAAAGCAAAAAACTCCAAAGACAATATATTTATATTCACCTCGACAATTAAACGTCATAAGAACTAAGGCCCCAGGCGCTGCCGCTCACGGCGATCGTGCTAAGTGCATCATCGTTGCCACATTTTAAAAGGTCGAAACAAGCAATGGCGGGAGCGTGACTAGAGGGGAACTTAGAGGTCCAGTTCGCGCCGGCCCTTCACGGTACACCGAAGGTCAGGGGAGAGAGCATTCTGGAGCCAGTTAGATGTTGCACTCGAGGTATATTACAACTCTCTGCCCTCAAACTACATACACACCACAAAGTGCCTTACTTTCTGCATGCGCCAAGCTTAAGGCAGTACACAACTACCACGCTTAGCAAGAGAATGGCAACACGGGGCTTCACCCACACACACCCAAGTGTTGGTCCTGGAATCCATAACGGAGAAGATGCATTTCTGTCAAACTGTTTTTTCCTAGTTTGTTAAAACAACGGCCTAAGCCACCAGAAATGTCACGAAGGAGGCTCTGCAGAGACTGAGGAGGTGTCTGCAGAATCTTAGGGGGTGTCTGTGGAGACTGAGGAGGTGGCTGTAGAGACTGAAGAGGTGTATGCAGAGATTGAGGAGGTGTCTGCAGAATCTGAGGGGGTGTCTGTAGAGACTGAAGAGGTGTCTGTAGAGACTGAAGAGGTGTCTGTAGAGACTGAAGAGGTGTCTGTAGAGACTGAAGAGGTGTCTGTAGAGACTGAAGAGGTGTCTGTAGAGACTGAAGAGGTGTCTGTAGAGACTGAAGAGGTGTCTGTAGAGACTGAAGAGGTGTCTGTAGAGACTGAAGAGGTGTCTGTAGAGACTGAAGAGGTGTCTGCAGAGACTGAAGAGGTGTCTGCAGAGACTGAAGAGGTGTCTGCAGAGACTCAGGTGGTGTCTGCAGAGACTCAGGTGGTGTCTGCAGAGACTCAGGTGGTGTCTGCAGAGACTCAGGTGGTGTCTGCAGAGACTCGGGTGGTGTCTGCAGAGACTCGGGTGGTGTCTGCAGAGACTCGGGTGGTGTCTGCAGAGACTCAGGTGGTGTCTGCAGAGACTCAGGTGGTGTCTGCAGAGACTCAGGTGGTGTCTGCAGAGACTCAGGTGGTGTCTGCAGAGACTCAGGTGGTGTCTGCAGAGACTCAGGTGGTGTCTGCAGAGACTCAGGTGGTGTCTGCAGAGACTGAGCAGGTGTCTGCAGAGACTGAGCAGGTGTCTGCAGAGACTGAGCAGGTGTCTGCAGAGACTGAGCAGGTGTCTGCAGAGACTGAGCAGGTGTCTGCAGAGACTGAGCAGGTGTCTGCAGAGACTGAGCAGGTGTCTGCAGAGACTGAGCAGGTGTCTGCAGAGACTGAGCAGGTGTCTGCAGAGACTGAGCAGGTGTCTGCAGAGACTGAGCAGGTGTCTGCAGAGACTGAGGAGGTGTCTGCAGCGACTGGAGAGGCTCTGCAGAAACTGAGGGGGTGCTTGCAAAGACTGAGTAGGTGTCTGCAGAGTCTGAGGGGGTGTCTGCAGAGACTGAGGAGATGTCTGCAGAGACTGAGGGGGTGTCTGCAGAGACTGAGGAGGTGTCTGAGGGGGTGTCTGTAGAGACTGAGGAGGTGTCTGCAGAGTCTGAGGGGTGTCTGCAGAGTCTGAGGGGTGTCTGCAGAGTCTGAGGGGTGTCTGCAGAGTCTGAGGGGTGTCTGCAGAGTCTGAGTGCTGTCTGCAGAGTCAGGGGCCGGGGTGCTTGCAGAGATGGACAGCGTCAGCAAGGAGGGTCGTAGCTGTCGGACGCCTGGCTCGCCGTCCCGAGGCCCTGGGGCAGCGAAAGAGGCTCGGCTTAAACTCTGGCTTCGCTGTGATGCTTTCATGAGGTTTTTAAGGGCGAGTTAATGACCTGAAAGCCCCTTCCTGGGGCAATTATGAGCAGATGCCCTCCGAGTCTCGCTGACTGCAGCGACCGCAGCAGAGAGAGAGGGGCTCTGGCCCACCCCGTGCCCTGACACCCGAGCGACGCGGGGGGGAGGCCGGTCCTCGGCCGACTGCGAGCCGTGGTGCATGGGGAGCAGGGAAAGGGCCGCCTAGGGGGAGGCTGACCCTCAGAGTCGCGGGGATAGAGTTCCGCCGGCCCTGGAAGTCAGTGGCATTCCTATGCCCCCCCTGACGACTAAGGTGTGTGTCCCGGTGCCGGGCACGCATGTCGTGGGCACACTCGCCCTGTCTGGGCACCTCCTCTCAGCAAGGAGGCATGGCACGGACAGTGGTAAGACCATCTCTGACAGGACTGCACAGGTGTCGCCTCCTGACGGCATCCCCACAAGCCCCCGCTATGCTCCCTCGACAGCCCAGAACCCACTGAGATACATAACAACGATTGGTTCATCAGGAATGCATCATACTGTCTGCCCCGGGGCGCAGTGCCAATAAAGTTCTCAGGTGAACAGCCCTGAACATCTGCCCCGCGCCCATCTGTGCCCAGGCCTCGCAGTGTAATAATGTATGTAGCACTTCCTGCCAGAGGGTCCCTGCTTCAAAGCACTGTAAACAACACGTGGAAAGAGGTGACTTTTCCATTCAGAACTGGGTTATTTCGGATCAGTCCTGGCACTGAAAGCTCGAGCACAATCTGCAGTGGAGCCCAGCAGTCAGTCCGACATCACAGGCAGGCAGCTCTAAGGGTGCAAGCCAGACGTGAACTTGCTTGGCGCACTCCCTTTGCCATGGCTCACTAAGGCTGCACGCTGGTGCAACAGCGGCAGACTGGACAAACCCTGCTCTCGAAAGTGCCGAGACGGGAAAACGCTAAGTGCAGCACTTAAAAAAAAGAAATCAAAGAAACAAATACATGTAGGGTTGTTGTGAGCTCTTTGGATAAAACAGGTGAGGGGAAGAGAGAAGGATCATGGAAAGATGGAAGTGTGTAGGAGCATAGAAAGGAGGAGATGGAAGGGAGATGGAAGGCCGTGAAAAAGAGCCCAAGGCAAGCGGAAGACTGTAGTATTCTATCGGATAGAGAACACGTTCTTCCACCGCCAGAAATGGGTATTTCAGTCACAAATGCAAGTTTTCTTTTCGGAAAGGACCCCCTCCCAAGAAGACAGCCCACGCAGTGCCGGCTGCTGCTACTGGTGCAGTTAAGACCTCGCCGTCCCAAACAAGGGCAATAAAAGCTGTGTAAATACCACTATACAATAGTCTAATCTCGGAGCATCTGTGGAGCCTGTGCCTCCCGCCGTGGAAACAGTGCCAGGCGCATCACCGGACTCCGAACGAGCGTCTTTCCCCTCTGTCATACCGGCACTCAGTGATGTGACACTTTATACTAGACACACACCTGCGTGCAGTACATGGAGATGGTGGGTGAGTAACCGGGCATTCCCATGGAGTGAATTTCTCTTCTAAAACAGCCCGTGAAGAGGCCCCTTCCACAGCACGGGCCCCTCAGGTGTGAACCCAGTACAGAGCGCCAGGTGCTGCCCTGGCGCTGTCAGTGTGCCAAGCGCCCCGCGTGCCCTCCCTGCGGGGCAGCACCTGTTAGGAGCGTCGCTGGACAGGGGCGCTAGGGTCCGCCTAGCGCCTGAGTTACCGGCTACCTACCTTGTGGAGTGGTGTGATCCTGGATAGATCACTTTATTGAACTGCGCCAGGCGCCCCTTATCGGCCAACAGTGTGACTTTTTAGAAAGAGTCAGCCACACAGTATTAGGGGTTACATAAGAAAAGTGGGCCGTGACATTCCTTTTTGTCTCCATAGTCCCGATAAGTCTGCTCTCTGTTACAGTCACATCTATGTTCTCTTCCTAGAATATTAAACACCTGCGAAGGCTTCCCTTATGCTGTCCTCAACCCACGCATTCCACTTTATAGGGCAGTTCCAAATCTTAGGGGTATCCTTGCCCCAAAGAGGCGGGCAGGGGTGCCCTGCCAGTTTTCGGTATGCTTCACATCACTGACTGGGCAGAGGTGAGATCCGTTGGCTCATCTGTGCGCTGCCGTGTCATGGGAACTCACCTCTGATCCCGGCTTCCCCCATGTGAGTGCGCTGTGATCCTGCGCAAACCCTTTCTCTCCGTGCGCCGCTGTGAAAAGAGAAGGGGCCGATAAGAGACAGGATAAGCGTCTGCATGAATCCCAGGCTCCAGAGTGGGCATCTCTGAGTGTATGCACCTCGATTGCACCGAGAGATGTTGCCCTCCCTGACCCGATGGCAGAGTTGATGCACATCTCAGGAAGAAGCAGGAAGTGCGGATAAAGTGCTGCATGAGATGCGGGTACCGCAGAGCTCTGTCCCAGCTCTCCTTGGTACTGAGAGCACCGCTACCTGCCAAGTACTGGCATAATCCGCCCTTCCTGCCCCACATGAGCACAGGCCCTCGTGACAGACAGAAACAAGCAGTGTACGCAAAGTGCTGCACGCCGCCGGGGCAGCTGTAGGTATAGCGGGGCTCTCCGTAACAGTTGGCACTTAGAAAGCACTTAAATACTGATGACACAGCACTTCCTACTCAATAATCGGGGTACTTCGATCTCTCCTACTGGGACACTCTTCCCTTCATACCCCCATGTTAGCACTGATCACAATGACAGTCAGAAACAAGATGTGTCCATAAAGTGCTTCAAACAGCTGAGGCAGCTGCGAGTACCCGTGGCACAGTACCAGCACGTGATGATACCTAGAGAGAGTACTCTAACCGCTCAAGTAGTGAAAGAAGGCGCACTTGTACTCTACGTTAGCACTGATTACACTGACAGGCAGAAACAAGACGTGATCCTAAAGTGCTTCAATACAAGTCAGGTCCCGGGCCGGCAGCCAATCACAGCGCGGCCCGGGGAATGACGTCACGGGGGTGTCCCGGGCCGGCAGCCAATCACAGCGCGGCCCGGGGAATGACGTCACGGGGGTGTCCCGGCCGGCAGCCAATCACAGCGCGGCCCGGGGAAGGACGTCAGGGGGTTGTCCCGGGCCGACCGGCGGTGATTTTCACACGGCAACAGATGAAGGGTGGGCTCCCTCGAAATAAATAAATAAAACGGGACTAAGCAAATTAAAAGAAGCGCTCCTCAGCGCGGACCTCGGCGAGAGGGAGGGTGTGGGGACGGGACTTAAAAAAGAGACAGAAACGCCCACGGATCGCATCAAGCCGCGGACCTCGGCGAGAGGGAGGGTGTGGGGGGGGCGGGACATAAAAAGAGACTTAAACGCCCCCGAATCGCGTCGCGACGGGGGAAAGAGTAATTGACAGCCATCTCTTCCAATGGCTAGCCTCCATTTATGGAGCTAGCCAATGGAAGAGAAGGCGGGACAAAGCCCCACACTGTAGGATCATAAGATTTCGCCCTGCGCGAGCACTGCTGCGCAGTGCTACGGCCAGGCAAAACTTAAAAAACAAGCATTTGCAATGCAATAGTTCTAGCAATAATAAAGTTTGAGCTTTTGGTGTGTAAAATGTAAATATTTTTTAATTATTGTTTGTTTTTCAAAATATAAAAGTATTAATTTTGTTATTAGAAATGCCAATAGTTATAAAGTTAGCAAATGTTACATCTATAGCATTAGTAAAGGTACATGTTTAGTTTTCCCCTGTCTTACATGTATTGATCTGACAAATCACAATGTTTTAACAAGAACAGAAGTGAAAACATTTAAAATCTTTTTATGACATTTGTAATAAAGCTTGAAACATTGACAGTAAATATTTGAACCAGTTGTTGTTGAATGGTTGCACAGATTGATGCTGTGGTGGCGCTGAGTGATGTTGTTTTGGGGAGAAGTGATGCTGTGGCGTTCAGTGATGCTGTTGTAGCTCATAGTGATGTTGTGGTGCCCCTGAGTGATGCTGTGGTGGTGCTGAGTGGTGCTGTGGTGGTGCTGTGGTGGTGCTGTGGTGGTGCTGTGGTGGTGCTGCAGAGTGGTGGTGCTGTGGTGGTGGTGCAGAGTGGTGGTGCAGAGTGGTGGTGCAGAGTGGTGGTGCAGAGTGGTGGTGCAGAGTGGTGGTGCAGAGTGGTGGTGCAGAGTGGTGGTGCAGAGTGGTGGTGCAGAGTGGTGGTGCAGAGTGGTGGTGCAGAGTGGTGGTGCAGAGTGGTGGTGCAGAGTGGTGGTGCAGAGTGGTGGTGCTGTGGTGGTGCTGTGGTGGTGCAGAGTGGTGGTGCTGTGGTGGTGCAGAGTGGTGGTGCTGTGGTGGTGCAGAGTGGTGGTGCTGTGGTGGTGCAGAGTGGTGGTGCTGTGGTGGTGCAGAGTGGTGGTGCTGTGGTGGTGCAGAGTGGTGGTGCTGTGGTGGTGCAGAGTGGTGGTGCTGTGGTGGTGCAGAGTGGTGCTGTGGTGCTGTGGTGGTGCAGAGTGGTGCTGTGGTGCTGCAGAGTGGTGCTGTGGTGCTGCAGAGTGGTGGTGCAGAGTGGTGCTGTGGTGCTGCAGAGTGGTGGTGCAGAGTGGTGCTGTGGTAGTGCTGTGGTGGTGCTGTTGTGGTGCTGCTGAGTGGTGCTGTGGTGGTGCAGAGTGATGCTGTGGTGGTGCAGAGTGGTGCTGTTGTGGTGCAGAGTGGTGGTGCAGAGTGGTGCTGTGGTGGTGCAGAGTGATGCTGTGGTGGTGCAGAGTGGTGCTGTGGTGGTGCAGAGTGGTGGTGCTGTGGTGGTGCTGCGGTGGTGCCGAGTGGTGGTGCTGTGGTGGTGCCGAGTGGTGCTGTGGTGGTGCCGAGTTGTGCTGTGGTGGTGCCGAGTTGTGCTGTGGTGGTGCCGAGTGATAATGTAATGCTGAGTGGTGCTGGGGTGGCGCTGGTTGATGCTGTGGTGGTGCTGAGTGATGCTGTGGTGGTGCCGAGTGATGCTGTGGTGGTGCCGAGTGATGCTGTGGTGGTGCCGAGTGATGCTGTGGTGGTGCCGAGTGATGCTGTGGTGGTGCCGAGTGATGATGTGGTGGTGCCGAGTGATGCTGTGGTGGTGCCGAGTGATGCTGTGGTGGTGCCGAGTGGTGCTGTGGTGGTGCCGAGTGGTGCTGTGGTGGTGCCGAGTGGTGCTGTGGTGGTGCCGAGTGGTGCTGTGGTGGTGCCGAGTGGTGCTGTGGTGGTGCCGAGTGGTGCTGTGGTGGTGCCGAGTGGTGCTGTGGTGGTGCCGAGTGGTGCTGTGGTGGTGCTGAGGGATAATGTGGTGGTGCTGAGTGATGCTGCAGCAGTTATGTCATACAGGGACACATTCTTTTGTAGCAAGCAAAGGGTGAGTAAGTGATTTGCGCTGAATCACAGGATGTTCAGCAGACGTCCAAAGCCCGGAGCCGGCAATTCTGAGCGTTAAGCCACACCCTGTCTTGGTTCTGTAATGACAGCCAGAGCAGAGAGAGAGAGAGAGGGGGCTTGTACCTGTCTTAGATGCTTGGTATGTTGGGCAGGTCAGTGTTTTAGGGTATAACTTACGGCGACAAGCCCTTAGCCGTGGGCTGCACGCATGCCCCTAGAATTATGTTCTGACTTCTCTGCATTTCTTGCTGGGGACACAGATTAAGTCGCCGAACCTTTTAATATCTTTCCCCTGCCATATAAAGATGTGTTTACCGAGTCCCACGCTGTTTAAATGTAAACAATGTAAGTATGCTTCAGCTCACAAGTATGAATCCGCGCAAGGCCAGCTCTGCCTTCCATCCTTCAGCGCACGCTACGTTGGGATTTACTCCAATTATTCGCAGCGCTTAGCATTTGTAAACTTGCGAAGTGAGGCCGTGGTCACGATCTGTATTATTTTCAGTTCTTAGAAACAACAGCAGTGCGCAATCCTCCCTGTCCGTGGACAGCTGATAAGATTTCACCGGGTGCTCATGGCTGGAGGTGGATAGACTTTGCTCGCTCGTGCACACGCCCGGGGCGAGTCAGATTCTAAAGTACACACCCTGCTCGTTGCGTCTAGGCCCCAGCCATTAATTCGCATTTACAAATGAACGTACCTTGTAATGAGTCTTAGCTGGGCCCAACGGACGGTTGTATGTATAGTGTCCTGGCGAGATGGTGAGCTAGGCGTGTATGAAAAGAAGGTAGGCACTATACTTCTGTGAGGGCAGGATCTGAAGCTGGGGAGAGAGAGTGCAAGTTGCCTAAAGAATTGGAGTTTGTAGTATTTCTTTCAAACATGCCCCTAGAATTACTGAGTCCCACGCTGTTTAAATGTAAAGTGACGTGCCTCGCGCGGCAGCAGGAACGGACGGTTGTATGTATAGTGTCCTGGCGAGATGGTGAGCTAGGCGTGTATGAGAAGAAAGTAGGCGCTATACTGTTAAAATGTGGAATTTCAAACCATTCATTAAGCAGGATGGCTCCGTCTAGTGGTCCTTGTGCAGTGTGTACTGAGCCATGTGGTATGATGTGATGTGATATATTTTCTGCCAATGTGCAGTGTAAAGTCCAGTAGCCTTGCTAATACATGTTTATGTGATCGAATCTGGAGTGATAGGGTATGCTGGGTTGTTTTTGGGGTTGACGAGTGAGAGGAAAGTGTGAAGAAACCTGGCGGGAGGATCCTATTTGAAATGCTAACTTTGTTCAGCTGTGCATGGATGTGTTTCGAGGTCGTAGATGGTTGGTGTGAGTCAGTGGCAGAGACAGTAAGGTATCATGCAGATGGGGCGAATGATAACTGAAAGGGGACAGGAAAATGAAAGAAGCGGAAGGAAAAAGACAGGAGGAAGGAAAAGGTGTAGAGAAAGGAAGGTGAAGGAGGAAGACAGTCGGAAACGAGGACGGAGGAGGGGAAGGGGTGAGTAGACTTAAGAGGAGAGGCAGGAGGATGAGAAGGCGTAGAGAAGGGTGGGAGGGAATTAAAGTGGGAACAGCTAAAGGAACAAGGTTTGGAGATGGTGGGCAGAGAAAACTGCAGGACGAGCACTGGGGGAGGGCTATTAAATGAAGTGGGCGGAGAGGAGCCGAAGCAAAACAAGCGGGCGGGGAGCGGATCACTGTGAAAGAAGTGTAATTAGGGGGAGGAGAAGTGAGGCCGGGTGTGCTGGGGGGAGTAGAGATGCGAGTCACGGCCTGCGGCAGTGAAAAGTGAAGTTAATAATTAGGGGAGGAGAACTGGCAGAGGCCGGCCGAGCGCACGCTGGGGAAGCCTGTGGGAGGGAGGCTGATGCCTTTCATGTGGGGAAATGCGTGTGCTTGTGGTCACGTGATTCACGTGAACTGTTGGAAATCCGCTTTTTGGGAGCCTTGGGTTTAAGGGGTGAGTAAGTGATTTGCGCTGAATCACAGGATGTTCAGCAGACGTCCAAAGCCCTGAGCCGGAAATTCTGAGCGTTAAGCCACACCCTGTCTTGGTTCTGTAATGACAGCCAGAGCAGAGAGCGAGAGAGAGGGGGCTTGTACCTGGTTTAGATGCTTGGTATGTTGGGCAGGTCAGTGTTTTAGGGTATAACTTACGGCGACAAGCCCTTAGCCGTGGGCTGCACGCATGCCCCTAGAATTATGGACAGGTGAAGGTGGAGCTGGAGTCACGGACAGGCTGGGGTGGAGCTGGAGTACACGGACAGGCTAAGGTGGAGCTGGAGTACACGGACAGGCCTGGGGTGGAGCTGGAGTACACGGACAGGCCTGGGGTGGAGCTGGAGTACACGGACAGGCTGAGGTGGAGCTGGAGTAGACGGACAGGCTGAGGTGGAGCTGGAGTACACAGACAGGCTAAGGTGGAGCAGGAGTAGACGGACAGGCTGAGGTGGAGCAGGAGTAGACGGAAAGGTGGAGCAGGAGTAGACGGAAAGGCTGAGGTGGAGCAGGAGTAGACGGACAGGCTGAGGTGGAGCAGGAGTAGACGGACAGGCTGAGGTGGAGCTGGAGTAGACGGACAGGCTGAGGTGGAGCTGGAGTAGACGGACAGGCTGAGGTGGAGCTGGAGTACACGGACAGGCTGGGGGGAGCTGGAGTACACGGACAGCCTGAGGTGGAGCTGGCACTGAGGTTGGATGAGGAGCTATAGCACACGGACAGGCTGGATTAGAAGTGAGGGCAAATAGACAGGCTGGTAGAGAAGGTGTACACACGGGCAAGCAGGGTGAGAAAGTGGGGCACACGGACAACTTGTATTATATTAATATAGTAGCACGCAAGTAATGGAGTCAGTGTCATGAGTAATGTGTTTTGAGACCGAATAGCGTGCATGAGAGGGAGTGGGGGGGAGGTGGAATGGACGAACGTGCAGCTGAGTGAGAGAGAGGCTGTGCTCTGCGTGTTTGCGCGCACAAAAAGAAAATAGACATTTATCCAAAAGCATGCCAAAAGCATGAAACTTGTAGGATATATTTAGATGCAATGGCGGAAACATCAATGACAACTTGTAATATATTAAAAGAATAGCATGCAAGTTGTGACTTATGATGTGACTGGAGATGTGCCTTTGTTTCGTCCCCTTAAGGTCAGATTTGCATTTCACAGGGGATGTCTGTCCACAGATAAGAATCTTTATGGCTCAGCTTAAAGCACTCCATTATCCTGGTGTGCTTTAAGCTGAGTGAAGCAATGGTGTCTACATGGGCTGGGGGGAGTAGAAATGCGAGTCACGGCCTGCGGCCGTGAAATGGGAGTCACAACCTGCGGCCGTGAAAAGTGAAGTGAATAATTAGGGGAGGAGAACTGGCAGAGGCTGGCCAAGCGCACGTTGGGGAAGCCTGTGGGAGGGAGGCTGATGCCTTTCATGTGGGGAAATGCGCGTGCTTGTGGTCACGTGATTCTCGTGAACTGTTGGAAATCCGCTTTTTGAGAGCCTTTTGAGAGCCTTAGGTTTAAGTCTTGGTTTAGCAGTGGTTTAGCGACATTAGACTTGCATATTCATTCCTGCGGAATGGAATAGGCGAGACCTAAAAAGGCACGATAGTGCAAATACGTTCTCTCTTCCTCTGATCCCAGCTTTCTCAACCTCTTGTGGTGCTCTCCACTTTATTGCCGGTGGTGTCTCTTGGCTAACTTATTTTTTTATCTGAATGCATTTTTTATTCCTACCTTTCAGATGCACACTTTCTCCTGCTCCCTCTGATTCTCTGGAGTCCTTTCAATCTCCTGCCATTTTACTTCCCTCATTTGGCTCTCTCCTGAACGCTAATTCTGTTCTACTCTTACTGTCATCTTACATAACTATTGCTGTCCACCCATCACTCCATGATCAAGACAATCAACCAGCAACTCGCCAAACACCTGGAACACACCAACCTTCTGGACCCCTGTCAATCCAGATTCTGAGCCAACCACAGCACGGAGACAGCCCTGTTTGCAGCCAGAGACGATATCAGGGCCCTCCTGAACCACGGCAAAAGTTAGCCTCCTCCTCCTGGACCTTTTATCTGCCTTCAACACCATTTTCCATCACATCTTCATCAACAGACTCCACCAGAGCGGAATCCAGGTAGCCTCCCTCAAATGGATCACCTCATACCAAGAACCCAGAGAATCCGTCTCCTACAATTCACCTCGAAACATGAGAAGATCTCCTGCAGCACCCCCCAAGGATTGTCCCTCTGCCCCACCCTTTATAACGTACACTTGACCCCCCCTGGCCAACTGCGTCAGATCTCACAGACTCAACATCATCTTCTACACAGACGACACCCAGCTCATCCTCTCACTCTCAAAAGACCCCTCCACTTCCAACTTCCACAGATGTACATTGAACATTTGCCGACTGGATGAAGAACAACTGTCTGAAGCTCAACACAAACAAGATTGAGGTCCTCTTCTTTGGGAACACCACCTCACCATGGAACAAGGCATGGTAGCCCGTTGAACTCTGCCCATCCCGTGCCCCGACAGACAACACCTGCAACATCAGCATTTTTCTTGAACAGCAAGCTATCTCTGAAGAAACAGGTAACACAGTCTCATCCGCCTGCTTCCACACCCTGCGCATGCTCTGCAAGATCTTCAGGTGGCTACCAGTCAACAGCAGAAGGAACGTCACACAGGCCCTGGTCACCAGCAGTCTGGACTTCGGGAATTCACTCTGTGTAGAAATCACCACATGCCTCCTGAAGAGACTATAGGCAATAAAAAAACTCAGCAGTAAGACTCACACGTGATCTTCCCAGGTGGCCCCACATCACACCCCACTTCAAAAAGCTACACTGGCTCCCGAACCAAAAGAGATGGTAGTTCAAGATTTTGACCTATGCACGTAAAGCCATACACAACAAAGATCCAGAATGCATCAACAAACTCATGAATTTCCACCAACCAACTAGAGCCCTACGATCTGCCTCCCTCTTCCTCGCAGGCACCCCTGGATCCGCAAAGCCAACATAGGCGGACGGTCTTTCTCACACCTGGTGGCCAAAGCTTGGAGCAACCTTTCCCTGCACCTCAGGACCGCCTCATCGCTCCAACCATTGAGGAAAGGGCTTAAGATCTGGCAGTTCAAATGAACAGATCACCACACAGCAGCTAGCAACTCCAACATCTTGAGACCCTCGTGGGTGATTTGCCGTGCTTTATATAAATGATTCATTGATTTAAGACAAATACATAGCTAGCTGTAGGAACATTTCTTCTGTGTGCCAGGATGTTTCATGTCCTTTATTCAGGCATTGCAGAGTTCCCGTGCTGTCACACTTCTCAAAAATGATCCTCACTATTCTCCTGACTATCAGCAATTCTCCATATGATAGTTGTTAAACCAGGAGGGCATCTAATGTCGTGCAACAGAGAATGGCCAGGGCCTTCGATATATTTGGGTCCAGACTTATCAGTACATTTATAAACTGGGGTAGAGATTTCAGTGGCAAAGAATGCTCATGCAACTCCTCGCTGGTTATATGTATTATGATTTTTTATGAGGTTTTCTAGAGTCTGAATTATGTTCCAGAGGGTGTTGGAGTACTTTAAATGGTTTAGGATGCAGCGCCATCCTTTATATGAAGGGCTTTACAAGTTTTACCTTCTACGATGGAAAGTAACATTCTACAAAGCTGTGGATCATGTGTACCTAGAAGCAGCTCTCACAGGTAGGCTCTTGGAAGGCTTCATTACACAGCTGTTGAAGCCTGGAAGTTGCCCTTTGGTTACTGTTCTTTACACTACATGTGTGTAACATTTCATACCTAACCTCAATTGCCTGTGTTTTGGTACAGAGTGGCTTCACTTTTGAAGAGCTGGTAGGTTTGGTCATAACGTTCGATCTCTTTTCATCAGATGGTCTGTTATCGAAAAGAGGGCAACCAATACCAGGATATTCACTTACTCAGTACCTATTATTGTTGTAGGTCCTAAGTTAATGGCTGTTGTACAATCAATGTGTTTACTAGTAAAATGTGCATCTACTCTCCTTATGCTTTTCAATTCGAAGAAAATCTACAGCCAGTAGATCTCTAGGCAGGCCAACTGCATCAGCACAACCGTACTGATTATATACAGCCCCATACTCCCATCACATGCACGCCACTACTCCCAGCCTTATAGTTAGCTAAGCGTTTGTCACCTCCCCTGAACTCCCATATTAAGTTTCAGGCACACCTCACAATACACCAACAACATGTATTGGGTACAGCTCCAGATGCCATCATATACACAACTCTAATCAAAGTTACAATATTGTCTAAGAGTTTCACCTCAAAGTAAGCCTCGTGCAAGTTTTTTTGACTCCGATACATTGGTTCAGCAATCTGTTAACTAGCTTGAAGATGTTACTTTAACTATACCCAGGGCCACTGAAATTATGAGGCAGAGGAGTGCCAAATTATGCATGAAGATCGAATAAATTATGCGGCAAGAAAAGCCAAATTATGCTGCACATTTTGTAATAGTTTTACTTCATTATTTAGATATTTTTACACTTGTTAAAGCTGTCTAGGCTTATGTGGCACCTCATTACGCCCTTCAGTGCAGGTTTTAGCCAGTGGATGAAACCTTCACTAACTCCCCAGAGTGTCTGTTAGCTATTGAATGGCATTGGGGAGGTGTATAAGGGCCCCTCTGGTGCTCTGTACCAGAGGGACTCCTTTGTGTCATTTTATCCTCGTGCTGCACGGGAAGAGCTTCCTGAGCAGCCGGAGTCTTTTTTTAGGTCGAGCCTGTAGCAACGCATGCGCTGCTCTGGCGAGACTTCTTGTAAGGGGCTTCAGAAAGCTCACCACACGGTAGTGCGTGTTTTTATTTTTTTGTTCAGAGAAAGACAGCACGCAATTGGGCAAAGGCGGGTGCATGTCCCGCCTTTGCTCTGCCCACGGCCTATTGCTTTCGGTTACCCGTACAGGCACCATCTGTTTTGAATTATCATGCCCAGACGTGCGCGTGATAATTCAAAACAGATTGCTCACTGTGGCGTGCGCGCACCATTCATTTCGATTCACTGTCTCGTCTCACTCGCGGCACTGCCAGCGCATCTCTGTGCGGTGGCAATTCGCGTGCTTAGATTGTCCTTTTGCAGTATCCACTCCCTCAATGCTGTCAGTGTTTTGTCCTGTTGCTGCAGTCAAACACCAGCTTCTGCACACTGTGGCTCTGCAGTGCTTTGTCTGACTCCCAACTCGGTCCAAAGGCTATACACTCAACTCACCGTGTGCTCTCCCTTTCATACTCTGCAGTCTGTCGCACTGTGCAGAGCTGTCAGCATGTGATCCTCCTGTCTGACACTCACTCGGCGCAGGTCTTTTCTCACTCCGCACTATTTACAAGTCAATGAGGGCTGCTCTCCATGCACTTATTTTGATGGCAGTCCGTATTCCACGCGTTGTATCGGGCGCCCTGCCTCATTTTACTCTTTTTATCGTACCGTCCCTCCTGAGCAAGCAGCGCAATTGCTGCGTGCCTTCAGTTGATCACAATGGGTCTAGTTTTTTCTTCTCGAAGCACCTGGTCCATTAGCAGTTGCCTGTGTTTCTCTCAAGATTGATGGGATAGATACCTCAATGCTTTAAACGCTCGAGATTGCATTATGCCGTGGTCTGCGGGTCACGAAATGTTGATCCCAATAAGTCAGCTCAGCTTTTCTTTCTTGTTTGGTCAGTGTGCCAAGTAGCATCCCAAGCATCCATAGTAACCCCTCCAAGAAACGGAACAAGCGGCTTTTGAAGATAATCCGTTATATTCAAACAGCTGCACCCTGCCGGTGTTTCGGTCTTCTACCGTGTCTTGCGCGGTGCCAGTCTCTTCTGCTTATCTTGCGTTCTTATTGTGTGTCTCACCTGACGTTCAAACCCTGTACGGTCTCAATCTTCACTGTGTGCCTGATGTCACGGTCATCAACACACTTGCCTCCTCTGCAATCTGTGTTTTTATTGTGCATTTCTAAATTTCCAACTTTACTACGGCCCAAGGTCCCATCACTGTTTATTCAACAACTCTTAAACGCAGTCTCCGTCCTCCTTCCAATTAATTTTCACTTCTGTTTAACATGGACAGCGTCGCCCCTTGTTTAATGCTTGCCCTTAAATTAGTTACATGGCCCTGGGACCTCAAACTGTTTGCATATGCAAGGTTCCCTAACGCACGTGCAAAATTAACCTCAGAGCGCCCTCGCCATTTTTCTGAAAACAAAAGCACATTTATAGCAATTGCCCTCCTCTGGGGTCAGAAAAGGGGGCATCTTCTTTAACACAGTGCATGTAAATAAAAAACTTCTCTGCGACTTACAAATTTGCCCAATTCATTTCAAGTGGCAGTCATTGACTGACCCTGACATTGAACTAAACGCTGCCCTCTTGCAGTGAGAAGGCATCCAGCTCCAGTGAACGGGTGCATAAAAATCTCGAGTTTCCTTGAGCTACTCCACAAACCACATTTGGCTAACATACTGCACTCAGTGGCTCTAGAACTGAAAGGCAAGTTCCCCTTCTTACCACGGAAGGAATGCTATGCATGAAAATTAGGGATATTCCCTGTAGAGATGTATACTTGTCAAAGAAATGAGTTCAAAGTAGTGGGCCAGATCAAAAAACATTTTTGGCTTGCACGATTGCATGTCGATGGTGAGTAATAAGGCGTATGACTAGTGCAAACACCTTTTTCCACCTTATTCCTCAATCAGATTATCTTAAGGATTTAATGTGTGACAAGAATATGTATGTATATTTAAGAAGACCAACTATAGTTGCAATACTTCGATAACGCAAACCCATATTACAACACCCTGGAATAACAGCACTTTGGCGCAAATAATAACAAAACAATGCAGCAATAAAACACCCACAAATATTCAATGCAATACAACAATACAGTCCAATGCACAAACAAAATGCAATAACATAAATCAATCCCAACAAAAAAAAACTGAATAAAACATACCAACACAACACATCAAAACAATGTAACACAGTAATACTAAGATTAAACGGCACAACAGCACAGCTTTGTAACTGTGCAGCACAGCTTTGTAATTGTGCAGTGTTAGTTTGTGCTGTGTTGTATTTATGTGCTCTGGTGTTGTGCCATTATGTGGTGCTTTTTTGTGCCCTTTAGTTACTTTAATGATAACAACGCATGCTTGATTCCAGCTAAAGGCAGCACATTCCTTTAAAGTAAAAGTGAAAAAGTATTGTACCATTCTTTAAGGCTGTAACATGCCTGTGTTCAAGCTCTTATGCTAGTTAAGGTACCAGCATGTCCTTAATCGTGTCCGAGACCAGGAGGCATGTAAAGTGAGCACTGGACGTGCCAATAATAGATAAGTCTTCGCCACTTCCTTTGGCTTGCTCTTATCATAAATAGTTGAAGACCTAGAGCAGTGCTCTTTTACCCAGTGCTTGAAATGGAAAAATAGAAGTGCAGGTACCTGCTTGTTTCTGAGAAGTGCCGATACTCTCCAATTAAAAGTATCGTATGTCTCTTGAGAAGTGCAGGTATTCTCCCTCTCGAAAAAAACAAGCATTGGTATAGCCAATAGGTCGTGCCTTTGGGACCTTATAAGTGTTTAGCCATGCAACACTTGATGTTGTTGCACCAAGGAGATTGTGCTGGATAACTAAACACTTATAAGGTCCCAAAGGCGAGACCTATTGGCTATGCCAATGCTTGTCTTTTCTTTAGTGTAATGACTATCAGGGAGGGTCAGTGCATGCCCTCATTCTGCTAGAGCTCTCTGCAGCGTTTGACATTGCCACACATCATACTTATCCAAAGCATGCAGGAGATAGGTATCCATTCTAAGGCCCTGCAGCGGTTGTAGTCTTTTCTAACTAATAGAACTCAATCCACCCATCATCCCCCTTCAATCATACCTGCTTTCAATAAATCAAGGAGTCCCCCTTTGCCCGACCCGCTTCAATGTCCTTCAATACATGAGACCACTAGCCGCGATTATATGAACATGTGGCTTTGAAATTGTGTCCTAAACTAATGGCACTCAGCTTATTATCTTTATCACACATCTCATTGAAGAGATGGGACACAGGTTTCTAGATTGCATGCATAGTATTGCTTTCTGGAATGAATAGAGCTAAGACAGGGGTCATTCTTTTTGGTAAGGCAAAGACCATTTGAGCCCAGAATTGGTGGTCTTACAAGCTTGTCTCCTCTCCTTCACTCCCTTACACATTTAGGAATACGGTAATTATCATTGACCATTCCCTTCCATGAAAGAGCAAGATATGCAGTCTGCTGTGTCTGCCATGGGATCCTGCTCCGTTGTGCAAAGTCCTTCAGTGACTTTCTTTGCACTGTCCTAAAGCGGTCATCCAAGCACTAATAACTTGTCGGTTGGACTACTGTAATGTGTTTACATGGGCATTGCCGAATCTATATGGAAAAAACTTTTCACCACGCCGCAGCCCATCCGGGGCTTATCTTGCCCACAGGCTCTCTCATGTCCCATCACTTAAGTCTACACGGATTACATGTGCGTACTTGATCTGTATTGAAACTCCCACGCCAGTCACACAGGGCTATCCATGCTGCTGTCCCTTGTTACATTCGTAAAAGAATATATTTTCATAGACCTGTTGGAATCCTCAAATCCCTCTCTTTGCCTCTGACTGACACCCCTATGTCTGTCTTTCCAGGTCAGGTGGCCATTAATTTCGATATCTTGTGGCCCCCACCACTGGAACACCCTTCCTTTGGATATACAGTGCACAACTAACTTATTTGAGCTCAGGAAACTGCTCAAAAGTTGTATTGTTTGATCCCCTTTCCTTCCTGTTCTAGACGTTGAGCTGTCTGTGTCGGCATCTCCTTTTGGGAGTCTCTAGTGTCTGGATAACCCCCTCCCTCGGGTTAGTTTAGGGCTATATAAACCCTCCTAACTTAACATGAAATATTAGAACAGTGACTACTTTATTGTTCTTTGCTATTTTTATTTATCATCCAACCTTAGAACTTTTGTAATGAAACTTGACCAATGCTAATGATTGACTGATTTACTGTAATACTGAAATCACAACAGGGTTGCATTTTTTATGCACTAAATTAACTTGTGAATATCTTTTAAAGAGAAACATGTATAAATAGTTTATAATTCATGTATGTTTGTCATTTATTTTTCTAAAGAGACATGATGCTAACCAAAAAGCTGCAACGCTCTCTGCCTGAAAGCTTCATTTTTGGAGAGCCCCTAGAAATAAATGCAATTTTTTAAATTAAAAACATCAGTTTTGTGCCTACTCTATAATTTGTACCCTTAAATAGCAAACATATATTTACCATGCAATATTTCATTTATGATATCTACAGGCTTTATCAAAAAATTATATTGTATTGCTGGTGATTTTGATATTCTGAACCATGTATTTTACACTGATAAAATTCCAAATAAAAACATGGAAACAAAGCTAAATTCAACCCTTTCTTTCCCCAGTTCCAGATTCTGAACTTTTAACGGTTCCAGATGGATGGAAAGAACCAACCTTTACCAAGGAAGACAACCCAAAGGGACTCCTAGAAGAAAGCAGCTTTGCAACATTATTTCCAAAATACAGAGAAGCCTACTTGAAGGAATGTTGGCCATTAGTGCAGAAAGCCCTGGATGAGCAGGTATGACGGTTTCCTAGATATACAGTATGAGTTTAACTTATGTTTCTCAAATCTTTCAGATTGTGTGAGCGTGTTACGTTGGTCTTGGCTGTGCATTTGCTAATGATATTTCTCCCCATATGGTTTGTTTTTTAGGTTCCCTGTCTGCAATGATTGGCCATTGTGATCATTGGTTACTGTGTTCCAAAAGTGAAAATTGAACTTTCAGATCTAAACACAGGACACATTTAGGAAGTTGACTTAGATTGGCATTTATAATCTTGGCTCCCAGTTGTAGACATGGAGTATAAATGAATTACTTCTCCCAACAGGAGAAGTACAATTGTTAAATAAGGGTTCTTTGTTTTTTTCCCCTTTTACACATGTTCTAGTATTGTCTTCTAAAGCAATAAACAATGAACAGAATTCCCTCACGACCTATGTAATGAAAATGATACCACTTCTATAATTTTACTCTTATTATTTCACACAGTATAAGGCAACATCAACTTTTTTTCGTTTGTATTTTTTATTTTTATTTTTTAATTTTTATAAGTACAAAAGTCACATTTGTCAGTTTATCGTTTATAGCATATGTATTTCCTGAAAGTCATTTGATCAAATACACAATAATTCGTTTAAGACAATAAAAACATTTTGTCAACCGTGCAGAAAAAACATATATAAATATACAAATGAATTTCACAACACACAAACTCACTCATTCATACTACAATCACTCTTTTTTCTGCGTCTGAGGGATTGCAGATAGATACGCGATTTATTACGCAAGGTCGACGCGTTTCGGTGGTATAAAACCACCTTCCTCAGGACCTTCTGGCAGAAAAGACAGATATTCTTTGCACAAAAACAATCACTGCACGGTATGATATCCGAGATTTTTCTAAGGTACAAACCTGCTTCGGTCAACCAGTCTCAACATGAACACGCAATATTCTTTGGACGATCCACGCATTAAAAACGCCTATTTCTTAATCTTATGTAGACCTCGGGTTTTGTCTTGGGTTCTTTCTTTTTTCAAGAGCCAAATGATTCTTTTTATCGCTCTCGTATCCACAAGTGAAGAGGCCTCCTTTTGTATCTATTGTGTTTCGATATCTTTTCTGTGTTGGCCACGTCTATTTTAAATTTATAATATAGCTTTTTTACGCGTTGTTTTGCTTCCCAATTCCGTAGATATCTCCTCGTCACCTTCTCCTGTATCTATTATTAGCAGTGTTCTTTCTTTTAAGTTGACCACGTGACCGGTCCACGCGTTGTGACGAGGAGACACCTTCAGAATCGGGAAATTTAGCACTGCGATCTAAAAGCAAGATAGACGTGGTCAACTTAAAAGAAAGAACACTGCTAATAATAGATACAGGAGAAGGTGACGAGATATCTACGGAATTGGGAAGCAAAACAACGCGTAAAAAAGCTACTATTATAAATTTAAAATAGACGTGGCCAACACAGAAAAGATATCGAAACACAATAGATACAAAAGGAGGCCTCTTCACTTGTGGATACGAGAGCGATAAAAAGAATAATTTGGCTCTTGTAAAAAGAAAGAACCCAAGACAAAACCCGAGGTCTACATAAGATTAAGAAATAGGCGTTTTTAATGCGTGGATCGTCCAAAGAATATTGCGTGTTCATGTTGAGACTGGTTGACCGAAGCAGGTTTCTACCTTAGAAAAATCTCGGATATCATACCGTGCAGTGATTGTTTTTGTGCAAAGAATATCTGTCTTTTCTGCCAGAAGGTCCTGAGGAAGGTGGTTTTATACCACCGAAACGCGTCGACCTTGCGTAATAAATCGCGTATCTATCTGCGATCCCTCAGACGCAGAAAAAAGAGTGATTGTAGTATGAATGAGTGAGTTTGTGTGTTGTGAAATTCATTTGTATATTTATATATGTTTTTTCTGCACGGTTGACAAAATGTTTTTATTGTCTTAAACGAATTATTGTGTATTTGATCAAATGACTTTCAGGAAATACATATGCTATAAATGATAAACTGACAAATGTGACTTTTGTACTTATAAAAATTAAAAAATCTAAATAAAAAATACAAACGAAAAAAAGTTGATGTTGCCTTATACTGTGTGAAATAATAAGAGTAAAATTATAGAAAGTGGTATCATTTTCATTACATAGGTCGTGAGGGAATTCTGTTCATTGTTTATTGCTTTTGTTGCTCCTCTCTTTCCCTGACCTGTAAAGTAAATATAGAGGGGGTCCCATATATATGTTAATACTAGTATTGTCTTCTACCTTGCTCAGAAATAAAAATCACATCTGTTCTAAAAAAATTTCATTGAAGTCCCAGTGTATGGAAGTGCTGGATCCAAATCTAGCTATTGAGTGTCCTGGTTGTGTGCTGGTTTGCTGCTCCGGGGATACAGCTTATTAGAGTGAAGTATAATTTCTTCTCCCGTCTTAGACCAACTTTTTGGATCCACTTCTAAAATGGTGGCCAAATTAACTGGTTTTGATAGCGGAGAGTGATCATGCTTTAAATGAGATATGCATAATTACGACACAGACTGTGGAATTAGCGTTATTATAGAGAATAAGAAGGATCAAAACAGAGGTCTGAATCTCACTATATCCCGTTTCCATGCTAACCATTACAAAAAGTAAATTCCTTAAATCCCGGTTTTTAAACTGTTACATGCCCTCTTTGCCTTTGTGTCTCTGTGTATCTTTCTGTCTCTTATTTCCTCTCTCCCTTTCTCTTTTCCCCTCTTTCTTCCCTTTTTTATTTGCTATAATGTATGTAATTCTTTGTTGTGGCTGCAGATTTTGCCAGAGTCCGATGGATCTTCTTGAACCTTCAACACAATTTTCTTACAAAGGCATAAACTCCCTAAAGGGCCCTATTGAAAGAATCCGCAGGAGTTTAGTTGTCTTTAGTTGTTTACTAATGAAATTCTGAATTCCCATACTCTGAAGTTAGTTCACCTTCAGAACTTGCAATTTACGCTGCTATGGGATTCTTAATCTCCCACTGTGCTGTAGATCACTCAAGTTCAAGGCTTCTTTAGCATTGACATAATGCAAAGAAACCACATGGCTTATTGCCAACAAATTGTAATTGTTGTCCTTCATGGTATGGGTAACATGCTATTTCTTTAATGTGTAGGAAATTACCATTTGTGATAAATATATCTAGTCTGATAACCACAAATATCAGAGCGATTCTCTCCCTTAGGGGCAAAGAGGGTTACGTTTACAGTGTCTGTTTAAAAAAACTTTGCATCAGTTAAGTATATATTTTAGCACCGAGTGATTCCATATCTCATAGTTCTGGCTGAGTTGTATCTTTGAATGACCACATATACTGCAGCTTTATTGCCCAGTGGTATAGCCAAATGTAAGGCCAACTGGCCCACTTGTTGCAAAATAGCTTGGAGCCAGATATTCTTGCATTGCTTTTGGGTCAGGTGAAGGATGGTGTGACAGATTGTACCTCATGTAACAATGTCTTTAGTGCACCTTGGACGGCTTGGAGGATAATATTAGTCTCAGCAGGGCCATTATTTTATTGAGATTTATTGTGCCAATAATAATAAATTCTGCATTCTGCCGTGTGTAGGAAGCTGGCCCTTTATATAGTGGACCAAAATGAGGTATATTGTGTCAAGAGTCAAGGCAACCCTTATTGGTTTACAGAGTCAAAGATTATAACACTAAATGCTCTCTTTTGTCGTAGTGTGGGCTAGCAGTTTAGGCTTATCAGAGGTTAGTGAAAAGCTTTTGTTTTACTCACAGAGGCAATAAATTAGACACACACTCCAGAATAAATCCGAAACCAATTTAGTAAAATAACTCGTGTTTTTATGTCATTTTTGATACCAAGAACTTCCTTGTCAAGTAAGTACTTTTTAAAATATTGGATTTCACAGGTAAGTAAATAATGCTTCTCTATGGTCGAAAAGGCATATGTTACGTACAGGTATTTACAGTCCTTTTCTGGGGTCTCCTTCGGCACTTAGGGTTGTCGGGGACCAAGGTCCAAAGTACCACCAGCAGTTACTTTTCACCCTCCCTGATGCGTCTGGGTGTAGAGGTGCTGGTCGGTATGGTAGCTATGCACAATATGCCTGTGGAAAGCAGGGGGCACAAAGAAACAGGCTGCAAAGGGGAACTTTTGGACAAGTCTGGGAGCTCCCAACAGGGGGTGTGAGGGGGGGGGCTTGGGTCACAAGAGTCCTGTGAGTAAGGGGGCACAGCCGGTTTATCGGTACCTAGGCTGGAGCGCTTGTGTGCAGAGGGGAAAGGTCAGCTCAGCTCTGTGCATCTTATGGCTTTGCAGTTGTCGGTCTCGCCGGTTGCTGGTGCAAAAATCAGGACTGCTGGGCCACTGTGGAAGTTAGTCTCTGCTGTGCTGACGTCTCTCGACGGCTGCTCAGTCTAGGTGTCTGTTAAAGTCCCGACTGGACTGAAACAGGCCTTGGCTGCTGCAAGGGATCTTGTACCCCGGATATTAGTCCTGTGCGGCTCTGGTTGATCCTGGTGTCCTCTCACTCGGTGGGGGAGACACCTTTTACCTTCAGGAGGCCAGGTACCTCTTCCTAGGGTGCTGCTGCATCCGGCTGGTCGGTAACTGCAACACAGTAAACCGGACTCTGCTTCTTCGATGCCTGCGGACTGAAGGGGGTAGTTCCTCTACTCCAAGGGAGATTG
Source organism: Lissotriton helveticus (assembly GCF_964261635.1). Lineage (NCBI taxonomy): Eukaryota > Metazoa > Chordata > Amphibia > Caudata > Salamandridae > Lissotriton > Lissotriton helveticus. The sequence continues at coordinate 930,810,955 of NC_136057.1, forward strand.
CTGGCAATTTGCGAAGGGTTGGCAACCTAACGTGGTTCTTGGTAGTTGCTCAGCTGCAAGTCACTCGGTCACAATTGTTGAGATTGGAACCAGCAGGGTTTTATGCCAAAAGTCCTCAGTAATCTTCAGTTCTCAATGTCTTACAGCTCTTCTTTGTCCTTTTTTTCTGGATCCGTTGAGTCTAAGTTCCTGACACCAGGAGGGCCTCCTAAATACTCAATTTAGTGACGCTAAGGGGAGTGACCGTTAGTGGCCAATGAACTACTTACCATGAGCGTGTCTACACCCTCTATATGATCACTTTTTGTGGGAGGGGGCATAAAATTGACCCACTGAGCCTAATTCAGCCAAGATGGTGGAATTCTACGTTTTGTGTTCACTTCAGGTAGATCACCTTAGGGGTGGAGCTAGCCTGATGGTTGGAACACGCTTCCAGACTAGCTAATTTTTCCACCTGTCCTGGTGCCAAATGGGCCAGAGGCAGGCGGTGGCATTTCCCCTGTCCGGGGAAGCCTTGGGTTGCATATCAAAGGAGGAATAAGAGGCCTTTGAAGCTGCCTGCCTTGATATGCTGATTACTTAGCCATCCTGCTTGGAGGAGACAACAACACCTCCAGCCGGGGCAGGATTTGTTTCTGACCCCTGAGAGTGTGGGCTCTCACCTGCAGGGGGTCAGAAACCAGTCTGTGGTGGCAGGCTGGTATACGCCAGTCAGCCAGTACATGGTAGGTTTTCAGGGGGCACCTTTAAAGTGCCCTCTGGGGGCATGTATTAATAAATCCATCACTGTAATCAGTGTGGGTTTGTTAATCCAAGATGATTGATTCCAAACATCTCTAGTTTCTGTATAGCCATCATGTAGCTGGGGAATTCGTTATTACCAGTGTCCAACACATGTACTTAAAATGGCTTCCCTGTTCACTTGTAATATCTAATAATCAACTTAGACAGCACAGGGGCATACCTACCCATGTAGATATGTCCACACTTGTAGTATAGTGCACCCTGTCGTATGGGGGAGTCCCTTAAGATGGCACAATGCATGCTGCAGCCTCTAGGGAACCTCTTTAGGTTTCTTGCAGTTGGTTCCAGGGGTACCATTTACGAGGGTTCCAAAGGCTTAACATGTGCTGCTTTCAACAGGTCCTCTGTCTAAGAATCAAGATTTTATTAAAGACTAGGAGGCAGATATCGTATGGAAGACCGATACTGAGCATAAAAGTACATAGGCCTCACGCTAGCATCCAAGGTCATATTTTCTAAAACTGTACTTTAACCAATATTTCAGGTCTTCAGGGTTGAGTAAGCCCAACCTGCCCATGAAGTTTTTTTTCTCTCAATGAGCTCATCCACTTACCCTTTATATTCCTATATTTGATGATGATAAACTATGCTGGGGGGCACCCTGGCCTTCATTCCTTACTCACCTCCCCTACCTAGAACCACGTTTGATAAATCGTAGTTTGATCTGAGCTTAAGCTGCAACATTCTTTTGAGTCTGCGCTGGAGCAGTTGTTGTTCTCATGGCAGAACTCAATTTCTAAGGTTCTTTTATTTTGTAAGAAGTGGCCATCTGCTTCCCTCTCTGGGATACCATAATTTGGGCTCATTAAGAAACTAGCACCTTGAACCACAACTTACAAAAGGGTTCTGAGATGGCCACAAACCATTAACAATGTTAAAGCACAAGTACTGAAACCGTCGTACCAAACGCAAACCTGCCTCCCATTCTGCCGCAGCCCCCAGAAAATAAGATTCCACTTGCCGTCTAGTGCTAAAGAAACGCGCCCGAACAAGATGGGTGAAGTCTTAAACGTAACCTTCTCTTCTTGAACATCAGATGAAGGCTTAACTTACACCTATCGGGGAAAAGCGAGGAGGTGAAAGAGATGTGGTATATTTTTATAAATTATTGATTAGCTTGCCTTCTAAGAGCCCAAGATGTGCTGTCCAGGCTAAGTGCCAGAGGCCAAGGAGTAAAGTGAAAACTTGCCTTACCCAATAAACCTAGGAATGGTATTGATTGCTCCTTTTAGCGCAGACAGGCTCACCTTCCAGATGTCCAGGGTTGCAGCTTTTGGTCCAGATGAACCTGTAAACCGTACACTTGAGGGCTGGGCACAGAGCGAGTGATGTTTCTTGGGTAATACTAATGCCACAATTACTGCTGAGCACTGTAAATCTGTCCGTCTCCTTATGCAATGTAAAATGGCTTAAGACCCCAACATATCAGCGTGATTCATCCAGTGGCTTCTTTGTGTGCCAAATCCTTAAGTGGGTTTTTCTCCACCTTGCATCCCCAAGGGCTATTCATTTACTCTGTCCATCTTTTTTAAAACGAGCACGGATGGGTGCTTCAGCAGTAATAGAGGTAGGGGGCTCCAGTCGTGTCCACTTCTGCCGATGATGTTGTTAAGGTGGTGGCAGTTGCAGCCCTAGTCCAACAGAATAGACACTGCTGTGGGTGGAAGAGGCAAAGGCATCATCCTTCCCGCTCATTCACCTAGGTAATCCTGCTCCCATTAATGATTTTGAGATCTCTAATGTTTATTATCTCTGGGTTCCACAACTAGACTAACTTATAAATGTAAAAAAATTATCTTCCCCTCAGCACCGCAGACACCTATGCAACCTATCTTCTAAAGATGACAGAACTGGTCAAAAATGGAATATAATTCCTATAGGTACATTATGGGCTTTGTTGGTTAAATTTTTCTTATGCGTAAGAAATTCCAAGGCATGTGCCCGTTGATAAATCTAATTTCTCTAAACACAGTTCTTGTATCAAGTGTTCAAGATGAGGGGCATTCCTCTTCCCAGAGATATTCAAGTTGCTGAAGCATGGATATTGCCTGTAGATTTCAAAGATGCTTCTTTCTTGGTCCAGATCCTAAAGGACAACACAGATTACTCAAGTTGCAGTAGGGCAGTCGAATATGGTGTTTCCATTACCTTCCCTTCTGTGTGTTTTAACCCCTCAGTGCTTCATAAAGCTTCTTCCAGCTGCATATGCCATCTCAGCACTTGTAGATTTCAGCGTATAACCTACCTTGATGGAATTGAATCAACATGGAATTGTTGGTTAACTTCAAGGTTTGAAGTATAAGATTCCTCAGCTCCCATGCAGTGACTACATGGAATTTAGAAAGTTGCTGCAAGGTTCTTTTGTGAGAACTAAGTTTATCTTAATAGTGCCATAAAATGTGTGCTGTAGCATGCGTACTTGTGCAAAATTTTGAAGGATGGCTCTGTGATCTCCTATGTTCCATATAAAGCTTCCTTACACCACAAGTCTTATTTATTTCCTAGGGTTTCTGGTAAACCTTCCGTCATCACCTTGTATTCCCTCTGCTTAGTTGTTAACAGGAAACTTTGCTCAAACCTCCAGGAGAGAAGTATTGCTGTCAAATGAAGGCACCCAGGGGCCTATTTAAAGTTGACGGGTGGCCTGTACAGGAGTTTGTTTTTGAAAAACAAAAAGTAAATGACCTGACACCCTGGGAATTTTGTACCTACACCAATGGACTTCAGTGTGTTGGGCCATCCGTGTTAGAGCGGGTGGACCATCAGTTTGGCAGACTGGGTCCCGCACCACATTTGTATAATTTACTGTATGTACCCTGTCTGACAAACTCTAAATGAGGCCCTTAGTCTGAAATTAGACTAGAACTTTGCCAGAGTGATAGGTTCTCATCTCATCATTCACCCATGAGAGATCTTACCAGATTTTTTAACTGCATTATCTGTGAGTTATAGTCAAGCAGAAAGCAATGTGTTCACCTGTGCATCAAGCGAGTTTATTGTCCTGAATGACTCTAAGTCTTTTGACTTTACACTGAGGCGATCGTTAGGTTCACAACTAGTGATTGGCTTAAAGCTTTTTACTGGTGAGATTTGCTTAGTAAGTTTTAGAATTTCCATGGAATCACTACCAAGAATACTTAACCTTTCCGCTCCTTGTATGGTAGTTTGTTACTCCCCCTGACTATCAATTAGAGCATGTTCATTTCTAGTGTGTAGTTGGCCTGCTTGTTCGCGAGCACAGGGCTAAATTCAAAACTATTTTTCATTGCAAAAAAGTCATTGATCATCCTTATCATTTTTTATTAACCAGTAAGAATTTACTACTGTAATCAGCTTCTAATGTTATCTATCAGGTTTGATTCTGCGTCACTGGGTCAGTCTTTCAATCTTAAAAAAACTGTAAAAGTCATTTAAAGCACGGCGGAACTGCGATTAATAAAAAAAAAAAAAGTTATTTTCTACATCTGTTTTCCAAAGTGGTTCTCTTGATGGCCTTATTTATTCTACATTTGTATCATTATAATAATGTTGATTGTTTGAATTCATTTGGTTCCAAGTTGGGTGTTTGAAAATCATACCTGAAAATTGGTTCATGCTTTTTAGGTCTCGGCTAAGCGCGCGGAAGCGCGTTCTCGCCGAGAACCTATTGTCGCCGTGTCTGCTTTCCAGGAGACAATCCTGGCCGCGCGCATCGCCTTGGAGGCGATTTGAAACTGGCACGCGCCGCGCTCGCCGTGGCTGTCTCCTGGGAAGCGCAAACATACACAGGCACACCTCCCCTTGCACGCATGCGCACACACACACGAGCGCACATACACGCACGCACACAGAGACACTTCCCTGCCCCCCCACCCCCGCCGTCGCACACAGAGACACACACACAGGAGCGCACATACACGCACACATACAGAGACACCCCCGCCGTCGCACACATACACACACACACACCCGCACACACACGAGCGCCCCCCAAGGCCCACTTACCGCCAATCCGGTGTTCTGTCGCCTCTGCGGGGCTCTCCTTCAGGCATGGGAGCCCCGCGTCACCACTGCTCCTCGGACCAGGAACTCCGTGGGCGCGGGCTTCGCGCACAAGACAGAAGTCCCGCCCCCACACTAGGTTTCGTTTTCGAGTGCGCGCGCACATATTGCAGTCATTGGCCATTTTAAGAAGGGCTCGCTCTCCTGTTCAGCAGCTCTGTCGCTCTGCTTTCGTATCTTATCAAGGTAAAGTAAAGTAATGTTCAGCACAGATTATATGTATATGTCAGGGGACCTCCACACTGATTGTCGGATCGCAACACACAGGAATTTAAGTTAAATATTATGCCTCTGCCTTTGTAAGCATTTTATTTGGAAAGCAAATCCTGAAATACTGAATGCAGAAAGTGACATTTTATTCAGAATCCAAGTGTAAGATGTCCCTCTGAGATTAGAGACATGATTTCCAATGACAGGAGTTCCTGATTTAATCTTAAAGGTGGCATTGCTTTGATTAACATTGTTTTAAAGGATGGCTTTAATGCATGTTTGGTTTGTTTTCAAAACTTTTGAATGGTGTGCCCGTGCCTGAGGTGCATCATCAGAGCTGTGTGAATAATAACTCCGTCAGCCCCGTGAGTGAGGTGCATCATCAGAGCTGTGTGAATAATAACAGCTGTGAGCCCGTGCCTGAGCAGAGCTGTGTGAATAATAACAGCTGTGAGCCCGTGCCTGAGGTGCATCATCAGAGCTGTGTGAATAATAACAGCTGTGAGCCCGTGCCTGAGGTGCATCAGAGCTGTGTAAATAAAAACTGCGTCAGCCCCGCGCGTGAGGTGCATCATCAGAGCTGTGTGAATAATAACAGCTGTGAACCCGTGCCGGAGGTGCATCATCAGAGCTGTGTGAATAATAACAGCTGTGAACCCGGGCCTAAGGTGCATCATCAGAGCTGTGTAAATAAAAACTGCGTCAGCCCCGTGCGTGAGGTGCATCATCAAAGCTGTGTGAATAACAACTGTGAGCCCGTGCGTGAGGTGCATCATCAGAGCTGTGTGAATAATAACAGCGTCAGCCCCGTGCGTGAGGTGCATCATCCACATTGCTCAGGTCATCCAAATTCCTACACTCTGTACCACACTGCTTTCAAGAACAGCATACTCTTGCACACACTCTGACTGCTCACCAATTCAAAGTTTGCTAAAAAAGTTATGCAACGCATTGTCATACACAATGCCAATAACTCAAACTTTAATGCTGCGAGACCTATTGCATTGTAAATGCTTGTTTATTGTGCAGTGAGTTTGTCTTTTGTATTGTAATGAGTTTCTTTACTCATGGGAACTGTGTTGTCGCAAAAAGAGTACAGAGCAGATTTTGTATTGGTAGCATGGAGAGCGGTGAGTGTAAAACTTGAGCTTTACAGTTGTTTTGTTTTACTCCACAGTTTTCCTCACAGGTCTTTTATTTTGACCATGTTTTTTAGCATGTAAAGGCTTCACTAGACCTCATCGAAGGCAGCATGACAGTCAGCACTACCAAGAAGACCTTTGACCCATATGTGATCATTCGGGCTAGAGATTTGATTAAGCTGTTAGCAAGAAGTGTTCCTTTTGAGCAGGTGAGTCAAGCTGTTCAATTAAAGTCATACTTGGTTTAAAAAAAAAGTTTTACACAGTGGGATTTGTCTGCAATGTCATCTTATTCTGTGCCAAACATCTATCACATTTAGTGGATTGGAGTAAAGATTTGCACCCCTGAACGTTAACCATTACACTAACTGTTGTATTGTTCTTTGAACAGTTCAAATGTTTGGCGTGAAATTGACAGTGCGATTTTAATACCATCATTTGAGTCTACTAAACCACACATGTTCCTTTGATTTCAGCTGATACAAAAGACCTTAAATACATTCTTTGAAAGTTTGTTTGTGTTAGATACTTGACAATGACTAGAGATGCATGGGACATTATATATTTGTCATCTTCTACTTATGTATATGCTACTTGTGTACACAGTCAGGGGTCGTGTAAAGGTCCGTCCTCTGGTGGGTGGAGTCGCTCGTAAATGGAGCGCCCTTGATTCCCAAGGCTTTCTTTCCTTCCCGGCTGAGACTCGCCCCCCGTCGCGACTGTCCACACACTGGAGGATGATTTCTCCAGTTGGGTCACCAAAGCCAGCGACCACTTCGCCCCCATCTCCAGATTCCCCCGCTCCCTGCACAGCAAGTCAAATAAGTGGTTTAATACCACACTGAAAATGCAGCAACTTGAACTGCGCCAGATGGAGCGTAGGTGGAGACGTAATTATTCTTCCATCGATAGAGAGGTATACGTCGCTGCACGGAAAAAATATAAAAATGCAATTATAGCAGCGAAATCCTCACATATTTCTGAAAGGATCCTTATTGCCCCTAACAAGTCCAAGGAGATCTTCAGAGTCATGAGTGAGCTCACGTCTGATGCTAGAACCCTTCCTTCTCAGGCCCCTACCCAAGAGTCCTGCAACGCCTTAAATAGTTTTTTCATTGAAAAAATTATTAAGATCAAGAACACTATTCCTCCTTCCTCTCCCGTCGCCATATCAGCCTCCTCCCCTGGAAACCCATTTTCACTGTCATATCTCCCCGTCCTTGACCCTGACACTCTGGCCAAACTCGTTGCCCGAGTCAAATCTGGCTCGCCCAACGACAGTTGTCCCCCTTCTGTCTTCCACGACATCTGCCTCGCTTTGCCGGATTGCATTTTGCCTCTGTTAAATACCTCTCTCGAGACGGGCACGGTGCCTAACTCCTTTAAGGAGGCTGTCTTGGTGCCTCTGCTGAAAAAACATAGAGCCAACCCGGCGGACCTTGCCAACTATCGGCCTATTTCCCTTCTGCCCTATCTGTCCAAACTCTTGGAGGCACATGTCACCAGCTGCCTCTCTCAATTTATCGAGTGTTCCAACTACCTCGAACCTAATCAAGCCGGGTTTAGACCATCCCACTCCACCGAGGCTGTGATCCTGGCAGTTATGGACTCTCTGTGGGGTAATGCCGACAGAAGGGGCGCCCCAGGCGCTCGTCCTATTGGACTTGTCGGCTGCGTTCGACACGGTGGATCATAACATCCTTCTCCACCGTGTCGAGCAGGCCGGCATTCGGGGCCTGGCCTCTGCCTGGATTAAATCCTTCTTGTCGGGCAGAACCCAGGCGGTCCGTTTAGGCCACTTCACGGCCGCTAAGGAACCATCCACCTGCAGAGTGCCCCAGGGATCATCCTTGTCCCCTTTGCTTTTTAATCTTTATCTCCAACCGCTCATCCACTCTCTGAAGAGGTGGAACATCATCGTTTTCAACTATGCGGACGATCTGCAAATTATCTTCCCCCTCAACACCCCCAATGCAGCTCTCGATTGCCAAGCGGTTATTTTACACATTCAGCAATGGATGAATCATAACCAGCTCAAGCTGAACCCGGGGAAAACCGAGCTAATCCTCCCGGGTAACAGCCCCATTCACTGGGGCCCACAGTTTTGGCGGGTGGAGCTTGGCTCCCCGCCTGTTCCGGCTAGGTCGGCAAAGAGTCTCTGGGTTATCATTGACACTGAGCTCTCCCTCAAGCCCCAGGTGGGTGCTGTTGTGTCATCATGTATGTTCCAGCTAAGAAAAATCAGGAAAGTCGCCCACCTCCTTACATCTGAGGCCCCGATACAAGTCTTGATTGCCCTGGTGCTCTCCCGCCTGGACTTCTCTAACTCTCTGTACCATGGCCTACCCAAATTCCTTCTCCATAGGCTCCAAATTGTGCAGAACCAGGCGCCAGACTGGCCTATAAAATCCCGAAGTGGCAGTCTGCGAAACCGTTACTTCGCAAACTCCTCTGGATGCCGGTTGAACAGAGGGCTGTTTTTAAGATCGGCTGCCTGACATTTAAAGCTATGTTCGGGACCTCTCCCGCCTTCCTTAAATCCCTGATCACCCTCTACTGTCCGGCACGCAACCTACGGTCTTCTCATCGTCAGCTTTTAGTCGCCCCCCCAATCAAACTCAAAACATTCGGCGGCCGTAGATTTGCTCACTTGGTCCCCAAACTCTGGAACCCGCTGTCCCCCCTGCTTAAATCTTCTAAATCCCTTTTTGAATTCAGAAAACTCATGAAAACTAGTCTCTTCACACAGTCCGGTTAGACTCCCTCCCTCGTATCTCCCAGCACCCAATCAGCAGCACGAAACTCATGGTGTCAGAGCGCTATAGAAATCCCCCTTAAGATAAGATAAGATAAGTGTACCTTACCAAAAGCGCTGTCATAAAATTGAAATGCCTGGGCACAGTTTATTACGGGAATTGGGAAATATTAACATGGTGGTTTGTCTGTCATAGTTTAATCTGAGAATTGTATAATGTCAATGGAGCAATATCTCCATTGAGGGAATTGTAGCATTGGTCAGAATCCTTAGAGAAAGGTAAACCAAGTATGATATGTGGAAAAAAAATCTAATCCCATTTTGTTGACCTTTCTGCTCATGGAATTATATCATCATGAAATTGCTGCCTTCAAGGTTTGATGTATCCGATTCCGCTGCTCCCAGGCCATGACCACATGAAATTTAGAAAGTTGCTGAGGGTCTTTTTGTTTTGTGATACTAACAGTGAGAACTGAGTTTATGTTAAAGTTGCCACCTATCATACTGTCAGAAAGTTTGTTCTGTGTCCTGCAGCATGCATTCTAGTGCAAAATGTGTAAGGGTGTGACAGAACATTAAATTCGTGATGTGGAAATTAAACGACTGGAAAAAAATGATGCTGTTTCATTTATCCAGTTTGTAATGCAGTTTTGTTGGTATTCATTTGTTAAATTTTTTGTTGGCCACACAATATGCCAAAGTGTTGATCACTACCAGTAGAAACACCAATTTGTTTGACCTTGCCCTTTTAGCTAGCTCTAATCAAGTTCTCCAACTGTGGGATAGTTTGCAAAGTGTCTCTGTTTTGCAGTGCATATTTCAGAAGCCGGTCTAGTTTTTCCTGACTAGCCATTAGTCAAATTGTTTAAGTTTTCAGTTTCTTTACTATTACTTTCAAAATTTAAAAGTATGAAGACAGTACCAGTTGATGGCTCCCGTGGTGCCTTTATACTTGTCTGTTCTGGGTATGTACTTCTGCTAATGGTGCCTGTATGCCTACAGTGTTTGAGTATGCACTTGTGCTTACACATGTGCTTGTATGATTTGTCTGTGTGTACGTGTGTGTTTGCATTAGTTCACTTTGTACCCCTGTTTCCTTTCACTGTGAGAAATGAGATCTGTTGAATGGGGCACTTTTCTCTACACACCTGTGACATTTATTGTCACAAACGTAGCACTTGCTCAGCCCTTCCCCCACCCTGAAATCTTTTGTTTTTCCTCTTACTTGCTACCTCAAATTGGTAGATGTTTTCCCATGTTTTGGCTCATCAGTTAGCACCTTGAAAATTGCTGTAAGGAGGCACGTTTTTCACCTCTTGAGCTTTGTCTCACCATTTCCACTAGTATCCAGTGCTGATGTCAAATATACACTGCATGATCCCACATTCTTCACACAGTGGGTGAAATCGGCTGTGATATCTAAATTGGTGATATTATGACGTATACAGTGGAGTTTGTGTACTTGGAGAATGCATGGTATGGGAATATGTTTCTAGGGCTTTAGGAGGGAGCTAGTGTGTTGCCACGAAAGTGGGGTGAAAAAGAACAGGTTCAGGAGGGCGATTAGCAGAACACTGGGTTCTCTTGGTTTTGGGTTTCATTTCACACTTTTGTTCAAACGTTTTTAGTTTTGATACCTTCCAGCTGACCTTGAACACTAGCTAAATATTATGCTTGAAATAGTATTGTTCTAATTATGTGTGCGCATGGTGGGTTGGCAACATATATTATTTAGAACAAATTGCCATTAAGAACAGGTTACTGTGAACTTGTTTTTAACCAAATATCTGTTATTTCTTTCGGCCGCATATGTATAAAATTGTCTATTCACTTTAAAATGAACATAAGCCTATCCCAGCTACAGCATCAATGTAGTACCTGCTACTTGCAGTGGCTCTAGAACAGTTTCTGCTTGGTCTAGGTTGTGATGTATGGGCATTGAGCATTTCCAAATTCATAAAACAGGACCAAATAAGGTGCATTAACTGGCATACATCTCCTTTCTTAATCTCTGGTTGAGAGTGTCCGCTAGTGACATACATTTATATTTCCAATATTTCTAGTGTTCATACCAAACCAAATTATTAATCTCTTCTTACTACCTAATATACTGACTTAATGGGGTATGGTGTTGAAAGTTATCGTGGCTGTAATTTTGGAATTACTATGGAATGCAAAGTGAAACTATCTTCAATGATCAGAAGTTCCATTTGTGGATCAGGATTATCTAGAGCTGGCTCTCTTCCCTAGATCGAATCAAAGGAAGATGGCAGGCGTGATTTATCAGTAGGTTAATGTGTTGATGCTAAACATTTCTAATTCTCACACCATATCTGGGCTCTAAAATAAAGCCAAGAAAAGGACAGCATGGCTGGACTCTTTAAGTGGGAACAAAAGCAACTTATTTACCTGTGTATTATGTCCAGAATCTACGTGTAAACTTGCAACAGATAAATGTCTCCTTCATTAAAGTTGTGCTTCCCCTTTATGCCACTTAACTGTTGCGATTTTGAACACCTCTTTGATTTCCTAAGTGTGACAATGAAAACAACTAAATTGGCAAAACTTGCCATCTGTATTGAATGGGGCATCTTTGGTAATAGATAACTACCCATTACCTAAGGAGGGTATACAGTATAGATTCATACAGCATCTTTACTAAGAGATGTTTTGAAAAAGTGTAGAAACTTAAGGACATTCATTTGATCTCTTACCGTTTAATCATTTGCAAGTAAAGATGGCAATGTCCAAAATGTAAGCAAGAAAAAACTGATTAGAATTTGAAATGGAGCAGGAAATGGTCATTTCAACAGTGAAACAAATAGCGAATGTGAGCAATGTTAATGTAGATCTACAGACGTTGTACATGCACCTAAGAATTTTTTCTAATGAATTTTATACTGTTATTCATGAACCATTGCATCTTTCAAAATCCTAACATTCAATTACTTAATATGTCGGTAAACAAATGTGTGGAAGTAAGAGAGTGGTCAAATAACATTTAAGAATCAATCCTCTTACTCACAGATCTGTTTATTAAAGTAATAGAATTTATGTTCAGAAACAATATGCCCTTGATTTCAAACATCAGAAGGTATTAAGATATTGCACCAGTAAATTCTTGTCTGCAAGGAATTTATCCAGATAACATGCAAATGCTCTTCTCGTTTGTGATCTGACATTTTGGTATTAGAAATTTCCAATGTTTCATCTACTGAAAAGAAGACACAGCCTGAAAGATAACGATGCAGTTACTCAATTCTGTAACTTCTTTGATTTGAATGATTGCGTAAAAGTTTATATAGTTGGCATCTGAGGCAGGTAATTTATACCTGGTTGTTAAATGCTGTATGCTGTTTTGTTTGACATATACTTTACATTGTAGCAATGTGAAAATGCTTTCATACAAGTACTACAAGATAACGGTTAGATGCCCCTCAGACAGCTAAATGTGGTCTGAAGTTTCCACAAGTTATGGATCATTTACTTAAAACAGAATACCAAATGCTCATTTTGGCCAATAGAGCTATCCATTTCAAGGTTGCATACTTGCAACTGTGAAATCAAAGATACAACTCTCCAATAAGTGAATGTAGCAGGCCTCTTGCTGCACTACCTTTTGTTTAAAAGCCTCTCATGTTAAATGTAAAAATAATACAACACAGAAAAATGGTATTGTTTCCATTCCTGGAATATTTTAGTTAAACGATTGCACAGAAATAAAGCTTAGAAGTTTAAAAAAAACTATTTAATGAAAAAAATTTCTTTAAAGAATCAAGACAAAGTATTGAACAGCATTGAAGTCCTACTGAAATGCCATAGGTGGAATCACACATTATTTACAAAGCCATAAACCTACTTCTGATCCTTTTTCATTAAGTGTATAGTGTGGGATGAAATTGTAACTCTCCCACACGTCTGTTTGAGTACCTGAGCATTTTAAGAGATTTGTAGTTTGCTATGTTGTAAAACTCTTTTGATGCAGATCTTCTATTACTTTCAGAATGTGAACTTAACTTACCTTGATCTCTCTTTGGCTTCAGGCTGTGCGGATCCTTCAAGATGACTTGGCATGCGACATTATTAAAATAGGCAGCTTGGTGAGAAACCGGGAACGATTTATCAAAAGGAGACAGAGGCTACTTGGTCCAAAAGGTTCCACTCTGAAGGTACAGCTTACAATTTGTTTTATATATTTTAATTTATGAATACCATGTTTTTATAATGGTAGTAAATGTGTCTTTTTTGCAGGCTCTCGAACTGCTAACTAACTGCTACATCATGGTTCAGGGGAACACTGTGTCCTCTCTGGGACCTTTCGGTGGACTGAAGGAGGTGAGATGGAATTGACTGCTAATGATGGATACCTGTTTTCCTGTATTGTTAGATCTACTGTTCTGTGTAGATTTCATAGTGTGAAATACTTTGCAAAATACATTTAAACGTTGCATTTACTTAAATGCATTTGTTTCCTTTGAGAGATATTCTATCTTTTCAGCTTGTATTTTTATCATGGTATGTGGAAGTGGAATGTAAGTGGGGTTCTGAATAACCCAAATCAGCACAGAGAATTCCACAGACTGTAGTATCCTGTGACATCTTCTTGCGAGGAAAGAACTGCACTAACCACAATCAAGTACTAACATAAGAAAAAGAGATTGGAATGTAGGTTTTGTCTGGAGGTGTAGTTGTGAGGCTTACGGCTCTGATTAAAACAAGGAAGTCCATTTCTCTTTTCAGTAAAAAAAAAAAAGCTTGACATCCTATGACTTTTATTTGGGTACTGCGATGTCTTCAAAGTTCTGGGACATGAGGCTCCTCCTATTGCTAACAAATGTCATGAAGGAGAAGAGGGCCTATAAGCAGTTTTTGCTTTGTTACTCCTTGAGAACAATACAAAAAATACACATTTTGGAAACATCTACTTGTTACTAGACCTAAATTGTTATATTCGTGCATAATGAAGATTGAGCTGCTGAGTCAGCAATTTATATTATTGGTAAATGGCAGGTGAATGTTTCCGCTTTTAAGTAATTGTGATTTAATAAGGAATACCCATAACTAGTCCTGTTCGTCTTCTTTAAAATCCTCTTCAGAAACTCTGTTCTCATCCAGACGCTCCCTCCTTTAAGTGGCAGCTAGACTCACACCAATAATCCAAATACCTGATTAGCATCCAATGTCTTCTGCTTGTGGCATTGAGGGTATGCTGCTAATTTGTTTCTTCCTTGTTTTTAGAAAAGAGACGAGTGGGGAATTTTTATCACCCAATGCCGAGGACATATGGGTTGGGGTCAAGGACAACACGTCTTTGTGCTTATTTTGTCCTGTGAACAAGTAGACCCAATTCCCTGCAGCTACCAGTTTAGAGGGCCTCAGTATTGGTGGTAAAGAGGATTGTTTGCTGCTGCTAAGGCAAATATGTTCCCATTGTTTAAGATGTTCAAACGTACATGTATGATTTAGTAACCTAAAACCTTTACTATTAAGGCTAACTCTCTTAAGAGCTTCAATGAGTCGTAGGTACTGCTTGTTTTATTGATTAATTGTTCTAATATTTAAAAAAAGTTACACGTTTGTAAAATATAAATGTAGCTATTTATAATGAACCCTGAGTGCTTACTGACAGTATTCAAATACAAACAGAAGAATGGAAGCATGATTAGTGATTGCATTCAAATCAAAATTTCCCACACAAAATACTTGAAAAAGCAGTTGAAGGTTACAGACAATTTTACTACCTATGATGCAATTTTTAAGGACAACTTTACATGTCATTTCTTTAAGACATCATTTAGTAAAACATGTTTAATGCCTGCCAGTTAAAAAAAACATTTAATCAGTACCAGTAGGCCTAGAAACCTGCAGCAGTTGTAGGTTTCCAGGCGTTCTCCTATTAAACATTTCTGCATTCCCTTTTCGCAGGAGCAGATATACAAATGTATATTTGTTCTTGCAAAAATTTGCAGAAAAAAAGGTAAATTCCCTTGTTTAAACTTTTTTTCTTTTTGTCTCCAGTGGGAGAATTAGAAACTAATTTCCCTACACCTCCCCTTATTAGGGTGGTTCAGGTTCCTACCCACCCCAGAAAGCGTTTTACTCTTGTCCTTGTCGGGATAAACTAATGACCTTTTTCAGGCCAAGAAGGAGTTGGAGAGCAGTTGATGAATACCCATAAACATGTAAATTTAGGATTATGGACTCGCAAGCATCACCAGCTTTGATACTACCGACTGCTTCTGGTCACTGTGAGTAAGTTTGTTTACACAAAAATCTTCCTTCTTTGCAAAACCAACTCTTGCACCTTATGCCAAGTTTATAAACCAAAAGGACTTTGAGAATGAGATCCATACTATTTTGACCATTGCAAAGTTCATGAAATTGTAAAATGTAAATGTTTAGTGAATAATATAGTGCCAAGAGTCCCAGTGAGAAGTGATTTGCTCAAAAATTGCACAGTGGTGGTCAAGCAGTGTAAGACGGTGAGTGGTCTTGTTGATCCTCATTTTGCATCGAAGGCACCATATCACGAGTATACTTTAAGTTAATTACAGCAGAATGTTGTGGAATCAAGTGAGTGCCTAAAAGTAAAATGTCTTAGCATTTCACAAGACACTTCCACAGAAACTAAAGTAAGAAAGAATGAATGCTGACCTGTATCTAATCCACCTATTGTGGTGGCATTGGGCGTATTATTGGGGGTCTCAGCTGTTAGTCATCAATAAATGGTGCTACAACCCTCAGGCTGATCCGGCCTATGCGGTGGAGCGGCTCTTCCTGGCGGAATACCCACTATTAGATCTCTTATACAGTAACTCGTCCTTGGAGACTTTTCCCCCGGCCTGCCGTACAGTAATTCAGGTCTGGAGACGTGTGTCCCGGTCCATGGGCTGGTGGGGTATGCTGACAGGCATGGCTCCCCTTTGGCGGGGCACGCACCTCCCGCCGTCTCCACTCTAAGCGTATTCCATAGATGGGATTTATTTATTTATTTATTCAAAGTTTTATATAGCGCGAACAAGATCCTTACAGATATCAGAGCGCTTCACAAAGACAGGGTAAGGGCAGTAGGAGTGAACAGAGATAATGGGAGTAGTATGGTAGTCAATAACATGGTGGGATAATAGTAGCATACATAAAACATATCAATATACAATCAGGTAAACAAGTAATATAAGACGGTACAAGTCATTGATCCCACTATAGAGGTGCACCTTGGGTGTGTGGATGGCTTATACCACAGTCTTAGTGAAGCGAGAGCACTGAGTGGGGGCATCTGGAGAGTGAATCAACGTGTGTCATATATTGGTAGTGACAACATCAAGTTAGAGGTAAGGTGCCAGAGGACAAGGTGAACAGTGATACAAAGCAATGCAGAGTCTCTGATACAGTACCACTCATGTTCAGGAGATCTTGGCCAGAAGGATGGTTTTCACCTCTTTCTTGAAGAGTGCAGTGGAGGAGATCAGCCTAGTTTCAGGCGGGAGCGCGTTCCAGATCCTGGGTGCCATTCCAGAGAAGGAGCGCTTGTATGTTTTCTCTTTCCGTAATCTACGCGGTTTCAGGAGTAGGTTTTTTGTACTTCTATTGGACCTCGAGCCTCCTGAGATAGACAACTTTTGAGCAAGGTAGTTGGGTGCATTGTGGTGCACGGCCGCGTGTGTCATAACTGCAATTTTTAGCTGTATTCTGGCTTCAAAAGGCAGCCATTTTAGAGACTTTAAGTCTGGGGATATATGCGAATGTTTTCATGAGCCAGTAATGAGTCTTGCTGCAGCGTTCAGGGAGGCTCTTAAGGGTGCAGTTGTGGATAGCGGGAGTCCGCTGAGGGCCACAATTCCGTAGTCTATTCGAGGGATGACTAGAGATTGTACAGCAGTTTGGAAGTCTTCGGCAGGGAGGAAAGGTTTAATTTTCCTCAATGTGTTGATTTGGAAATTAGCTGCTTTTGTGGCTTTGCTAACGTGCTGCTGCATGTTGAGCTTGGCGTCGAGTGTGATGCCTAGGGATTTCGCCGAGTCCACGATGGTAGGTTGGACATTGAGTGCTGTTAATTTATTGAGCCATGTTTGGGTGATGGAAATTTTCGCCGGGGGTGAGATGAGTAGGAACTCGGTTTTCAGAGCATTTAGTTTGAGGTGATTATCTGCCAGCCAAGATTGAGTGTTATTAAGCGTGGAGTTCAGATGTTTGATATTGTAGCTTTAGGTAGAGTTGTGTGTCGTCGGCGTACATGTGGAATTGGACATTGGAAGCTTGGAGCAAGGTGGCGAGCGGTTCCATGACGAGGTTGAACAGTGTGGGGGAGAGGGAGGATCCTTGTGGAACACCTAGATCTGCAGGCACAGGTGTGGAAAGCACATTGTCGATCTTGATAGGAATATCTACATTAGGATATGTGATGCGTGGGCCCACGCTTAAATCCTTTCAGAGGCTGCAGGAGGAGTTTGACCTACACAAGTCCCAGTTCCATTAGTATCTTCAGCTCCGCCATGCCCTGTCCCCCCTGATAAAGCACCTTAAGTCCTTCCCCAAATTCCACCCACTAGAGGGCAGACTGGTAATGGAGGATCTGTGAGGACACAAAATCTGCCAACTATATCAAACTCTGACAACGCACTCCAAGATAAACGTACACCAGACTAGGGCTGCGTGGGAGGCGGATTTACCTGTCCTCACTGACGATGACTGGACTGAGGCCCTTGCCAGCCCCAGGTATGCTGCTGTCTCCTCTAGGTACAGGTTGATTCAGTTCAAGTATTGTCACAGAGTATATTACACCAGCCTTCACCTTTGGAAGATGGGGGCTATTCAGTCCCCTAGTTGCCTCTGTTGTAATTCTGACGATGGGTCCTTCCTCCACACGGTCTGGAGCTGCACTGCACTACAGCACTTTTGGTCAGGTGTGTTGTCCTGTCTGGGGCGGGTGTTCTGCTGGGACCTCCCGGCGGAGCCTCAACTAATACTTCTTCATTGCCCGGAAGACATCGGGGGAAACAGATATAAGAGGCACCTTCTATTCCTAGGCCTCACCTTAGCCAAGCGCGACAGTGCACAGCATTGGAAGTCTTCCTCTTCCCCCGGGATGGCGGCTTGGAAAACAGCCCTAGATAAATGTATGTCGGCTGAAGTAGCTGTGTTTCAGGCATGGGGTTGCCCGCAGAAATATGGGAAGATTTGGACCAACTGGGCTAAATACCGGGGTATTGACCTATCCATCCTTTCACAGCCAGCGAATCGAGACCCTATTGAAAGACTAATCATCAATGACTCCCCAATCTAATGTGCTTATTGGCTGTGGACCTATTTTTGTGATCGTGTATGTATTTATTGTTCCGTGTGGGAAGTGTGGTGCAGGGTTGGGGGGAGGGGTGGGATGTTGGATCAAATGTTTTGCAGATCTTCTGGTGCGGTCCTCTCCGGTATCTTTTGTATTTACATTTTGTAGTTTGTTTGTATGCCGCTTACTGGGGTTCGCCCACTGGGTGTTATAAACTCAATAACATTTGTTTAAAAAAAAAAAGGAAAGCATGAATGCTATATTTGGAAAATAGATCTATACTGAACTCTGTGTAATCAGAATTCTGGCTGAATGAAAGTGCTGGCATATTTAGAGGCCTCACATAGCCTAAATGTATCCCATTCACATAACCAGCTTCTGCATACGCACAGCGAGTGAATATTCCAAATTTGATACAAACCGAGCACTGCTATTCTGAGCCAATATAATTAGAAAAGTGGCACAGTCCGAACCTTGACAGAATCTAAACCCTTAAAAAATGTGAGTTCCTTGGCATAATCAAAGAAGCGTTATCACAGCTGTGATTTAATGATTATTGCCAAAATCTTTGACCTCATTGCATGGCGCTCACTTTTTGTGTTTTTTATAGTGGACAAGTAGATTTCCAAACTATTTCGTCCCTTGGACAAGTAGATATTTTATAAAAAAGTACCCCACCCCCAACCCCTCAGGACATGAATTGTTAAATTTTTTTCATGTTTGTGGAGGTATCATAGTTGCTAATTCAGGGCTTTGGTCATGTACCTGAACTCTAAGGCCTTCACCTACAGATGAGCTCGCTGTCCCAACTCAGGGCGTGGACATTCATGCTAATTGTGTTCCTGACAACCTGTTTGGGGTGGAATCAAGATGACTAGGATCATTCATTTCATTGACAAAATCGTGCAGTAGGCAGAAAGTACGATTGCATAGTGGGTTTATCTCGATATATCTCGCTAGGCATGTTAAATCAGCAGCAAACACAAAAAGATGATTGAGTGCTGACAACTTTCCGCCACTCATCCTCAGTCAAGAGATCTGGGTTCAACCCATTGTTCTTTTGCTCATTATGGCACCCCAGTTTGGACCCAGCCATATGCAAATCAGTCGGACCCTGCTCCTCATGGGAACAGTCCAGCCCGAACTGCCAGGCCATGTCCTCCCTGGCTGGGACTGGTAGTTCAGGCTGAACTGTTCCCATGGGGAGCAGGGTCAAGACTGATTTGCATATGTCTGGGTTTAAACTGGAATGGCGTGAGCTGAAAAAAAATTATGGATGTAGGTCCAGATCTCTGTACTGGGGTGAATGTTTAACTTTATTCTTTTTTTTTGTCCATCAATTGTTCTTTTTGTATTTGTCATCTGAGTGGGACAGGTATTCCCAGATATGGATCCCTTGCTCTCCGTGCCACCGGAGTCAAGCTAGCCTGGCTGGCTGATGAGGGGTGAAGCCCTGATACCGGTCCCAGAATGCTTGTTTCCAGTCCAGGAAGGCCCTGGCCTGGCAGTTTCAGGCTAGACTGTTCCCATGGGGAGCACGGTCAAGAATGATTCGCATATGGCTGGGTTTAAACTGAAATGGGCATGGGGAGCAAAACATTATGGATTTAGGCACAGATCTCTGTATTGGGGTGACTGTTTGACATTGTTCAGCATTCTGTCCGTCAATTGTTCTTTTTACATTGTTAAACCTGTAGCAAGACATTGAATTCCAAAGACTGTTTTATTGAAGGCAAAAACCTCTGTCCTGTTTGTTTGAAGACAAGCAATGGAATTGGGTCAGAGACTTGATGAGAAACCAGCCTGTTGTCTTAGAACCCAAGAAAGCAACCAAAATCTGCCTCTGAATTGTCACAATTCTAAATCCCTTGTCCTGTTGAACACAATTTAGCCATATCTGTTGTCCTCATTATAGCTACTTTTGCATACTTAACCCTTATGACGCTCTCCTGACGAGAGCATCTTCTTCATCAAGCAAAACTGCATGAGTGTTGTATAAAGTTCATGTTTATGTATAAACGTGTTTATTCAAATTTACTTACCATGATATGGTGCATTCTGTTTTTCAAGGGATTTGCACAAAGAGGGGCATACAGATTGAAAAATGTGGGCCGAGTGCCTTTTATTCTGTAAATACCTTGCTGTCTGGTCTTACCTGAATTGTCATTAGAGATTAGCACATTTAAATGGGTTGACTGTGGTCACAGCCTTAACTAAATAGTATTTCATTCTGACCCATAAATGATAGGCCTATGTAGTGTTAGTGGACTCAATACTAAATTAAAGTAGGTTTGTTTTATCACCAAATGTCTGTGCAAGGTGATGAGAGCTTAGGTAATATGATCCCCCTGGTTAATCGTAATTGATCCAAGGCATTCTGGATTTTTTATGTCCGTCTCCTAGAGTACCCTTGCCCTTTAAAGGTCAATGTGAGATGTTCATCAATCCTGAGCTTCTGTGTGCCTGATTACTTATTTGAAAGTTTGTGAGAGCCCCACTCAAATAATAAACACAATCCCGATCAGGTTCAAAAGTAAAAGTCACTAAATAGACCGGTGCTTTACACTCTGGTAACTTGGCATAAAAGCCTTCAAGCTTAACTTAGAGGCTATATAAAGTATGTATGCAGGGATCAAACAGTAATAAACTGAAAACACAAGAAAAATCGCAAACTAATTTAGAAAAACATGAAGCAAAATGTAATAAATGACACACAAACTGTAAAATCAGTAGATCCAGAGTTAGGATTTTTTTAATGTTTAAAGAAAAAATAGTACCAAGAAGCACAAAGCGCCACTCGTGACTATCTGGTCACAATGGACTGGGTAAAAGTCACAAGTTCAGCCGACCACAGTAAGGCACTGTTCAAATAGTGGGACCAAGTTTGTCCTGGTGAAGAGTTTATGGTCTCATGTCCAAGTGCGCAAAAGGAGCCTCAGCTGCAGCTTCACATTGGTGGGGGAACCCAAAGAGGTCGATGTCCACTCTAGGAACCTTCGTTGATGGAGCTTCGCATTAAAGGGCGACATGGTGACTGATGCTGACGCGAGGAACCCACTTGCGATCGTAAAGAACCTCAAACTTCTAATTTTCACCTGTAGTACAGATTTTGTAGATTTGCTACATCATGTTATATGGATTTTTAAAGCACAAAACAAATACCTGTAGGTGTCTAGGCGCTGCAGCATAGGGAGCATATAACAAAACCAGGAATTAAGGCTAAGAAAAATATCTGACAGATTAGGGATAAGGGTCTAGTGATAGTAGGTCAAGTTGACGTTAGTAGGGAAAATGAAGGAGCACTGTAAGCCATGTCTTCAGGCTTTTTCTGAATGTGAACAGATTCAAAGTTGATCTGTTCGAAGAAGGAAGGGCATTCCATTCTTTAGCTGTGGAATTTACAAAACTTCTTACTCCCCGATTAGATCCTTTGATTCTGTTCACAACTACTGTGCGAGTGCCTATAGATCTAAGGTCCCTTCCAGGGATATACCATTCAAAGAGAAACTCAGGGCCTTCTCTGGGAAGGGCCTTATGGGCAAGGCAAGGAGCCTTAAATTTGATGCGATGTTTAACAGGCAACCAGTGAAGATGTTTGATAGCCTGTGTGACTGCCTGATGTTGGGGGATTTCCAAAAGTAGCCTTGCTGCTGCATTTTGCAGGACCTGGAGCCTATTTAAGTGTTGCTGCTGCTGCATATTTAAATAGAACTCATTTCAGTAGTCAACTTTGAAAAGTATACCCATAGTTACAGATTTTTTAGCTTTATAAGGAATAAAAGGGAAAATCTTTTTGAACAATCTTAGATAATAAAATGTTGATAACGTAACAGCTGTTACCTGTGGTCCGAAGATCAGCTTATTATCAACTATTACTTCAAGATTTTTAACTTTGCATACTGGTTTAGGGCGTGAACATTGTTCTTTTGGCCAACAGGCTAATGTCCATGGGGAGGGCGAGTTTCCAAACAGGATGACCTCAGTTTTTTTTGGCATTTAATTTCAGGCAATTCATAGTCATCCAGTCTCCAACTGCAGTCCTGGAAAGTGGAGGCTGTCTGATGATTTGAAGCAGATAAAGCTACCACGATTTGTGTATCGTCTGCGTACGACACAAGTTCCAGCCCAAATGCTCTGATAAGAGAGGCCAAAGGTTTTACGAAGATGTTAAATAACGTGGGGCTGAGTGCAGACCCCTGAGGTACCCCACACATGAGTGAAAAAGGTTTTGAAGCAAATGGATCAAGTGCTACTACTTGAGTTCTACCAGAAAAAAAGGATTTTAGCACTTTAAGTGCTGATCCCTTAATCCTGACAGCCCGAGACACTTGACCAGCATACCTGAGGAGTATTAGAGCAGCATTCCCACCTCCATCAACTATGGATCTGATCTCCTCAGTTGATTTTATTAAGGCAGTTTCGGTACTGTGACCGCTTCTAAAGCCAAAGTGGTTAGTATAGAGCATCAGATGGTCAGATAGAAAAAGCTATTAATCTGGAGCTTATCAAATTCCTATTATTTTGGCTGGAAAAGGCAAACAGGAGATTGGTTGATAGTTATTAGGATCATCTGGATTTAAGTTAGGCTTTTTTACAGCGGTAATATGGAGGCTTCTTTCCATATTGATGGAAAAGTTTCTGTTTCCAACATGGAGTTAAACATTTCAGTTAAACAAATTGCTACTTTTTCAGAAGCTTGAATTATAATTGATGGAGGACAAGGGGCGTTTGGTGACCCAGATTTGACGAGAGAAATGACCTGCGGTAATGATAATGCAGAAAGATTTGAGAGTTTAGGAAGATCTTTTGTCAGGGGTAACTTAGGTTGTGTTTTTTCATTTTGGGAAGAATGTTATATTTCTCCTTTTCTTTTGGTCTGTATCTCTTCCTCCATAGTCTCTCCTGTTTTCTACATTTTTGTTTTTGGAGCCTATGGTTGTCCGTAAACCAAGGGGCAGACGGAGAAATTATCCTAGCATTGTTAGATTTCAGTGATGTGGTAGCCTCTGCAGCTAATTTAAACCATGTAGTATAATTGGAGTAGGAGTGTTCTAAATTGCTGAAGGGGAAGGGTATAGTGTTCAACATGATTTTGTAAAAAAGTTCTCCTTCATTTTTATTCCAAATATATGTATTGGTTTTTTGAAGGCAAGATGGACCAGGATTACATTTTTTATTAACTTTTATGCCAAATAAGACTGCATGATGGTTAACGGGATAGGGTTTTTCATAATCACAGAAGAATTTTTTGTGAAGACTCCTAGTGTGGGATCAGCTATATGCGTTGGATGTTTCAATAATTGAGGCAATCCTAGATCTTCAAGTGTTTCATTTAACGTGCACGTGTCACTATCTTCGAGGTTTTCAAGATGAAAGTTAAAATCTCCCAACATAGTGAAGTCATTATTGGTCAAACCTTCCTCTAGAAGGGCGCTAATGTGTTGAATAAAGGTGACCCTAGGGCCGGTGGCGATAAATTAATATGCCTCAAAATGATTGCTTATTTGAAAGTTGGACCATGAACTGAAAGGCCTCACATTCTAAGGTGGGTACCTTTTTAACCATAGCAGGCATATTGTCTGAGTAGTAGGGTGAGACACCCTCCTAGCTTTAGAGGTTGTCTATATGATGAAGTGTAAAGTTGCGTGCGGCTGCTATTAGGCCAGCACTCGGCAACTGGTCGGCTCATGTTTCGGTAACCCAGGCTATATCGAGCTGATGATTTTCCATAAATTCCCTAAATTCAAAATGGTGTTTGATGAGGGATCGACTGTTTATCACAGCACATTTAACTAAATTGGAATTGGAGAAAGGTTGGGGTGTGCTACCATTCCTTATTGATGTGCTACATGGGACTTACTTTGTTATTCTGTCCAAAAAGCACCTTTCTAGAATAGATCACCGTGGGGGTTGAAATAGGCCAGACGGGCTTGCCTTTGGCGTGCCTTCGGCACGGACGTGCTATGAGGTTCATTAAATTCCCTCGAGGATCGGTGGGCGTGGCCTCGAAAGCCCACGTTTGCTGAGCGCAAAGGAAAATAGGTAAGGAAAATTTAAATGTGCAAAACCATGGTCCAGCAATCCCGGTTGTCTCCCCCCAGGTTCCCCTGGGTGGGACAACTACTGGTAAATTAAGCAGAAGTCTAAAAAATAGGGATAACAGTAAAACATAAACACATTAAAATGGGTACTTCACCCTTTCAAGATGGCACCCAGTGTCAAGGAGCCAGGCACCTCCTAATAAAGTGCACTAGAGTGCGGAAATACAAGGAAATGAAATGGCCTTGTAGCAATGCTCTCCCATCAAGCTCATTTGAAGCAGGAGGGAGTACATTCTGATGCCAAGCAAGGTCTAGGGGCGCACCTCTTGGGGTCAGGACTCACTCCATTAGAGGCTAGTTGTAGGCCTGAAGCAGGTTCAGGCGGTGCTGATCTGCTGGGTAGTTGCAGGGAGGTATATGGAAGCTTGTTGTATCTCTACCTCAAACAGGTCAGCCAAGTAACCCTTGGAATCACTGCTAGGGATCTAGGGTCCAAGGCAAGCATGCCCAGTCTTCCTTCTGTAGACAGCCGGGCAGACCTTCTTCTGAATCTTCTACAGGCCCAGGAGTGTTCTGATTAGACGTTCTGCAGGTGCCATTCTTACACCCAGTGTCAGCCTCTGGGTGGGAGGTGCCCCCTTTGTTTAACCTTCCCCCCGTCCTGGGCTTGGCTCCAATATATCTGGGCATAAAGGGCAGGGAGGCCTAGATGTGAGCTGCATTTGTCAGTGACTGGGCAGGCATCCCTTAGATGGCAGGAAGGGGGTGGTCACAGCCTTGAGGCTACCCTATGAAGCTCAGGAACAGCAGAGTACAACCCCCTAGACATCCTGCTCAGGAGAAGAACACCCTCCCTCAGCCTGAAGCTCTTTGCACATTTGATTTACACAAAAAAATGCAAACTTTCTAAACGTGGCATTTTGTGAATAGTAATTTAAATCCAACTTTACCATTAAAGACTATTTTAAAGTACAATTCAGATGAGTGTAAGACGCCTTTCTGGATTGTTCCTAAACTGAAGTTAACGCTTATTTAGTGTAATAAGGTAACCTGGTGCTAGTCCATGTGAGAGATAGCCTTGCTGCATTGCTTGCTACATTGAAAAACTCCTTTAGGAGTTTTTCACTGTCAAGACAGGTAAAACGTAAACCTACATCCTATTTTTTAGACACCATTCACCCTTCCTCATTAGATGTTGGGGCCTGGTGTAGGTGTGACTTATAAGTATTAAAAAGGATGGTTATTTTGCCAGTTCGAAATGACAGTTTAAAACGGCATTATTGGTGGTATTGAGAAGCCTGAGGCAAGTTTTACAGTGCTGCTTTAGTGGGTGGCACAACTGGTGTGCCAGCCCATTTATAGCATTTACTTTACAGACCCTGGGTACATGTAGTACCTTTTACTAGGGGCTTATAAGTAAATTTAGTATGCCAGTTAGCAGGAGTAAAGACACAGCGTCCTAATGCCGCAAACACTGGTAGTGAAGGAAAAAAGTCTGGGGGAAATACCTCACCAAGGATGTCAGGTCTAACAGTAATTATTTACATAAGTATTTTACTGATTGCTTGGTGTAAAGGCTATTGTCAATGAACATTTAAAACAATAATTTGAAGAGATAGGAATTAATGATCCTGTTTTCTTTCAGGTTCGCAAAGTGGTCCTGGACACAATGAAAAATATTCATCCCATCTATAACATTAAGGTGAGAGAAGTTTCATAATGCAGCACATTACTATCTTGGATACGTAATATAAAGTTACGTCTACTTATTTATGATCTTGCTTTTGTCTTCATGTATGGCACATTGGGCAAGGTGTGCAAGATGCATGGGAGTGGGCAGGTTCCCATCTTGTATAACTTGTGCTAGACTTATAAATGCAGCCTTGTAACCCCAGCGCCTTGAGATCCTCACAGGTGAGTAGTTGCACTTCACCAACCCTGATTGATTGATTAACCAGCACTGGCAAAACCAGTAAGTCTGGCCTTAGCAAGTTGGTGCAATGAATGTATTTTCTTTATTGCAAGCATATGCCGCCGCAGACAATAAATCAATTAAATTAAAATGAAACTCACAGTGTGTAAACATGTTGGCTGTATATTTGTAGTCACATTTATAAATTAGAACATAGTCCATATAATTTAAGTAGCTTGTTATGGGTGCTTCCTAGCTTGTGTTTTTGGAACTGTGTGGATAGCCAATTTGAATGCACATCACAGGAAAACGATAGTTATGGATGCAAACAAAGGGTACTATTGGCTTTAAATTAGTGTTAATCTGAAGACATTGTATAAATATGCAAGGATGATGATAAAAGAGATAAAGAATGGAAAGAAAAAAGCATTAGCAAAGTGAAGTATTGGTCCACCACCCCTGGAACTGAAGCACTCTTATTTTGCTGTGGGTGTGCTCATGTGATCAGCAAAAAATGCAGTGACTTAGTATAAGAGAGCCAATGACTTGAGTGGACTGACCCACTACCCATGCTGTGTGGGCAAAATCACAATGTGATTGACAATTAAACTTGCTAAGTGATGAAGGGGGCTCGCCCAAAGACCGTGGGCGTATGTATATAATGTATGTAATTTTTATCTATACATATTTTTGATTTTTCTTCCCCTTTTATCCCTCCGCTATCCTTCTCACTCCAAGTAACTGACTAATATCCACCACTGAAATGACTTCATATTTCACCATATTAATTCACCACTAATCCTTTGTAGGCTTCCTGAATAGCGTGCGTCAACAAGCGCTATATAAATACAAACCTTTGTCCTCCTCTATCCTTCTGCTATCATTCCAAATCCAAATAACTGACTAACCTATCCACCACTTAAAATGTACTTGCATGTTTCACTATACTAATTCAACACTAATCCTCTATGGGTCCCGGAGTAGCGTGCTACTCGCCGAAAAAGCGCTTCGACGCCTCGTCAGAGGTAGTAAGCGCTATATAAATGCAATTACAATACAATACGAGACAACAGTTAAAGTTGTCCCCATGCCAGAAATCATAAGGAGTGACTCTGCCCTCACTATATTCTTCGTTGTATTGCATTTTAAGTAGAATCCTTTTCCTGTAGAAGTTATCTTGCATTTAGTGCAATCCATGCTTAATGCTGGTTTAACTAAAATCTTTTACTTTAGCAGGATATTTGCAATAAAAATGTGGAAAGTGCTTAACAGTCTGAAGTGCATTAGGCAGAAACAGTAACGGTTTTGCAAGTACAGTATTACAATAAAAATGTGTGGGGAAGCTAGGTTACAAATAATATTGATTAAATTAGGTCACTAAAGGCGAAGGGAAAGCAAAGAATAGTGTAATAGAAACTATACGAGGAGACTCCACTGTAGTTATAAGGTCATAGGGGTTCCATTGTGGAGACTTGAGGTGGTTCTATGATAGAAAGTTGGAAGTGGCAACAGAACTGTATGTAGCTCCCTGTGGGTGTTCCTTTGTTGCAAATTAAATAGTTCAACTAGATGTGTCTTGCTGTGTGTAAATTAAATGTGCTAATTGAGTGCATACCAGTTTTACGGTGTTTAAGAAAAAGAGCTGGTTGGCAACCAGGATGGGGTATCCACGATGGATCACTTGAGTTGCTGACTTAGACTCTCTCAAAACCACTATGAATTGAGTGGTATGGTTTGCCATATTTGAGGGAGCGATTGTTAGGCATTTGAAACCACCAGACATGCATCTTGAGGGTTTTAAACTATAACCTTTGAGTTTAAGAGTAGAAATTCTGAGGTAATATTGTATCTGGTTAAGGAACCTTCCATTCTTGGTTGGATAGAGCAAAGATCTTTTAAATATTACTTTGGAACGAGATAGTATGGGCCAAGTCTTCACTATCAACATCAGGTTTTTTTGGTGAGCGACTAGGGAGACGTTTCCTGATATATTTTCCAGGAAGGTTGGCAAACTAGAAGGGTTCCATCATAAAATATTATTAAAGGATAGTTCTACACCTGTGTTGCAAAAAGTGCATAACATTCCACTTGGTGTCAGGGAAGAAGTCATCACGGAGCTCGGAAATTTGTTAGGATGGCACAATTGAGAGAGTCAAAGATACGGACTGACTCACTACTTTGGTCATGGCCCAACGAGCAAATGGTAGAGTATGCATCCATTTGAGAGATTTGAATAATCCCATACTAATTGACAGTATTCTCCTGCCCAAGACAAGATGCTGACCATGAGCAAAGTAGTTGAGTGGTTTTCCACATTCAACCTCTGCATCACCAGATCCTGTTTTTATCCTGACAGCAAGTGGTTGACTCGTTCCTAATACCCTTTGAGTGTTTCCAGTTTATACAGATGCCATTTGGATGGGCATCATGTGCTGCGAGTTCCAGCAATTAATGTGCCTACTTTGTAAGGATCGGTATGGTGTCATTTTTTATTTTTTCCAAGACAGCAAGTTGGTCATAGGAGGGTTCTGAATTTCTTTTTTGCCCTGATCATAAGCTCCTTGGAAAGACCATTGGTAGGCAAAAGGCTACCCCTCACATTGCCAGAATGTCTCTGAAGTTATTAGATTTCAATTATAGACTTCAAAATGTCACTAGAGAGAGAGAAACAAATTTATGGATTTCCTTAGCAGATTCCCCATTGACTTATTACGACAACATTCTTCAGTTATGTGGGATGGTTGTCTGTAACCTTCAAGAAAAATTACAGCATTGAGGCTATTACTAAGGTCCAATTGACGGAAGGGATATAGCAATGACCCCATTTTGATCAAAGTACGTGGATGTGTGTCGGGCACATGGGAGTGTTTGATAATTTTTGGAAGTCAATGATGAGTTGTCTGAGAGCGGAGATATATGCCTGCTGAGGAGTTCAAGGGTTATTCCCCCTCTGTGTGTTGGGAGGAGGAAGGTTTTTGAGAGCAATAATGATTACCTAAGAATTGTAATGAACTAAACAAGAGTCAAGATGTTATATTGGTGACCAGGAATAGTTGTGGCATGAGGAATATAGTGAGTCTGATAAAACAAAAAAGTTGTAAACGTTCTCCGCCCCTGAAGGTTGTGCAGTTATTGACAACGTCTGCTGTGCTGAGTGACCGGAAAAACTTGGCATCTCCGCCAAAGAGAACTGCAAATTCTTACAGGTGGAAGTTGAATGAGGACACACATGATGATAAAGAATTGAGTGCATGTTCCAGTGGACGCCAGTAATGGATGAATGAAGGAATGTGTGGAGCAGAACAATTGCTATCCTCCTTGGAGTCCACCTTTTCTTCCTTAGAAATGCCCGTGCTTGTGGAGATCCCTGGAAAGGGACATTTCTCAACTAAAACGGGAAGAACTGTGAACTTTCTAACGAAATTTGAGGACCATGTAGTGGGGTGTGTTAAGTCTTCAATATTTCTTACATCCTGAGCTACGTTAATTCCTTAAATCTTTTTTTTTTTTTTTGTTTTCAAAAAGCTTTATTGGTCATTACAACCTACCACACCGCGTTGTGCCTACATCCGTGAAGCAGCCGGCAACGCGCATAACAACAAATAAATGGAGATTCGGTGCAGGCAATATGAATTGACACAGCAAGCCGCCTACAATCACTTCGGGCCTGCCGAGTTCAGCAATCACTATGATGATTCAGGTGTTAAAAGGACAAATCGCATTTATATTGCTCGGCGGTGCAGTCAGATTCCCACCTCCTATAACAGCATGTGATGGTCAGTACAGTATTCACTTACTACTTGCGACATCAATGATGCGTGCTGAACCCAAGGGAGCAACAAGAGCCCACGCATATACCTCCAGCTCCCGCCCATCCCGGCGCCCACACTCAATAACAGTCAGCAAGCTCCATCTGTGACACACATCCGCACATGCGTCCATGGATATGAGCGACCCTAACATTCACTATTGAGCACTCATGAACAGTCAGTCACCGCAGGTCTGGTCGTCAAATAGGACGTCAGTGGCGATCAGATGTCTCTAGGCCTGGACGCACTAGGCAACAATTCAGCATAAACCCCAGCCTGTTCCTGACAATAGACCATATCGTTCAGCCAATCCTTGAATTTGGGTCCTCTACCTCGGCCCCAGCGACACGCTATACGTCTCTTGGCCATCAAGAGTGCTATGGCTGTGTACCTACGATGGACATGGGGCACGTTTTTTAACATAGCGCAGTAACGCTAAAAGTGGTGTAATCTGTATATGCACGCCGGTCATCTGGTGCAAGGCCTCAAAGACTTGTCCCCAGTATTCCTGTATTCTTGGACAACTCCATGCCAAGTGTAGAAAATCTGCCTGGGGGAATTGACACCTATCACACCTGTCTGATTCACGAAGATGGAGTCTATGCAGTCTAGCTGGGGTGTGGTATAGCCTGTGTAAATATTTATAATGGATGATGCGCAGCCTACTGCTAGACGAGATTCGTTCAGTCTGAGAACAGCAGTATTCCCATTGCTCGTCCGTTATTTCAAATCCCAGATCGTCCCCCCCAGTGTGTTCGGGATGCCGGAGCTTCGACCTCTCGCTGCGTGTGAACCACTCGGTACATGAGAGAGACTAAGTGTTTGGACGCTGTCTGTTGGAGGAGCAGGTGTAAAGGTGCGAGTGTAGGGGGTTCACGCGGAAAATCAGGATGAAGCGACCTGATCCCCTGCTTGAGCCGTATGTATAAGAAAGTATCCCGAAATCTTGTTTCTCTATCAGCTTCTTCAGTGTAAGCAGTAAGCTTGGTTCTAAAGTCACGTTGTGTGTCACGATCTGGCGTGGTCAATAATCTAGCTTCTAGTGCCTTGAGGTCGTGCTCCAATCTACAGAGCGTATTGACAATATCCTTGAGCACACCCATTCCCTTAGAAATACAAGAGCCCCTCAAAGTAACTTTAAACGCCTCCCAAATAGTTTCCACACTTTGCACTGTCCCTTTATTCCTTTAAAAGAAGTCCTGGATTTCCTCGCGCAATTCCTCTTGGAAAACCGTGTCTAAAAGCATGCGTGGATTAAGGCGCCAAGCGCTGCGCATGGGTCTAAAGTCTGCCGAGGAGAGTGTAAGTTTGACTGGTGCGTGGTCCGAGTAAGTCCTCGCCAGGTGTTGCACATTACAGATCGCAGGTGCAAGCCCCCGGGAAAGCATCCAATAATGTAAACGCGCCCAAGACGCGGCGTGTGCTGTAAAATGAGTCCCTTCACTGGCCTGTGGGTGGGCATGTCTCCATGCGTCTAATAAGTGGTGATCCTGCAAGATATCAGTCCGTGCGCTGCTGGCCCTAGTGTGGTGATGTGGGGCAGGGTGTGACCGATCCATATGTGGAGCATAGGTAACATTAAAATCTCCGCCCCATATTATGTGATGCGAGTCTATGTCTCATATCGCTCTCCACAAGGAAATAAAAAATTCCGGGTCATCCACATTCGCTCCATAACAACACACCAAAGTGACCGATTGCAGTCCTAGGCGTCCCCAAGCCAGATAATACCGCCCACGCTCGTCAGTTGATGTTCCTGCTAAGTGAAAGGGCACCTGTTTCTTGACCAATATAGCCGTACCCCTAGCATAGGTGGAATAGGAAGAAAAAACTCTATGGGTAGCCCATCTAGATGCAAATGTAGCAGCTTTCTGGGGTGTGAAGTGGGTTTCCTGCAACATTGCTATATGCACTTGGTGTCTGTCGAGGTACGCCAGCACCTGTCGCCTCTTCCTCGGGTCCCCCAGCCCCCTGACATTCCACGTAATTATGTTTAGGCGTGTCTCTACGTCGCTAGCCATATACACACATCAGGAAAGGACCAAGTGAAGACTGTAACTCGGCCCGAAGGACCCTCACATTAAAACCATGTCCCAGTGTGGGAATATCTGCCACATCCGCGCCTTGCATGCACATTGCACCCATTGTAATCTCCAATCTTTGCAGCTCAACGATCCACGAAACAATCCCATCCCCTCGCCCACCCCCCCTCCCATCCCACCCACTGAAGCACCCTAACCATGCCAGTATCAAACACCCACCCACCCCACCCCCAACAAGCTCGCAACCAACAACATAACACAACCCCAATCAGCCATATGGGCCAATGCGCCTTTGGGGAATTCCCGGTGGGGGACATCCGAAGGTGGCTACATAACAACCCCCTGCCATCCAGCCAGGCCCCAGCTAATGCCAGCGCCCTGTCCGGCAAGAAGGGGGTGCCCGGTGAGCCATCGTTTGTGCCCTCGTGGTACATTTGTCTCTCAATACTCATCATCTTTATCAGAGCAGCCTCCCTTCAAGCTAATACAAAGCACATTTAAACCAGTTTGTTACCAGTGTCCATGTGTGCCAGGGCTCCTCGCGGCGCCTACTCGTTGACGTCTCTCTCTGGGGATCTCCGCGGGTTCTCCGCAGCTGCATCAGCCCCATTCGATTTCTTGAGCTGCTTAAGGAACTCATCCACCTGTTGTGGCTTTGTGAAGAACCGTTGCTTGCCCTGGTGTGTGACTCGCAAACGCGCCGGGTAGAGAAGGGCATAATCGATCTGAGCCTTTCGAAGCTTCGCCTTGACTGCAATAAATTTCCGTTGCTCATCCTGAACCATGGGCGTGAAATCTGGGTAAGTGGAGAAGGTATTTCCTTCGTATGCCAATGTTAGCTTACTGCGGGCAGCTCGCAACGCTACATCCCGGTCCCTGTAGTTTCGGAGCCTAGCTACTATTGGTCTCGGAGTGTTTGGGTCTGGGGCCCAAAGATCTGTGCGCACGTTCCACAATAAATTGAGTAGAAAAGATATCCGACCCAATTGCCGCCAGCAGAAGCTTCTCCACATAGTCCTCCATCCGTCCAGTATTGGTGGACTCCGGAATGCCTAAAATACGAATGATATTGCGCCTACTGCGTGCCTCCAAATTCTCATTCTTTGCGGCGATGACCCTCAGCAAATTATCCATAGGAGAAAGTTGTGACGTGTGCTGGGCAGTAGTGTCTTCTGTGTCCGATATGTGGTGTTCCGCATCCTTGATCCTTTCGTCATGACCTTCCAGTTTGTGAGCGATCGCGTCCATTCTCGAGGACATCCGGTCCACTTTATCCACTATAGTGGCGAAGCCCTGTCGGACTTCACGAAGGATATCTTGCACCTCACTGGATTGGCCCGCGGCTCCCTCCTGTGACCCGCTACTTATAGCTTGGTCCTGAGCTTCTTGTCCCGCTCGAGTAGGTCTCTTGGTAGTGTCAAACATGAGTTTAGATTGTGGGGCTTCAGTTTTCCCCATGGTAAGTCCTGAGGCCGTAGGCTTCATGCCCCTGTGGATGTACGAATCAGGCCTGTGTATAAAGGGGGCGGGCGTCTCAGCAGGGGGGAGAGGCGTAGGTTATCCAGGCCTTGCAGGGGCAGCTACCAGGGTGCGCTCCCGTGTCCCGAATTATGCGCCCTATGGGTCACAGTAAAGTAGTACTGTGCTGCTTCACACGATGATCTCAGCCTGCCATCTCGCGCCGTCCGGGGCGCCCAAGGGGTCTCCCTCCAAGCTGTCGTGGTATCGTGCTTGTATCGAGGGGTAGTAGCACACGCGCCTTCCGAGTTGTGGGCTCCCCTAAAAGGATCTCTGCCGCCCCTTGCACGCTCCAATCAGTTGGGGTGCGCGTCATGTGTTCTCGTCGGGGTGCTAGAGAAATGTCTAGGCGTGCGTGCGTGGAGCCCAGCTCTCAGGTTTAAATCTGCGGCACTGCCACCACCGCGCTCCCGTTCAAGGAGGGGGAAAAGGGGGGGGGGTCTTCTCACACCAATGTCCAGCTCCTCATGTGGGCCGTGAGATTCCAAACGAGGGACGCTAATCATCTCCCCAGGGCCACGAGTAGCAAAAAGTCAATGGGGCCCCTTACGTCTGCCCAGTCACAGTGCACACACAATGCTCTCAATGTCTCCCAGCTGCTATGGCGTCGGCGAGCACCTGTCCTCAATTGCGGTGGGGGGTGGAAAGAAAAAACAGGCAACGGCAGGCCCAGAGTCCTCCCGATGCTCCCCAGCCTTGGAGCGCCAGCAATCAGGGCCTCGTGCCGGTCCGCACTTCTCGCAGCTCCGCTCTCTCCTCGATATCAGCGCCAGAGCAATATCAGCGCTTTAGCCTCCGTTCGCCTACGAGGCCCGCTCCTCAGGCCCTCTCCAGTCAGGATCGCAGCCGGCGGCCGCCGCGCACCCGGGGACAGGCCACAAGCACGGCCTATACACCATGCGCACAGCTGCGGTCCGCTGTAGTTTGGCAGGCCGGCGTCCCTGTCAACAGTGCTCCGCAGGTCCCCTCGGGCAAATCTTGAACCTCGGCTCACAGGTAAGGGACAGCAACCAAATCTCCCAGATTTCTCCAGGAACACGTCTGGTGTGCTGCTCTTGCAGTCGATCGCCGTATCACCACCAAGAGTCACTATTTAATAGGATAAATGTAGTATAACGTTCGCCAGGCGGCAGGAGCCTCACTCGCAAGCGGCCATTTGCAAGTGCGCCACCTAACGCCCCCTAATTCCTTAAATATTTCCTGAGCTCATTGTTGTTTTATTTTCATATTTTTAGATTGTTTTTAATTATTAAAGGGGAAAGGAATGAGCAGTGTCTGCAGGTTCTAGTGCTGGGCTTCTTATGAGGTCACGGTGGTTCCATTGTGAAGTCTTGGGGTGGTTCTGAGATGAACAGTTGGCATTGGCAGCAGTACTGTATGCTGCTCCATTGGGTTGTTGCTGAGTTGCTGTTGGACCCGGCCCCACGGCGTGGTCCTAACCCTCCCCGCATGGCGGGCTCAGGACGACAACGGCCCTCCATCAGACCCCGGGCGCCCCTTGGCCCGACCGTACACGAACTACCAACGAGAGCAACCCCCCTGACACACCATCGCTCTCATCCCCTGGAACATGGCGGACCCAGCAGATCCCCAACCCTACCGGCCCGACTCCATCCTGGGCCCATCACGTTACGAGCGCAAGGCCTCGTCCGACTCCATCTTGGACCACCACGTCCCGAGCACGTGGCCTCGGCCCCGGCCAAGGCCCCAGCGAAGCCCCGACATCGAGGCACCAAGATCCCCCCGGGTGGTAGAGTGGCCACTCCACGGATCCTAGAGGAGGGAAGTTTCGATGGCCCTCCAGTCATCCCCGGACGCCTGGTATCGATCGCCCTCCGACCTCCCTGGGCGCTGGCTCCACCCCCCTGCTGGGTGTCTGGACACCACCATCCCGGCCCCTCTGACCCCCAGGCGAGAGGGTCCGGACATCAAAGGACTCCAGTCCTATATCTGGGCCAGCCCCGGAGTAGGACGGTAGTTGTATCCTGGAGTCAAGAGCCCTGCTGACGCTGTCGCGGCTGACCCGAGAAGAACTCATTACCCTGAAGCCTGAACCATCCTTGGAGCCTGCTGGCGCTGCCGCGGTCTATCTTAGCTGAACCATCTTTGGAGCCTGCTGGCGCTGCCGTGGTCCACCGTAGCTGAAACATCCTTGGAGCCTGCTGGCTCTCTTCGCCGAAACCACCTCGAGGCCTGCTGGCGCTGCCGCGGCCCCCTCGCCGTAAAAGACCATCTGTCGAGTCCTGCCGACCCCTCGGAACCCCCCGGCTCGAGGATTGAGAGCTGTGCGCAGGGTATCCCTTCCTTCACTCGTACTGAGACTGTCCCGCTACCCTGTCCCTTATTTACGAGCCTTTTCAGATCCCTCGATCTACCTGTATATATATCGCTGAAGACAAGCAACCTTTATTCCTGATAAAGCCTAAGAACTTATCCTCTTGTGTGGTGTCCATTTGTAGTGGTGTGGTTACTCCGCTGTACGATCCTAGGAGAGTGCTCTCACCCAGGAGGCCTCTCGATAGCGCTCGGCTACTTCTAGACGGAGGGGTGGACTCAGGGGTGGTCAGTCAGACATCTTCTGCCTCCCCCGGGATCACCTTTCTAACAGTTGCACAATAAATAGTTCTACCAGATGTCTTGTGTGCTACATCCAGTCCCCCAAAATTAATAAATGGAGGTATGGACTCAAACTGCCTGCCAAAAAATGCTAAAACAGTTTTATTTTCAGTAGTTAGATTCACCAACTTTCTTAAATTCTTTACTTTTTTTTTTACTTTACTTTTTTTTCTATATTCAAAACGTTTAATGCATACTATTTGTTAACTCAAAATACAAATACACCCCATAAATTCAAATGGGTGTGTACTTTAAAGACATACTAAATATTTACTATCCCTTCCTGATTTCATGCCAGCTGCTCCCTAGACCAAGTATATACCAACAGTTTCTTTCACTTGTTCTAATTGTTGCCACTGTAGTTACTTTCACTGAGCAAAGCTACTTTGTGTGCCGATATGCTCCTTGTAAAAGAGCAGAATGCGGTCACTCACAGTGAAGCCAGCAGAGACAGAGCAGAGAGAGAGAGACAGAGTTTTAATAAACACAAAAGGTCACGTCAATGCCAGACCAAATTAGGGGCCCAATTATTAGAGAAAGTCTCAAAAGTGCACCCATGGTATATGTCTGTGCAGTCTCAAAAGTGCACCCATGGTATATGTCTGTGCATTAAGTGCAGCTATACAGCTCCGTCAATTCCCAAGAACTTACAGAAGCAGGACAAGAAATAGTACTCCTAGAAAATATCTGTGATCTGAATTTCAGCATAAGCAAATGTGCATGTGTAGATTTGCTCATGCGAAAATCTGAGTGTTTGCAAGTTCACTTTCCCTCAACCACTTTTCTTTCCAACTCTGGAAGAAGGTTTGCATTTGCTATTGTCGGGAGTAAATTTCCAACATTTCTCAGTATGGGAAAAGATTATAGAAGAGTTGTTGAAAACCCCTAAAATATGCAAGTTAGTAAGTTTGCACACACTAAAAGGGCATTCTAACCCTGGAACTATTGCTTACCCCTACCTTCAGCCCCCAGTAAGTAGATCGGCGTTAACGTGGCAACATAAGGGGATTTCAAGTATTCAAATACTACTAATGTATGAGCCCTGACATAATCGGAGAGGCTATATCAGAGCTCTTATATAATGAGAATGCTGCCATAATTTGTCGCTACACCACAAGGCACCTAAAGGGCAAGTGGATTTTGTTACAGGACAAGTAGATTTATGAAGCAACCTGTCCCATGGGCAAGTAGATATGTTATCAAATTCCACTCCCCTGCTCTAGGTGTTCTTCCAAAATGAGAGGATTTTATAAAGCTGGTATACTGTTCATTGCCTTCGCTTGACAGACCCATAGCCATTTGGCATTCTCTAATGTGGAAGAAGTTATCAGCTATGAAAACTTTGAAATGCTCCATATTGCAGCCCTGCGCAGTCTATCCATGCTAATGATGCCGAATTTCTTGTGGTGTCGCTTTAGTAGAGGCCGCTTTGGCAAAGAGCTGTAAATCTGTGGTCCAACCATCAAAAATCTCTTGCCACATTTAGGCATCTTTAGCACTATTGGGCCTTGACAATGCAAAAGTCTTGTGATGCATCTACAATGTGACATTGAAATTTGCTTTGAAAGTTCAACCATGTATTATGAAAAGTGTCTTGAACCTACATCTTTATTCAACAGATTACTGGTTTTAATTGATTTTTAAAGTGGTAATGTTAATCTGTTTCTTGTACTATTTTATCAGCAGCTTTTTTATTTACCTGTAGATGCATACATTATATAGCTGCAAGTCAGGTTATATGTACAAACAACTGGAAAGACACAATTTTGGTCCCTGATTGATTTGCAAAAGACACTTCTCTGAAGCAAGGGCCCAGCTTTTATGAGCTTACAATTGTTTAACTCCATTATTCGTCTTGTTCCTATTGACAAACTGTGCACATGCTTGGGCACCGAATGTATTTCAGTAATGCCATTGTACTTCCAGGAACCCTTAACAATATCTTGCATGTGGTCGACTGGTAGCTTGTTACAATTCACTTACTGGTCAGCACACTCATTCTGACATATTCATCAGCAATGGTAATTGAAGACCTAACCCTCCTGGCTCGCACTGCTCCTGCTTCACTCTCTAACACTTGCTCACTGCTGTGGGTCGTGTTCGTCACACAGTACTATACTAGCCTCAAGCAGTAGACCACTCAACACCAACTGAACAGCCATGGATTAAATCAATCAATCAATACTTTCAGATCTCTCTGCCATATCTCTTCAGTCTAATCCTGCTCAGGATCTAAGACTTTAAATAAAATATCTCAGAATGGACAACCCAGTTCAGTACTCCGCTAAATGGACTATGCTTGTAAAAAATGCCATCAAGGGACATGCAGAGCTGCTAAAATCTGACAGACTTTTTCATCCAACACACTACTAAGCTCTGCGTTCCATACGTCTTATCCACATAGGATGAAAAACTACAACACCCTTTGTACGACACAGCCTACATGTTGTAGCATATTGAGCATGAAGGCAAGCACTTCAACGTCTCATATAAGGTTAGTAAGCGCTATAGAAATGTTGTAATACAACACCTGTTTTACCAGCTATAACTGGAAGCATTTAGAACCACTGTCCCATTGTGTTGAGAGACTTCTGCAGATGGCCAATAAAGTGTTTCCAACATCTGTTTTCTGCCTGATTAACCAAGTGACCTGTTTAACGCGAAGAATAGACTGTCTCATATACGTCAGAAATGGTAGCATACTGTCTGCTATCTTGTATTAATCGTGGACTAGTGATACTTCATATTAAAGTTATTACTGGATGGCAGCAGGTAATAACAAGCATTAGAAATGCAATCGGGCTCGGATTTATTTGAGTTTGAGCTAATGGCATTGTAAATGCCAATGTATTGTTGCTATGTGTTATGGAGTGTGTTCATGTGGTGTGTACTACCAGTGATCTCCTTGTGAGTGTGAGAATATTGCACCGTTACTGCCTGTGATGTCCTTCTTGTGAGTGTGAGAAGCTTGCACCTCTGCTGCCTGTGGTCTCCTTGTGAGTGTAAGAAGCTTGCACTGCTGCTGCCTGTGATGTCCTTCTTGTGAGTGGGAGAAGATTGCACCTCAGCTGCCTGTGGTCTCCTTGTGAGTGTAAGAAGCTTGCACAGCTGCTGCCTGTGATGTCCTACTCACTACTCACAACTCTACTCACAACTCTACTCACTACTCTACTCACTACTCTACTCACTACTCACTACTCTACTCACTACTTACTACTCTGCACTCACTACTCACTACTCTACTCACTACTCTACTCACTACTCTGCACTCACTACTCACTATTCTACTCACTACTCTACTCACTACTCTACTCACTACTCTGCACTCACTACTCAACTCACTACTCTACTCACTACTCTACTCACTACTCTGCACTCACTACTCACTATTCTACTCACAACTCTACTCACTACTCTACTCACTACTCTGCACTCACTACTCTACTCACTACTCTACTCACTACTCACTACTCTGCACTCACTACTCTG
Organism: Lissotriton helveticus; assembly: GCF_964261635.1. NCBI lineage: Eukaryota > Metazoa > Chordata > Amphibia > Caudata > Salamandridae > Lissotriton > Lissotriton helveticus. The sequence goes on from NC_136057.1 coordinate 930,850,614, forward strand.
CACTCACTACTCTACTCACTACTCACTACTCTACTCACTACTCACAACTCTACTCACAACTCTACTCACTACTCTACTCACTACTCTACTCACTACTCTACTCACTACTTACTACTCTGCACTCACTACTCACTACTCTACTCACTACTCTACTCACTACTCTGCACTCACTACTCTACTCACTACTCTACTCACTACTCTACTCACTACTCTACTCACTACTCTACTCACTACTCTGCACTCACTACTCACTATTCTACTCACAACTCTACTCACTACTCTACTCACTACTCTGCACTCACTACTCACTACTCTACTCACTACTCTACTCACTACTCACTACTCTACTCACTACTCTACTCACTACTCTACTCACTACTCTACTCACTACTCTACTCACTACTCTACTCACTACTCTGCACTCACTACTCACTACTCTACTCACTACTCTCCACTCACTACTCTACTCACTACTCTACTCACTACTTTCTACTCACTACTCTGCACTCACTACTTTACTCACTACTCTACTCACCTCACTACTCTACTCACTACTCTACTCACTACTCTACTCACTACTCTGCACTTACTACTCACTACTCTATTCACTACTCACTACTCTACTCACTACTCTACTCACTACTCTACTCTCTACTCACTACTCTACTCACTACTCTACTCACTACTCTACTCACTACTCTACTCACTACTCTACTCACTACTCTGCACTCACTACTCACTACTCTACTCACTACTCTCCACTCACTACTCTACTCACTACTCTACTCACTACTTTCTACTCACTACTCTGCACTCACTACTTTACTCACTACTCTACTCACCTCACTACTCTACTCACTACTCTACTCACTACTCTACTCACTACTCTGCACTTACTACTCACTACTCTATTCACTACTCACTACTCTACTCACTACTCTACTCACTACTCTACTCACTACTCTACTCACTACTCTACTCACTACTCTACTCACTACTCTACTCACTACTCACTACTCTGCTCACTACTCTGCTCACTACTCTGCTCACTACTCTACTCACTACTCTACTCACTACTCTACTCACTACTCACTACTCTGCTCACTACTCACTACTCTACTCACTACTCACTACTTCTTCCACGTGGACGTGGCAATTCCCAGCCTGCCGGCAACACCAGCTCCCGCCTGTCTCCACAGGCCGAGGCCCCACGCGCTGCTCTCGGCACGTGAAGGTTCAATAGAGTGAGACCACATCGCCCAGCTCTAGCAGAACAGCCATGTTTCCCCCGTTGAGAAATGCTGTGTCTTCGACAAAGCGGTAACCCCATTAATCCATGCTGAAAACGAGCCGACCGCCGTGATACAAACAGAATGGATATTAAATGAAAAGTAACGTAGCAGGAAAAAAAGCTACTAGAAGGCACATTTCAAGCTCAGCACCCAGCGTCTGGAATAAAACTCCTGACCACGGGTCAGACGCGCCCCGCGTCCGCTGCTCATCCGCATGGAGATGGCAACTCGGCCCTCTAAAGACATCTCGCCTTCCCTTCCATCGAAAAGGACTTGGACTGCCCCTCGTATCCCATGTAGTTATGCATAGCCCGCTCTCCCACGCTGTGCATGCGGCTGGGAACTGCCGCCCACCTCCCAATACAGCGCTTTGTTCCTGTCCAGCTATTTGTGCGCGATGTAACTGTAAACCGCAAAAAAACGAATTATTATCGTTATGACTAGTATCCACTTTATTATACTGCCCTAAACTTACTCACTTTAAAAAGCTCAATTTTAACAACTAACTAATAAAAAAAGATTTTTAGGTATAACTATCAGTGCTTTTAATTCCACAAGAGGGATTTCTGCAATTTATTATTGCTGTTTTTAGTTTCGTGCTCGCAATAAAAGATGCAGGTTATGGTCATTCTTAGCATGCCACAAATACAAAGGAAAATGACTGAAACAAGCAAGGCATGAAACATTCCTCAGATTCCTTGATCTCTTTGTTTCAAGGCCACCAGGTGGCGCTCTGGCGTCGTTGATAATTCACGCTGTTCGACACAAAAGGGCGCAATTTACTGCTTGGCATCCAACCTAAATTATATCGAGCCAGGAAAAATACCATTGCCAAATACCTCATATGTCTGGCTTTCGGTTCATAGCCAAACGTGTTTGCGCGTGGAGCAAAGTAATTCACTTTATGCTAAAGGACACAGTCGCACTGTGAATCTCTTCGCGCTTATTAAATCTGAAGCCTGTGTGCACGTGAGGAGGACGCGCGCCCGACAAACGCACTGCTCTATGGTGAACGCGCGCACACCATCTGGAATGCATTACACGGCCACCCTGACAGCTCCTTATTAAAATTAATGCACTGCCGAGCACGTAACCGCAGACAAAATGCCCAAAATGGCGCCCGAAAATTACAACTGCCCAATCGCATCAAGACTACTAAAAATACATCACCGCGAGGACCAATCAACATTCAGATAATAAAAAAAATAAGGAATGTGTCTTTCCCGAGCCCTAAAGAAACTTTTTTTTTTTTCTTTAATAATAGGATCTCGGAGCTCCACCCCGAGCCCTAAAAAGGATTATGGATGTAGAGAAGTGTTATGAACCCTCAAATATGCTTGGGCTTGTAGTGATTAAGGACACTTGGAACGTTGTGGTACAGCTGATAGTTTTGTGTAGTGTTATTGTGCCTCCTCTTGTACGTTGGTCATGGACTCCAAGCAAGCGTTGTGCTTTTTCAAAAGGAGGCCATTTCTGATGTTGCCATGCTCTGTATTTGTAAGGGATGGTCAAGCAGCATGCTTATCTCTAACAGCGCTGTAATTTATTTAGGCTACATCGCTGTGAGATACGCCACTTAAAAGAATCCCACAGAAGTACAAATGGTTATGCCTACTTAAGAATGAAGATGAAATGTACAAAACTATACATGTTTAGGCAATGGTTTGATGCAGCCATTGTGCCTCTTAGGTAAGACATCTAGAACAATACTGATTACCACAAGGAGAATAGTCACTACGAATTTGTATAGGTGACCATATTTCATGGATTCTTTGTTGCTCCCATGAATACGAACCCAGGCAGGCATTAGATACTTTAGATACGAAACTGGTATGGCTCAGGTTCTTCTGAAACCAATACAGAAGTTTCACATTCAAAATTGGATGCTGTTCAGTTAGCTAATGTGCAGGACGTGCGCAGTGTTTGTTCCCGCTGAGTACATGTTTCAACTCTGGTGGTGTTTTACAAGCTCGCCAATGAGCCTCAACTGGCACACGTTCCTCAATCCAGTGCAGCTGTCCCACATACAGGCGCCTTTCGAATACAAGCTCTTGAGTTGAAACATGCACTCAGCGGGAACACATTTCCCTCCAGGACTGCAACTCCTATAATGCTTAGCGCAGTGTCATGAAGATCAGCCAATGAGAGGGCGCGCTATTTTGCATAAATGGAAATACTTCCTGGCGTGTGCTGACTTTCTGCCATCATTAGCCCATGAAGAAGAAAGAATTTTCGAAACGCGTCAGCAGAGAAATGATGGCAGAACTGTGAAGGGGGATTGATTGACACACTCTCTTGCACCTTAATATTGGGGCTGTGCCTCGAGCCCCGTGCTGCTGTTCGAGTGCTCCTCAAGCAACGAAACTCTAAGCCTGAGCATATATGTATTATCTTGCCACCCCTTCCTCCTCATTCAATTTGCATTTATGCACTGTATATTTTCATTTGTTTAAAATAACATATGAAGCAATGTATTAAGAACCTATCGTGTCTCCCATATGATCAGCGTTTGGCTACGATAGTTGTTATTCCCAAAGAAGGTAAACCTCGGGACCTTTGTTCGTCTTACAGGCCCATTTCCCTTTTGAATGTTGAACCCAAGGTCCTGGCTAAGCTCCTGGCAACCCGCCTCTTGACGGTCATTAGTGGCTTGGTTCATCCGGATCAGTCCGGATTTATCCCACATCGCAACACGGCTCTCAATCTACGCCGTCTCCACGGAGCTGTTGCGAGGGCGGGGCTACTGACGGAGCCGGCCATTTTGGCTTCGCTGGACGCCTCGATGGCCTTTGACACGGTAGAG